>NC_092508.1:115728729-116045916 GCF_047511675.1 Marmota flaviventris
GCTTAAACTAAACACTAAACCTAGCCCTAATTTAGCCCTATCTCTAACCCTAACCCAAACCCTAGCTCAAAGACTAACTCTCACCCTAGCCCTATCCCTAGTTCTAACCCTATCACTTAACATAACCCTAAACCTAGCCAAAACCCTTTGCCCTATCCTTAGTTCTAACCCTAACCCTAGGTCTAACCCTAATTCCAAATTTAACCTTAACACTAAGCCTAAGCCTAACACTAACAATAGCAAAACCTTAATCATAGGACTAAAACAAAACCGAGTGTTAACCCTAACCTGAAACCTTAACTTAAAGCGAAACGTAACACTACTACTCGACCTAACCCTAGCCCTAGTTAGAGTCCTAACCCTAACCTTAAAACCAACCCATATGCTCACTCATATCCTAACACTCACCCTAGCTCTAAACACTGCCCTCATCTTAAACTGAACAGTAACAGTAACCCTAGCCCTAATTCGTGTTCTAACTCTAACCCTAAAACTAAGCTGGCCCTGATTCCTATTCTAACACAAACTCTAGCTAAAAATATCACCCTAACCTTAAACCTAACCCTAACACTAAACCTAACCCATACCATAACACTAAAACTAACCCTAATTGTAACCCTAGATCTTACATTAGCCATTGCCCTAACCCTAGCCCTAACCTAACACAAGACTTAGGCCTAATCTGAGCCGTAAACCTAGCTTTAACCTTAACTCTAAACATAACCATAGCTCTAAACCAATCTCTTACTTAAGAAAAACCTTAAACCTAAGGATAACCCTAGACCGATCCCTAATCCTTAGGCTAACCAAAACACTAACCTTATTAATAGACCTACCCTTGACCTCTTCTAGATCTAACCCTATCCAAAACTCTAACACTAACCCTGACCCTTTTACTGACCTTACAATTAATCCTAGGTCTAATCCTAACCCTAACCCTAACCCAAAACCTCCCAAATCCTATCCCTAGACCTAAACCTGAACCTAACACTCAGCCTAGCCTTAATCTTAGCTCAGAACCTAACCCTTACAATAAACATAACCTTGACCTAACCCTAGTTCTAACCCTCACCCTAACACTAAATCAAGACCTAATTCTAACCATAAACCTAGCCCTAAACTTAAGTCTAACTGTATCATTAGCCTAAACATAACACTTACTCTAATGCTAAACCTAGGCCTAACCCTAAATGTATCATTATTCCCAAGCTTATCAATTACCCTAGAACTATCCTGAACCCTAGACCTAACCCAATCATTACCCTAACCCTAAACCTAATGATAAATTGAGCGCTAACCCTAAATTCAAACCTAAAACGATCCCTAACACTTAAACTTACCCTAATAATTCCCTTAGCCCTAAACCTCACTCTTACCTTATAACTAAACCTTACACTAGACCTAGACATAAAACTAACCCCAAAACAATACCTAAGCATAACCTTAGACCTGATATTAGCCTTAGCAATGATACTAGCCCTAACACTAACACAACACCTAGCCCTTATCCTAGTTCTAAACATAGCCTTAATTATAAGCCTAACCATTACCCTAGGCCTAACTCAAACACTAACCCTAGCCCTAGTCTTAGATCTAATTTAGACCTATACCTAACCTTAACCCTAACCCTAGCCCAAAGACAAAATATAACTATCACCTTAGTCCTAAACGTAGTTCTAACCCTATACTGTACTGGAACCCTAACCCTAGCCCAAACCATAGGTCTAACACTAGCCCTATTCATAGCCCTAGCAGCAACCCTAGATCTAAGCCTAACTCTAAATCTTACCCTAAACCTAATCCTAACCCTAGCCCTAACCCTAAGGCTAATCCTAAATCTAGCACTAACCCTAGCCCTAAAAAAAAACAAAAAAAAAAAAAAAAAACAAGCCATTGACTTAATCCTAACCCTTAAATAATACTAAGCCCTAACCTTACACTTAGCCATAACTCTAACCATAATTCGAATTTTAAGCCAAACCCTAAAACTAACCCTGACCCTGACTCTGACCTTAACAATAACCATAGCTCTAAACATCACCCTAACCCTATACCTAAACCTAACAATATACCTAGCCCCAACACTAACCCTAAAATTAGCCCTAATCGCAACCCAGGTACTTACATTAGCCATTACCCTAAACATAGCCTTAACTTAACCCAAAACAGAGCTTTATTCCAAGCACTATCCCTAGATTTACACCTAACACTAACCCTATCACTAATCGTAACTATAACCTAGCTGTAACCCTAGATTTAACCCTAACCTGAAGCCTAAGCCTAACACTATCAATAATCGTAACAATAACCCAAGCTGTACCTCTATCTCTAGACCTATCCATTACCCTAACCATAACCCTAACCCTAATGCTAAACCTTGGCCTAAACCTAACCGTATCCCTAATCCTAACCCTATCCATTACCCTAAACCTAACCTGAAACCTATACCTAACACTATCTTTACCCTAATCCTAAATATAATGCTAATTCCAGCCCAAAAACTAAACCTTAACCTATCCAAAACACGAATCACGACTCTGTCCCTAAGAGTACACTTAGCTCTAAATCTGATCCAAACCCTAAACCTAACACTTACAATAGACGTAGCCATATACCTAAACCTACAACTATTTTTAACCATAACACTAGACCTGAAATTAGCCCTAGCGATAATCCTAGCCCTTAACCTAGGCTTATTCCTAGCCTGAAACATAACCCAAGCCCTAACCCTAATTCTATTCCTCACCTTAGACCTAAACCTACATATAACCTCATCCTATACCCAAAAACTAACCATAACTCTAAACCTAACCCTAACCCTCACACTAAACCTAGGGCAAACACAAAGTGTAGTGCTAGCCCTAGCCTTTACTTAATCCTATCATAACCCTAAACCTAGCCATAAGACTAACTCTAACACTTGCCCTAGCCCTAGCCCTAGTTCTATACTTAGCCTTAATCCTAATCTTAGATCTAAGCCTAAGTCTCAATCTAAACCTATCTCTAAATTCAACTGTAACAATAAGCCAAAACCAAACCCTAACACTATCCCTAACCATAACCCTAATACTAAAATATGCCCTATCCCTAGCCCTATCCATAAAGCAAAACAAAGCCATAGCCCTAATCATAACCCTTAACCTAAATAAAACCCTAACTCTACAACTAACCCTAAAACTAACTCTAAAACTAACCCTGACCCTGACACTGACCCTAACACTAATCCTAGCTCTAAACATCACCCTAACATAAAATTAACCTTAATACTATATCTAGCCTTAACCTAACCCTAAAACTAGCTAAATCATAACCCTAGTTCATACTTTAGTGATTGTCCTAACCGTAACCCTAACCCTAACACAAATTTTACCCCTAATCCAAGCCCTAACCCTAGCTTTAACCATAATATTAGTCCTAACCCTAACCCTAACACTCACCCTAACCCTAACTCTAACCCTATTCCTTAAAATAAGCCAAACCCTAAACCAAATGCTAACCCTAGTCCTAATCCTAATCCTTAGCCTAACTTAAATTCTAACCATAATACTAGTCTTAACCTTAGCCCTAATTCTACCTCTAAACTTAACCCTGACCCTCATCTAACACTAACAGTAACCCTTGGTCTAAACCTGACCCTAACCCTAAACCAAACCCTAAATCTAGGCCTACTGGTAACCCTATACCTATAGCTAAGCCTAACAATAGACCTAGACCCAAAGATAATCCTAAATATAGCTATAACTCTAGCCCTAGACCTAAACAAAAACCTAGCACTAGCACTAACAATAACCCTTAACCTAAACCAAACACTTACCCTATTCTAGACCTAAACCTAGTCCTAATTCTGGCTCTTACACTAACCCTAACCCTATACCAAAAAATGAGCCAAATTCCACCACTGAACCTAGCTTTAAACATGACACTAACTCAAAACTAGATCTAACACTAGACCTAGCAATAGCCCTAACCCTAAAAGTAGCCCTAAACAAAACCCTAGCTCTTATATTAATCATAGTCCTAACTCTTGCCCTAAGCCTAACATAAAACCTAGGCCTAAACTTAGCTCTAAGCATAACCCTTAGCCTAACCCTAGCCCTAAACCTGGACATAATCTAAGTCTCACATTAGACCTAACCCTAGTTCAAAGCCTAACCTTTACACTAAACATAACCCTAGTTCTATCCTAAACCCTATCTCTAACCCTATCCCTAATCTTAACGTTAAATCTAGCCTGAACTTTAGCTCTAACCAAATCCATTACCCAAACCCTAACCCTAACCCAAATTAAAAACCCATCCCTAACACTAAACCTAAATCTAACCATAAATGTAAACCTAGATCTAAACCTAAACCTAACCCTCATCCTAGCCCATAATCTAGCTCAAACACTAACCCTTACCCTAACCTAACCATAATCCTATCCCTAAACCTAACACATACCCTAACCCTAAAAATTACCCCAAATTACACACTAGCACTATCCCTAAACCAAACCCTAATTCTATACTTAATTCAAAGCATAGCCTAGCCCTAATCCTAGATCTAAACCTATCCATTACCCTAAACATAGCCTAACCATAATGGTAACCCTAACCCGATTGCTAAACCTAACTCATCCATTACCCCAAACCTTAACTGAAACCTAAACTAAACCCTATCTATTACCCTAATCCTAAACCTAAAGTTAATGCTAATTCGAGCCTTAACACTAAACCTTTAGCTAAACCAAATGCTAACCCTGACCCTGACACTGACCCTAATAATAACCCTAGCCCTAAAGCAGACCTTTAACCTAAATTGAACTCTTACATAGACCTAGCCATAACCTAACCATGTAACTTTTTAACGTTAAGCCTAGAACTGATATTAGCCCTAGACCTTGCCCTCGCCATAATGATAACACAAACCCTATCCCTTAACCCAGCACTAAACCTATGCTTAATCCTAATCTGAAATATAACCCTAGGCCTAATCCAAATTCTAACACTCACCCTATCCCTAAAGCTAGCTATAACCCCACCCATTCCTCTAAACTTAACCTCAACACCAATGCTAACCCTAACTCTTGCCCAACCCCTAAGTCTAACTCTATCACTAACCCTAGCTTTAATACTAGCCCTAATGTAGCCCTAACCCCAACACTAAACCTAGCCATAATCAAAGCCCTAATTTAGATCAGACTCTAACCCTAACTCTAGCCCCAATCCTAGCCCTAATTTAGCCCTAAATTTAACACTAACCCTAGCTCTAATCCTAGCCCCAATTTAGCCCCAAAACCTACATACACCTAATCCTAGCCGTAATTTGACCCTAACTCTAACCCTAATCCTAAGACAAACTCTAATTCTTGCCCTAGCCATATCCCTAGTTCTAACCGTGTTTGTTACCATAAACCTAACCCTCACCCTAACCCTAGCCCTAGCCCTAACCTAAATCTAAACCTAACTCAAAATCTAACCCTAATCCTAAGCCTAAACCTCAACCTAACACTAGCCCTAACCCTGATGCTAATTCATCATCTAGCCTAAAACGTAGCCCAAGTCCTAAAACTAAACCAACCTATATCCCTAATCCTTAACCTAAACTAAAACCTAACCCTGCAACTAGTACTAACTTTAGTTCTAATTCAAGTTCTAACACTAACCCTAAAACTAACCCTGACTCTGACACTAACCCTAACAATAACCCTTGCCCTAAACATCACCCTAAACCTAAACCTAACCAAAACTCTAGACCTAGCCATAATTCTAACCATAAAACTAGCACTAATTGCAACACAAGTTCATATATTACCATAGCCCTAATCCCAGCACTAACCGAAACCAAAACCAAGCCCTAATCCAAGACTTAACCCTAGGTTTAAACCTAACCCTAAAACTAACCCTAACCCAGAACATAGCTCTAAACGTTATGCTAAACCTCGCCAGAATTCTAACCATAAACCTAGCCCTATCACTAGCTCTAACCCTATCCATTACAATAACCATAACCATAACTCTAATGGTAACCCTAGGCCTAACCCTAAACTTATCCCTAACCCTAACCTACTTCAATAACCTAAACAAAACCTGAACCCTAAACCTAACCCTATCATTACCCTAACTCTAACCCTAATGCTAATTCAAGCCCTAACCCTAAATTTAACCCAACCCAAACTCTATGTCTGCCACTTCCCATCATAAAATACCTAGATCTAACCCTGACCCTACCCCTAAACCTAACCCTTATACAACACCTAGCCATACACCTAACCCTAAACTATCACTAGACATATTTCTAGACCTGACATTTGCCCTAGCCATAATTCTAGCACTGAACTTAACACAAAACACACCCATAACCCTAATCCTAAACCTAGCCCTAATCCTATTGACAACCCTAGACCTAAATTTAGCTCTAACCTTATCAATTACCCTAAACACAACCCTAAATATACTGCTATCCCTAGTTCTAAATCTAACCCAATCCCTAACTAACCCTATCCATTATGATAAATCTAACCTGAACCCTAAACAAAACCCTCTCATTACCCTAACCCAAACCCCAATGCTAATTCGAGTCCTAACCCTAAACCCTAACCTAAACAAAACCGTAAACCTGACTCTGACCCTAATAATATGCCTAGCTCTAAATTTGACCCCTACCTGAAACCTAACACTTACACTAAACAGAGCCATAAACCTAACCCTAAACTATCTCTAAACATAACTCAAGACCTGACATTCACCCTAACACTAATCCTAGCCCTAACCCTAACACAAAACCTAGTCCTCATCCTAGACCTAAACCTAGACTTAATCATAAATCTAATGAACTCCTAGACCTAACCCTAATTCTAACCTTCACCCTATCCCTATCCCTAGCTCTAACCCCATCACTTACATGAAAACTAACCTTAAGCCTAAAACTAACCCTAGGCCTAAACTTAACCATAAACCTAGCCTTATTTCTAGCCTTAATTAAGCCCTATACAGAACCAAACACTAAGCTTAGCCATAAGACTAACTCTCACTCTCACCCTAGCCCTAATCCTAGTTCTAACCCTATCCCTTAAAATAACCCTAATCCTAGCCATAAACCAAGACCTAACAGTAGACCTATGCTTAGCCCTAGACCTAATCCTAGATTTAATCCTAAATTGAAATCTAACTTTAACCCTAAGCCTAAACCTATACCTAAAACTAGCCCTAAACCTAATGGTAAGCCTAAACCTAGCCCTAACCATAGCCCTAACCCTAAAACAAAACCAAGCCATAGCTTTAACTTTAAAACTTCACCTCAACCAAAACCTAACCCTACACCTAGACCTAACCCTAGCCCTAATTCTAGTCCAAACCCTAACCCTAAAATTAGTCTGACCTTGAATTTGACCCTAACAATAACCCTAGCTCTAAATGTTATACCTAACTCTACCAATAAACCTATTCTTAACCCTAATCATGTAAAAAGCCCAAATCATAACCCTATTCCATACATTGTCCATAACTCTAAAACTAGCCCTAATTCTAACCAAAACCTAGCATTAATTCAAGACCTAACCCTAGCTTTAACCCTAAACTTAAACCTGACACTAGCCCTAACCCTAACCCTAAATATAGCCCTAATCCTAGCTCTAAACCTATGCCTTCCCCTTAGCTAACCCTAAACCTAATGCGAACCCTAGGCCTAACCCTAATCCTTAGCCTAACCCAAACCCTCACCGTATTACTAGTCCTAACCGTAGCCCTCATTCTAGCTCTAACAATAATTCAAACCCTAAACCTAACCCTAACACTTATACTGACCCTAAAGGTAACTCTATGTTTAAAC
The DNA here is from genome assembly GCF_047511675.1 of Marmota flaviventris. NCBI lineage: Eukaryota > Metazoa > Chordata > Mammalia > Rodentia > Sciuridae > Marmota > Marmota flaviventris. Next base: position 115,736,539 of record NC_092508.1, read on the forward strand.
CTGACCCTAACCATAAACCAAACCAAAACACAAACACTAGCAATAAACCTATACCTAAAACTAACCTTAAAACTAGCCCTAGACCTAAACATAATCCTAATTTGAGCCATATCTCTAGCCCTAGGCCTAAGAAAAACCTAGCCCTAGCCCTAATGATAAACCTTAACCTAACACAAACACTAAACCTACTCATAGACCTAAATATAGTGATAATTTTGTGTTTAACCCTAACCCTAACTATAACCCAAACACTGAGCCTGACCCTAACACTAACCCTAGCTCTAAACATGACGCTAATGGTAACCCGAACCCTAACACTTGATTTAGCCATAACACTTAACCAAAAAGTAGCCCTAATCATAACCGTGGTTCATTCATTAGTTGTAGGCCTAACACTACCCCAACTTAACCCCAAACCTGGCCCTAAGCCGAGTGCTAACCATAGTTTTTACGCTAACTCTAAAACTAGCCCTAATCCATACCCTAACCCTAGATCTAACCCTAACTTTTAATCTATCCATGTCCTTAAGCTAAACCCTAAACCTAATGCTAACCCTAGTCCTAACCATAATAATTAGCCTAACCCAAACCCTAACCCTATTATGAGTCCTAACCCCAAAACTAACCCTAACACTCATTCTGACCCTAACACTAAACGTAGGTATAAACCTGACCCTAAACCGAAACCGAACCCTAACATTAGCCCTACCGGTAATCATATACTTATACATAAACCTAACAGTAGCCCTAGACTTAAACATAATCCTAAATCTACCCATATCTCTAGACCTAGACCTGAACAACAACATAGCCCTAGCCCTAATAGTAACCTTTACCTAACCAAAACACTAAAACTACCCCTAAACCTAACCCTAGTCCTAATTCTGGCACTAAACACAATACTAACTCTAACCTGAACACTGGCCCTGACCCTAACATAGTCCTAGCTCCAAAGCTCACCCTAAACTAAAACCTAATCCTAACATTAAACCTAGCCATAACCCTAACCCTAAAACTAGCCCTAATAATAACCCTAGCTCTTACATCACCCATGCCCCTAACACTAGGCCAAAACTAACACAAAACCTAGCCCTAATTTTAGGCCTGAACATAGCCCTAAGTGTAACCCTAAACTTAACCCTAGCCCTAAACCTAAACCTAAGCCTCACTTTGGACCTAACCCTAGCTCACAGCCTAAACTTTACCCTTAACATACCCCTAGCCATATCCCAAACCCAAACCTAACACTAGCCATAATCCTAATATTAACCATAGCCCTAACCGTAGCTCTAATTATATAAAATACCCTAACCAGAAGCCTAGCCCTAATCTTAGCTCTATTTCTATCCACTACCCTAACCATAATCCTAAACCTAATGCTAATCCTAGGCTTAACCATAACCCTATCACAATCCCTAAACCTATCAATTGCCCTAAAACCAACCTGAACCCTAATCCTAAGCCTATTCATTACACTAAACCTAACTCTAACCCTAATGCTAATTTGAATCCTAAACCTAAACTTTGACCTAAACCAAACCTTGAGCCAAACACTGACCCTAAAAATACACATAGCTGTAAACATGACCCTTACCCTAAATATACCCCTTACACTAGACCTAACCATAAACATGAACCAAAACCTATATCTAATGTAACCCTAGACCTCACATTAGCTCTAGCCCTAATCCTAGCCCTAACCCTATCACGAACACTAGCTCTCATTCTAGCCCAAAACTTAGCCTTAATCATAACCCTAACCCTAATTCCAACTCTTTCCCTAGCCTTAAAACTAGTTATAACCCCATTGCTTAACCTAAACCTAAATCAAACCCTAACCATAACACTAAACCTAGCCCTAACCTTAACCCCAGGACTAACCCTAACACTAACCATAGCCCTAATCCTAAACCTAACTCTAATTCTAGCTTTAAGACTAAGTATAAATCTCAACCTAACACTAGCCCTAATTCTAACCCTATCACTTACCATAATCTTTTCCTAGCCATAGGCTAGAATAACCATAGCCCTAACCTTAAACCTTGCCCTAATCCTAGATATAAACCTAACTCAAAATCTAACCCTAATTCTACACCTAAACCTCACCCTAACACTAGCCCTAACCCTAACGCTAATCCTAAAACTACCCCTAACCATAGGCTTAGACCTAAAACAAAACTGAGCCATAATACTAACCCTAAACTTTTACCTAAACCAAACCCTAACCTTATATCTAGTCCTAAGCCTAGCCCGAATTTGCATCCTAATCTTAATCCTAAAACTACCCCTAAACCTGTCTCTGACATTAGCACTAACCCTACCTCTAAACATCACCTAAACCTAAACTTTAACCTAACACTAGAACTGGCCCTAACCCTAATTCTAAAACTAGTTCTAATCATAACCCTAGATCATACATTAGCCATAATCTTAAACCCAATGCTAACACAAAACTAGCCCAAATCTGATACTACACCTAGCTTTCACCCTAACCCTAAGTTAAAACTAGCCCTAACCCTAACTCGAACCCTAGCTCTAACCCTAGATATAAATTTATATTGTATCCTAGCCAACCCCCAACACTAATGCTAACCCTAGTCCTAAAACTAATCCTTAGTCTAACTGAAACCCTAACCCTATTACTAGTCCTAACCCTAGCCCTCATTCTTGTTATAATCATAACCCAAATTCTAACCCTAATCCTGACACTTATTCTGACCCTGAACCTAAACCAAACCCTAAAACTAGCCCTACCCATAACCCTATATCTAAACCTAACCCTAACACTAGCCCTAGATTAAACCTAATCTTTAATCTAGCCATATCTTTAACCAAGACCTAAACAAAAAACTAGCCCTACCTCTAATGATAATCCTTAACCTAAGCCAATCACTAACCTTACATCTAGACCGAACAAATCCTGATTCTGGCTCGAGTCCTAACCCTAATCTTTTTTAGGGGTGTGTGTGTGTGTGTGTGTGTGTGTGTTTTTAATATTTATTTTTCAGTTTTCAACGGACACAACATCTTTGTTTGTATGTGGTGCTGAGGATCGAACCCGGGCCGCATGCATGCCAGGCGAGTGCGCTACCGCTTGAGCCACATCCCCAGCCCCTGTTTTGTATGTTTTTTTTTTTTTTAATTTTTTATTGTTGGTTGTTCAAAACATTACAAATTTCTAACCCTAATCTTAATCCAAACACAGACCCAGACACTAACACTAACCCTAGCTATAAAACTGACCCTAACCCAAACGTAAACCTAACAATAGACCTAGCCATAACTGTAAACATAACCCTTACATTACCATAGCACTAAAACTAGCTCTAAACCTAACACAAAACCTAGCCCTAATCCTAGGCCTGAATCTAGCCCAAAGTGTAACCCTAACCCAAACCTATCCTTATCCCTTACCCTAAGCCTAACCCTCACACTAACACTAACCCTCGCCTTAGACCTAACCCTAGATAAAACCCAAAACCAAACCCTGAACATAACCCTTGCCCTCCCTAAACCTAATCCTAATCCTAGCCCTAATCATAATGTTAACACTATCCTGAATACTATCTCTAAAATTATTCATTATCATAAACCGAACCTTAACCCTAATGATAACCCTAGCTCTAATTCTTATTGTAAACCTAATCCTAGACCTAACCCTAAACCTAAGCCTCATTGGAGCCTTAACCCTAGATAAAACCCTAAACCTTACTCTAACAGTAACCCTAGCCAAAACCCTAACACTAACTCTAAACCTAAAACTACCCCTAACCCTAGACTGACATCTAACCCTATCCATTACCCTAACTCAAATGATAATCTTAGCCCTAACCTTAACACTAACCCTAAACCTAAAGCTACCCATAACCCTAACCTGACATCTAACCCTATCCTTTAACCTAACTCTAAACATAACCTTAGCCCTAAACCTATCATTAACCCTAACCTAACTGTGACTCTAACCCTAGACATAATACTAAACGTAACCTTCACCCTAGCACTAAACCTAGCTCAAAACCTAACTGAACCCAAAACTTAACCGAAAACCTAACGTTAGCCCTAGACCTAACCCTAACTCTAAACCTAATCCTATCCAAATTCCTAGCCCTAACCCTAGCTCTAATGCTATTCATGACCCTAAGAATAACCCTAACCCAAATGCTAACCCTAGGCCTACACCTAACCCTATCACTAACCCTAACCCTACCAATTACCCTAATCTTAACCTGAATCCTAAAGCTAAACCTATCCATAAACCTAACAATAATTCTAACCTAAATGCTAATTTGAGCCCTTACCCTAATAATTAACCTAACACAAACACTAAACCTGACCCTGACCCTAGAAATACACCTTACTCTTAGCCTGGGCCTTACGCTAAACCTAACATTAGTCCTAGTCATGAACCTAACCCTATAACTATCCGTAACCTAAACCCTAAACCTGACATTATCCCTATACCAAAAAAGTGCTGTAAACATAACACAAACCCTAGCCCTCATCCTAACCCCAAATGTAGCCTTAATTCTAACACAAAACTAACCATAGACCTAAATTCAATTTTAATCATTGACCTAGCCCTAAACCTAGCTATAACCCCATCCCTTCCCCTAAACATAACCCTAAACCTAATCTTAAACATAGCCCTAACCCTAGGCCTAACCCTAACACCAATTCTAGACATATTCCTAGCCCTAATTTAGCCCTAAACTTAACCCTAAATCTAGCCTTAAGACTAATTCTAACTATCTCCCTAGCTCTATACCTAGTTCTAACCCTATCCCTTACCGTAACCCAAACACAAGACCTTACCTTAGCCCTAACCCTAGCCATAGTCCTAACCCTAGAATTGACCAAAACTCTAAATGTATGCCTAAGCCTAAACTGACCTTATCATTAGCAATAACAGTAACATTAAATGTAAAACTACACATAAATTTATCCTTAGCCCTAAAACATAAGGAGCCATAGCACTAAACCTAACTCTTAACCTAAACCAAATCCTAACCCTATATCTAGCCCTAAGCCTAATACTAATTCACATCCATTCCCCAACCCTAAAACTAACCCTGACTCTGACTCTGAACCTAACACTAACCCTAGCTCAAAACATCACCCTGAACTTCAACTTAACCATAAAACTTAGCCCTAACTGTAATCCTAAAATTAGCCCTAATCATAACCCTAGTTCTTACATTAGCTATATACCTAACACTGGCCCTAATGTTACTGAAAATCTAGCCCTAATGTGAGCCCCAACCCTAGCTTTAACCCTAACTGTAAATCTTAACCAAGTCCTAACCCTTACCCTAAACCTAACCCTAACTTTAATCCTTACACTAACCCTAAACCTAATACTAACGCTAACACTATCACTGACCATAACCCTACCCCTAAACCTAGCTCTAACCCTATCCATTACCTTAACCCTAACCCTAATCCAAACCCTAATTCTAACCCTCGGCCTAACCCTAACACATTCGCTAACCCTACCTATACATTACCCTAAACATTACCCTAACCCTAAACCTAACCAAACACTAAACCTAGACATAACACTAACCCTAAAACTAGCCCTAATTGTAACCCTAGTTCTTACATTAGTCATAGCCCTAAAGCTAACACAAAACATAGCCTAGACCTGATCCAAGCTGTAACCCTAGTTTTAAACCCTAACCCTAAACCTAAACCTAGCCCTAACCCTAGTCCTAACCCTAGCCCTAACACTAGGGCTGACCATATCCCTTACCCTAAGCCAAACACTAACCCTAAAGGTACCATAGTCCTAAACCTAATTCTTAGCCTAACCCAAAACATAACTCTATTACTAGTCCTAAACCTAATCCCCAATCTAGCTCTATTACTATCCCAAATCCTAACCCTAACCATGACCCTTATTCTGACCCTAACACTAACCATAGGTCTAAACCTAAACCTAACCCTAAACTGACCTCTAACATTGTCACTACCTGTAACCCTATAACTAAACCTTACCCTAACACTAGACCTAGACCTACACTTAATCCTTTATCTAGTGATAACTCTAGGCCTAGCCCTAAACAAAAACTTAGTCCTAGCCTTAATAATAACCCTTAACCTAACCCAAACACTAACCTTACCCCTATACAAAATGCTAGTCCTAATGCTTGCTCTTACCATAAATCTAACCCTAAACCGAACACTGACCCGTACCCTAACACAAACCCTAGCTCTAACCATATCCTAACAAAACACATAAACCTAATACTAGACCTAGCCATATCACTAACCCTGAAACTAGCCATCACCATAGGCCAAAACCTACATCTAACTCTATCCATTACCCTAACCCTAAACCTAACCCTAATGCTAACCTTAGCCCTAACCCTCACACTGACTCTTACCCTAATTCGTCCTAGTCCAAACAATAGCTCAATCCCTAACACTTAAACAGAACCTAACTCTAACAATAACCCATGGCCTAATCCTAAACCTAACCTTAACCCTAGCCCTAATCCTAACCTTAACCATATCCCCAACCCTAGCTCTAAGCCTACATATTACCCTAAATCTAACCCTAAGCTTAATGATAACCCTAGCCCTAACCCTAGCTCTAACCCTACCCATTACCCTAATCTTAACCCTAACCCTGATGATAACCCTAGCCCTTACCCTAAATCTACCCTAAATCTAACCCTAGACATAACCATAAATCTAACTCTTGCCATAGAGCTAACCCTTGCTCAAACCCTAACCATTACCCTAAACCTAAGACTAAACCTATCCCTAACTCTAACCTTAAGCCTAAACCTAACCCTAACCCTAACCCTAACATGACATCAAACCCTATCCAATACCCTAAACCTCGTGATAAACCTAGCCCTAACTTTATCACTAACCTTGACACTAGCCGTAATTATAACCTAGACCTTATAACCCTAAACCTAACCCTTGCCCTAGTGCTAACAATAGCTAAAACTCTAAACCATACCCTAAACCTAAACCTAACCCTAACCCTAGGCCTAATCCTAACTCTAGCCCGAATAATAACCATAACCCTATCCCTAGCCCTAGCCCTTACCCTAAACACAAGCATAACCCTAAGGCTAACCCTAGGCCTAAACCTCACCCTTTTGCTAACTCAACTGTGTCAATTACCCTACACCTAACATGAACCCTAAACTCAAATCTATCATTACCCTAAAAAAACCCTAATGCTAATTGAAGCCTAAACATAAACCCTAACCTAAACAAACCTGAAACTTAATTATAACCCTAATAATACCCCTAGCTCTAAACCTGACCCTTACCCTAACCCAAACCCTTACACTAGACCTTGCCATATATGTAACCCTCAATCTATCCCTAATATAAGCCTAGACCTGACACTAGCCCTAGCCCTAATTCTTGCCATAACCTTAAAACAAATCCTAGTCATCATCCTAGCCCTAAACCTACCCTTATTACTAAATCAAACCATAACCCTAAGCCTAACTGAAATTCTAACATTTGACCTAGCCAAAAAACTAGCTCTAACTCCTTCCCTTCCCTAAACATAACCCTATCAATAAACCTAAACCTAAGCCTATTCTAGGCCTAACGTTAATACAAACACTAGACCTAATCCTAGTTCTAATTTAGTCCTAAACCTAACTTAACCCTAGACCTAAGACTAATTCTAACTCTCGCCCTTGCCCTATTTCTAGTTCTAACCCCATCCCTTACCATAATCCTATCACTTGCCTTTACATTAGCCCTAACCCCAGCTCTAGCCCTAATCCTATATTAAACCCTTACTCTAAATATAACCCTAACCCTAAGCTAAACCTCTTACTAACACAAGCCATAACACTAATGCTAGTCCTAAAACTAGCCCTAAACTAGCCCTAGCCCTGCAAAACAACTGAGCCATAGCCCTAACCCTAACATTTAATATAAACCAAACCCTAAACCTACACCTAGCCCTAAACCTAGCTCTAATTCAAGTCTTATCCCTAACACTAAAACAAACCCTGACCCTGACTCTGACCCTAACACTAATCCTAGCTCTAAACATCACTGAAAACCTAAACCTAAACCTAAACCTAGACCTAGCCCTAACTCTAACCCTAAAACTAATTATAATTGTAACCCTAGTTCTTACATTGGCTGGAGCCCTAAACCTAGCCATAACCTAACAAAAAACCTATCCCTAATCGGAGCCATAACACTATCTTTAACCCTAAACATTACCATAATTCTACCCCTAATCCTTACCCTAAAGCTAACCCTAAACCTAAACCCTGACATAACCCAAAACCTATCCCTAACCCTAGCTTTAATCCTAACCATAAACCTAGCCCTAAACCGAGCTCTAACCCAATCTTTTACACTAATTCTAATCCTAACCCTGATGCTAACCATAGAATAACCCTAAACCTATTCCTAACCCTAAACTTTTACATTACCCTAAAACTAACCTGAACCCTAAACCTAACCATATCCATAAATCTAATCCTAACCCTAATAATCTTAACCCTAAAAACTACTCTCTTAAGGATACAACCCTAGACATTAGCTGTATCCATAATGAAGCCGTAATTTTTACCCTCACCCTAGTTCTAAAGCTAGCTATAACATCATATGCAACTATAACAATAACCATATCCCTAGCCATAAACCTAGGCTCAGCCTTAATACTAACCCTAGCTCTAATTCTTGTTGAGAGCCACAGCCGAAGGGGCCCCAGCAAACTTCCAGCTGCCAGCAAACTTCCAGCTGCCGGCTGATGATTGGCTCACAGCGGCCCCAGCAACATCTAGTTGATTGGCTCCTCTGCGGTGATGCTCATTGGGCTGTTTCCCTGCCCTTTCAGACCACGGAGCTGCTCATTGGGGGACTTTTTTGGCTCCACCCACGTGACCCAGCCAATCGGCCTCAAGAGCAGGAGGATTGTGGGAGGTGGAGAGAAGCTTGTGTGGGAGAGAGAGGCTTGTGGAAAGCCGGTGGTGGCAGTTGAGGCTCTGAGGGTTTTTCCTGAGAGGCTGTTTTGCTTGGCGTGTGTGGTTCTAAAAATAAAGTTAGTTTCTTTTGACAAGTGGCTCCTGATTGTGCCCAGCCAGAGTGCGGCATTTGGTGGCTTGCATGGGGAGCGACTGAGGGTAAGTGAAACTGCTCGCCCCTGAGGGCAGGGCGAGAGGATGGGTAGCCATTTTAAGATTCCTCTTTTATTTTGCTTCACTTTTGTTTTAAAGTTGCCTGTCCCTGGAGATGAGTGAGACGGAAGAAAAACCGCTCACATCTGAGGAAAAACTATTTACGTCTGAGGAACAGATAGGGAGAAAGGACGGATGCACATGTCAGGAGGATAGAAAGGCTATAATGACTTTTTGTTGTTCCCTTTTTATTTCATTCTGTCTCGGTTTTGTTTGGCGTCATCTTGTTGGGTTGTATTATAGTAGAAATATGGGATCAGAAATTAGTAAAAAACAAACTGAAAGAGTGTTAAGTAAATTGTTAGGGGAAGGAGGCATCTCAGTAAAATCAAGAACAGTCAGGGCATACGTTGATACAATACAAAAATGTAGCCCATGGCTTTTTAAGGAGGAGTTGTTAAATATATCACAATGGAACCATCATGGTGAAGATTTAAAAAGAATAGAAAAGAAAAGCCCAGGGACTCTGCCAGTTGGCACATTGCCATTGTGGACGTTCATATCTTGTTTGCTTAGTCCAAAGCCTTCAGTTCAGACAATGGTAGAGGAAGGAGAAGACATACTGATACAAGTAAAAGAGAAGGTCTCTCAAGTTAGTCAGACAGAGGAAATGATTCAAGTAAAAGAGAAGGTCTCTCAAGTTAGTCAGACAGAGGAAATGATTCAAGTAAAAGAGAAGGTCTCTCAAGTTAGTCAGACAGAGGAAAAGATTCAACTAAAAGAGAAGGCCTCTCAAGCTAGTCAGATAGAGAAAGAAAGTGTAAAACAGAAAAAGCCATCAGGGGGAAAGTTACAACAGGAGACTGCTACTAACACCTTTCTATCACCAGAGGACGTAAGTGTCCAACTAACAAGGCCACCTCCATATGCTGGGAGGTCCCCAACCCCTGCAGTTGTTAGTTGCGATCCTGAGACAAGATCTCAAATATTAACATGCCCTGTATTTGAGGCAGGAGGGCAGCAATTTTACCATGTTTTAAATTTCAAAACAGTGAAGCAGCTAAAAGAGGCTGTAACAACCTATGGTCCTCAAGCACCCTTCACTGTAAGCATGGTCGAATCCATTAACAACTTGAACATGACGCCAGCAGATTGGGCTAATATGTGTAAAGCTGTGCTAAATGGAGGACAATACCTGTTATGGAAGGTTTCCAATGAGGAATTTTGCAAGGAGACGGCTAGGCGAAATGCAGCAGCTGGTTATCCTCAGATAAATCTAGATATGTTGTCAGGAAAGGGACCTTATGAGGATCAGCAGCAACAAATTGCATATGATCCTGGTGTATATGCACAAATTGCTGTAGATGAAATTAAGGCATGGAAGACTTTACAAGGACATGGAGGTTTACAAGGTCAATTATCTAAGGTAATACAAGGAGCTAATGAACCTTATGTTGAATTTGTAGATAGGCTTATTCAAACAGCTACCAGAGTTTTTGGGAATACAGAACAAGCAATGCCATTACTAAAACACCTGGCTTATGAGCAAGCGAATCGTTGGTGCAGAGATATCATTAGACCATGGAAACATGAAGATTTAAACACATATATTAAATTATGTAGAGACATTAATGAACAAGAGCAAGTCGTGGCAGCTGCAGTAAAACAGGCTTTAGATGCCAGAGATATTAATGAACAAGGGCAAATTGTGGCAGCTGCAGTAAAACAGGCTTTAGATGCCAGGCCAAGAACATGCTACAATTGTGAACAAACAGGACATTTTAAAAGGAATTGCCCCATTGGAGGAGGGTTTAACAAAACTAGGTATCAAAGGAGTAGAATACCAGGTATTTGCCCATGATGCCATAGAGGGAGACATTGGGCTAATGAATGCCGTTCTCAAACCACCATAGAGGGTACTCCATTATCAAAAAACAAACAAGGACCAGGTGTTTATCCACGATATCATGGAGAAAGGCATCGGGCTCCATTGCCAAAAAATGGACAGGGGGGCCCAATGCTCCGGGGCCCAAAACCACAAATATACGGAGCACTGGAGGAACCCAGCAACCCCATCAGGGTAGTGCCCAGGACACATTGTCCATCAGATCCCTCATCAGACAAACCAGAGGGAGCCCAGGGTTGGACATCTGCGCCTCCGCCAGAGCAGTACTAACTCCAGAGATGAGAGTTCAAATCATTCCCACAGGGGTGAAAGGACCTCTTCCCAAAGGAACAGTAGGCTTATTATTGGGACGCAGCTCTTCTACTCTAAAAGGACTTATGATAAGTCCTGGGGTAATTGATCCCGATTATGAAGGTGAAATAAAAATTATAGCCAGTTCTCCAAAGGGTATATCAGTAATTTCACCAGGAGATAGAATAGCACAGTTACTAATAATACCCAGCCTACATGATAAATTTTCCAGTCGTACTGTAGAAAGAGGTTCCAAGGGATTAGGCTCCACAGGTGTAGATTGGGCTATGCTTTCTTTAAATTTAGATCAATTAGGTTTGACATTAACAACTAACATCAACCAAAATGCACCCACTATTATGACTAGACAAGATTTTAGGAAAGGAAAAAGATTAGAAAAACAAGAACAAGGTATAGCAGCACCAATACAAATAGATCAAGGAACAGACAGACATGGGTTGGATTTTCAGAAAGGGCCACTGAGACAATAAAAATTACTTGGAAATCAGAAAGACCAGTATGGGTTCCTCAGTGGCCCCTGACTAAAGAAAAGATACAAGCAGCCCATGACCTGGTCAAACAACAATTAGCGGAAGGACATATACAACCTTCTGTATCTCCCCATAATACTCCCATTTTTGTCATCAAAAAAAAATCTGGTAAATGGAGATTATTGCAAGATTTAAGAGCCATTAATAATGAGATGGTTATTATGGGACCTGCTCAATCAGGGATTCCTCAATTGTCTGCTTTGCCAAAAACCTGGTATGTTTTAGTTATAGATATTAAAGATTTTTTTTTTCAATCCCAATTCATCCTGAGGATAGTCCAAGTTTTGCATTTACTATCCCTGCACTGAATCATGAAGGTCCTGATTAGAGATATGAATGGAAAGTACTCCCTCAAGGGATGGCTAACAGCCCAACTATGTGTCAAATTTATGTTAACAAAGTAATCCAGCCACTTAGAAATCAAAATCCTGAACTACAAATATTTCACTATATGGATGATGTATTATTAGCACACAAAGATAAAAACACATTGCTAGAATGTTATGCCACACTTACAAACTTATTAAAAAATTATAATCTAGAGATAGCAATAGATAAAGTACAATTAAATTTTCCAATTAATTATTTAGGAGTTCTATTATCCTCAACCATGGTCCGTCCACCAAAAATTCAAATCCGAGTAGATCAACTCAAATCACTTAATGACTTTCAAAAGTTATTAGGAGACATAAATTGGATAAGGCCTTATCTAGGTATACCAACAGGAGAGTTGGGACCTTTATTTGATATCCTAAAAGGTCCATCAGATCCAAATTCACCCCAAATGTTAACGCCTGAAGCAAGAAAGGCATTAAAAATCATTGAAACATATATGGAAAATATGCATTTGGATAGAATTGATATAAGTTTGCCTTTATTATTTATTGTACTACCAACAAAAAATATTCCTACAGGAGTATTTTGGCAAGAAGGTCCATTATTATGGATACATTTATCTTATTCTCCTAACACTATTCTTACTAAGTATCCTGAGGCTGTAGGACAATTAATACTCAAAGGAATAAAAGCAGCAAAGGGAGTGTTTGGAATTTCTCCCAATAAAATTATTACTCCATATACTATGAATCAAATTGATGAGTTAGCTAATGAGTTAAATACTTGGGCAATAATCATGTGCAAATCTAATGTTTCATTTGATAACCACTTACCATCTAATCCTTTATTGTCTTTTTGGTCATTGCATCCTGTAATTTTTCCAAAAATGACAAGAAAAACACCTATCATGAATGCTCCAAATATATTCACTGATGGGTCAAATAATGGTACAGCAGCAATAGTTACACCTGATCAAACTTTTACATTTTTAGTACCCAAACAATCAGCTCAAAAGGTAGAGCTTAATGCAGTTTTACAAGTTTTGTGATGTTTAAAGATTCTGTATTTAATTTATTTTCTGATAGTCAGTATGTAGTTAATGCTATAGTATCTCTTGAAGATGCTGGTAGGATTTCCCCTTCTTCTACTGTTTTCTCTTTGCTTTCCACTATACAAAGTCTAATCTGGGACAGAAAAGATCCATTCTTTATAGGACATATCAGGGCACATACAGGATTGCCTGGAGCCCTTAGTTTGGCAGATAAAACTACACATGACATACATATTTTCTCTACACTAGAAGAAGCTATAAATTTTCATAAAAAGTTCCATGTCAATGCTAATACTTTACAAAAGTGTTTTAAAATAACTAAGGAACAAGCTAGACAAATAATAAAACAATGTCAAAATTGTGTGACCTTTTTACCACAAGTTAATCTTGGAGTCAATCCTAGAGGATTGATACCTAACCATATTTGGGATGTTGAGAGCCACAGCTGAAGGGGCCCCAGCAAACTTCCAGCTGCCAGCAAACTTCCAGCTGCCGGCTGATGATTGACTCACAGCAGCCCCAGCAACATCTAGCTGATTGGCTCCTCTGTGGTGATGCTCATTGGGCTGTTTCCCTGCCCTTTCAGACCACGGAGCTGCTCATTGGGGGACTTTTTTGGCTCCACCCACGTGACCCAGCAATCGGCCTCAAGAGCAGGAGGATTGTGGGAGGTGGAGAGAAGCTTGTGTGGGAGAGAGAGGCTTGTGGAAAGCCGGTGGTGGCAGTTGAGGCTCTGAGGGTTTTTCCTGAGAGGCTGTTTTGTTTGGCGTGTGTGGTTCTAAAAATAAAGTTAGTTTCTTTTGACAAGTGGCTCCTGATTGTGCCCAGCCAGACTGCGGCAAATTCTAGCTCTAATAAATCCCTAATTCTAACCTTAAATCTAATCCTAACACTAACTCTCACCCTAGCCCTATCCCTAGTTCTAACCCTATCCATTATGATAACTCAAACTTTAGCCCTAACCCTAGCCCTAAACTTCCTGTAGCCCTAAACCTAGATCTAACCTTAACTCGAAATCTAAACCTAACCTTAAGCCTAAACCACACCCTAACACTAGCTCTAACCTAATGCTAATTTGAAAACTAGCCCTAACCCAAGCCCTAACTCTCAAGAAAAACTGAGCCATTTCACTGAACCTAACCCTTAACCTAAACCAAACCATAACCCTACAGCTACCCCTAACCATAGCCCTAATTCGAGTCCTAACCCTAACCCTAGAACTAATACTAACCCTGACTCTGACCTTTACACTAACCCTAGCTCTACACATCACCCTATCCCTAAAAGTAATCCTAAAACTAGACCTTGCCCTAAACCTAACCCTAATACTAGCCCTAATCATAATGCCAGTTCTTAAATTACCCATAGCCCTAAACTAAACACAAAACCTAGCCCTAATCCAAGGCCTAACCCTTTCTTTAACCCTTTCTTTAACCCTAATCCTAACCCTGGCCCTAACCCTAACCCTATCCCTACTCCTAATCTTAGCTCTAACTCTATTTCTTACACTTAGTCAAACCCTCACTTTATTGCTAACCTAGTCCTAACCCTAATTCTATGCCTACCACAAACCCTAACTCTATAACGAGTCCTAACACTAAACATCATTCTAGACCTAGATTTAACCCAAACCCTAACTCTCACCCTGATACTTATTCTGACCCTAACACTAAACCTAGGTTTAAACCTGATGCTAACCCTTATTCGAAAACTAACACTAGCCCAACCATTAAACCTAAACCTAAACCTAGTGGCAAACCTAGAACTAGACCTAAAACTAATTCTAAATATAGCCATAACCCTAGCCTCAGCTCTATAATTAACCCTTAACTTAAAACAAACACTAAATCTACCCCTAGACCTCATTCTGGACCTTACCCTAAACCTAATCCTAACCTGAACCGTAATATTTACCCTAACAAAAACCCTCATTCTAAAAATTATCCTTACACAAATTTTAACCCTAAAACTAGACATACTCTAAATATAGCCATAACCATAACTCTAGCTCTTACATATAACTAACAGCTGCCCTAAACCTCACACAAAACCTAGCCCTAATTACAGCCCTAAACCTCAACCTAAGCATAACTCTAACCCTAAACCTAGCCCTAACCCTAACCCTAACCTTCGTTCTAGTCCTAACCCTAGCTCAAACACTAAAGCTTACCCTAACTCTAGCCCTAATACTAACTGTAACCATAGCCCAAACCCTAGCTCTAATTCTATCCATTATACTAACAATAACCCTATAACTAATGCTAACGATAGCCTAAACCTAACTGTAAACCTACCCTAGCCCAGACTGTAAATATAACCATCACCCTAGCCCAAACCTAGCTTAATCCCTAACCCTTACATTTAATCTAACCCTAACACTAACCCAATCTAACCCTAAACTTAACCCCAACACTAATCCTAACCTTAACCCAAGCCCTAACCCTAGCTTGAACACTACCCATTACTCTAAACCTAAACTTAATCCTGATGATAACACTAGACCTAAATCTAAACCTAACCTAACCCTAAACATAAACCTAACCCTAAAATTAACAGTGAACCTAACACTAACCCTAAACTTAAGCTAACCCTAATTGTAAAACTAAAACTGACGCTAACCTTTAACCTAAACCTATATTTAACCAGACATCTAACCCTATTACCCTAAACCTAATGATAACTCTAGCCCTAACCATTACACTAACCATGACCCTAACCCTAGACCAAACCATAAATTAATCTTAGCCATAGCAAAAATCCTAGCTCCAACCCTCAACTGTACACTAAACCTAATCCTAAGTGTAAACCTTGCCCTAACCGTAACCCTAACCCTAACTCTAGCCATAATCCTAACCATTATCCTTGCCCTAACACTAGGTCTAACCCTATAAATTACACTAACGATAACCATAACCCTAATGCTAGCCCTAGGCCTAAGCCTAATCCTATCACAAACCCTAACCATATCCATTACATTAAACCTAACCTAACCCTAAACCTAACACTATCCATTAACCTAATCCTAATTCTAACCTTAATGCTAATTTGAGCTTAACACTCAACCTTAACCTAATCCAAACCCAAAGCGTGACCCTGACCCTAATAGTACCCCAGCTCTTAATCTGACCCTGTCCCTACAGGTAACACTTTCATTTGGCCTAGCCATAAACCTAACAGTAATATCAATAACTATAAACGTAGACCTGTCATTAATCTTGGCCCTATTTCTGGAAGTAAACCTAACACAACCCCTAGCTCTAATCCTAGCCTTAATCTAGCCTTAATCCTAAAACTAACCATAAACCTAACCCTAAACCTAAAGCTAATCAAAAACTAGCCCTAAAGCTTACCATAGCACTAAAACAAAACCAAGCAAAAGGCCAAACAATAACCTTAACTTAAACCAAAACCTAGCACTACACCAAGATCTAACCCTAGCCCTAATTTGAGTCCTAATTATAACCTTAAAAATAACCCTGAACCTGACTTAATCCTAACACTCATCCTAGTTCAAAACACCACCCTAAACCTAAACCTACCCTAGACCTAACCCTAAACCTAGCCCTAACCCTAGCTCAAAACCTAAACTTTATGCTAAACATAACACAAAATCTAACCCTAAACCTAGTTCTAACACTAACTCTAACCCAAACTCAAGGCATATTCCAAACCATAACTCTAATTCTAACCCTATCAATTACCCTAACCATATACTTACCCTAATGCTAACCATAAGCCCTATCACTAATGCTAACCATATCAATTACCCTAAACAGAACCTGAACCTTAACACAAACCCTAACTATACTCTAACCGTAAACCTAATGCTAATTTGAGCCATAAACCTAAATCCTTACCTAACCTAATAATTCTGTGAGCTGTAAACCTGACCCTTACCCTAAAACTAACCCTTACACTAGACATAGCCATAAGCCTAACCCTAAAACTATCTTTAACCATAACCCTAGACCTGATATCAGCTCTAGCACTAATCCTAGCCCTGAATCTAAAACGAACACTATCCCTCATCCTAGCCCTAAACCTAGCCTTAATCATAACCCTAACTCTAACTCTAGCCCTAACCCTAACTCTAACCCTCACCCTATGTTTAAACCTAGCTATAAGACCATTCTTTATCCTAAACTTAAACCTAACCCTATCCCTATCGCTAGGCCTAAGCTAAAGACTAACTCTAGCCCTAATCCTAGCCCTAATTTAACCCTATCCCAAACCATAAATCTATTTTTAGCCCTATCACTAACTCTAATTCTCACACTATCCCTAACCCTAATGCTAATCCTAAATCTAGCCCTAATCCTAGCTCTAGACCTAAAACAAAACTGAACCATAGCCCTAAACCTAACCCTTAACCTAAAACAAACCCTTACCCTGACCCTAGCCCTAATTTGAGTTTTAATCTGAACCCTAAAATTAACCCTGACCCTCACTCTGACCATAACACTAACCCTAGCTCTAAACATAACCCTAACCCTAAACCTAAACTTAATACTAGACATAGTAATAACCCTAACCCTAAATTCAGCCCTAAACATAACCCTGATACTTATATTAGCCATAACCCTTACTCTAGCACTAACTTAACACAAAACCTAGACCTCATCTGAGCCGTAACCAAAGTTTTAACCCTAAACCTAACACTAACCCAAGCCCTAATCATAAACATAACCCTAGCCCTAACCCTACCACCAACCCTATCCATTGCCATAAACATAACCCTAACTCTAATGCTAAACCTAGTCCTAAACCTAACCGCATCCCTAATCCTAACCCTATCCATTACCCTTATCTAAACCTAGACACTAAACCTCACCCTATCATTCACGTAAAACTGACCCTAATAATAATTTGAGCCCTAACTTTAAAACTTAACCTATCCCAAACACTAACCCAGACCCTGACTGTAAAAATAGTCCTAGCTCTAAACCACACCCTAACCCTAAAACTAACCCTTACTCTACATGTAGCCATAAACCTAACACTAAAACTATCTTTAACCATAACCCAAGACCTGATATTAGCCATAGCTCTAATCCTAGACCTAAACTTAAAACAAAACTTAGCCCTCATCATAGCCCTAAACATAGCCCTAATCATAACCCCAACCTTATCCATAGACCTAACCTAATTCTAACCCTCACCCTCTCACTAAACCTAGCTATAACACCATCCCTTACCCTAAACTTAATCCTAGCCCTAACCCTAACACTATACCTAAGCTGAACACTAACCCTAACCCTAATAATAGCCCTAATTTAACCATATTACTAATTTTAACACTAACCATAGCCCTAAGACTATCTCTGACACACACACTAGCCCTATCCCTACTTCTAACACTATCCCTTAACTTAACCATAACACTAGCCCTGAACATACCCATATATCTAGCCATAAAACTTGCCTAATCCTTATTCCTAGTTCTAACCCTAGATCTAACTCTAACTCTAACACTAAACCTAAGCCTAAGCCGAATATTATTACTACCACTAACCCTAACACTTATCATGAAACTAGCCCTAACCCTTACCTAGCAGTAAAACAAAATGTTGTAATAGCCCTAACACTAAACCTTAACTTAAATCAAATCCTAATACTACGCCTAGATCTAACACTAGCCCTAATTCGAGTCCTAAACTTAACCTTAATACTAACCCTGAATCTGACTCATATCCTAACACTCAACCTAGCTCTAAACACCATCCTAACTTTAAACCAAACCATTACAGTAACCCTAGCCTTATATCGAGTCATAACCACAACTCTAAAATTAGTTGAGCCTTACTATTAACCTAACAATAACACTTGCTCTAAATATCACCCTAACCTTAAACCTAATCCTAACACTAGATGTTTAACCCCTAACCATAACCCAAAAATTCACCCTAATTGTAACCTTAGTTACTACATTAGCCATTGCCTAGCCCTAAACCTAACACAAAACTAGCCCTTATCCAAGCCCTAATCCTCGCTTTAACCCTAACCCTTGCCCTAATCCAAGCCCTAACCCTATTTCTTACCCTGAGCCCAACCCTAACCCTAATGCTAACCCTAATCCTTAACCTAACACAAACCTTAACCCTATTACTAGTCTGAACCCTAGCAATCATTCTAGCTATAACCATAACCAAAACCCTAACCCTAACCCTGACCCTTATTCTGACCCTAACACTAATCGTAGGTCTAAACCTGAACCTAACCCTAAACTGAACCCTAACAGTAGCCCCTCTGGTAATCTTAAACCTAAACCTAACCTTACCACTAGCCCTAGACCTAAACTGAATAATAAATCTAGCCATAATTCGAAACATAGACCTAATGAAAAACCTAGACATATCCCTAATAATAACCCTTAGCCTCAGCCAAACACTACCTCTTCCCCTAAACCTAATTCTGGCTTTAATTCTAACCATAACACTAACCTGAACATTGACCCTGACACTAACAGTAACCCTAGCTCTAAACACCACCCCAACATTAATCCTAACCAGAAAAATATACCTAGCCCTAACATTAACCCTAAAACTAGCCTGAATCATAACAAGTTCTTACATTAGCTGTAGCCCTAACCTATCGCAAAACTAGCCCTAATCCAAGGCCTACCCTAGATTTAACCCTAACTCCAATCCTAATCCTAACCATAGACCTAACCCTAAGCCTAAGCATAACCCTAGACACAATCCTTAGCATAATCCTAGCCCTAACCCTAGCTTCAACCTATCCATTACTCTAAAGATAACCCTAAACCTTATTCTAACCTTAGGCCAAACCCTAATCCTATCCCTAACCCTAACACTATCCATTGTCCTACACTTAACCCTAACCCTAAATCTAAAACTATCATTACCCTATCCTTAACAATAATGCTAATTCGAGCCCTAAACCTAGACCTCAATCTAAAAAAAAAAAAAAACCTAAACCTAAACTAGACACTAACCCTAATAATACTCCTAGCTCTCAAGTAGACTCTAACCATAAAGCTAACCCTTAAACTAGACCTAGCTATAAACCTAACCCTAATCTATCCCTAACTGTCACCCTAGACCTGACATTTGCCCTAGTTCTAATCCTGGTCCTAACCCTAACACAAACTGAAGCCCACATCCTAGCCATAAACTTCACCTTAATCACAATCCTAACCCTAATCCTAATTAGAAAACTCACCCTAGCCATAAAACTAGCTGTAATGCCAACCCTTACCCAAAACCTAACATTAACCCTAGCCCTAAACCTAGGCCAAACCCTAACAGTAACCCTTGCCCTAAGACTAACTCTAACTCTTGCCCTAGGCCTATACCAAGTTCTAACCAAATCCCTTACCATCACCCTAACCCTAGCCCTATCCTTCGCCCTAGCTCAAACCCTAGATCTAAACCTAACTCTAAATCTAACCCTAAACTTAAGCCTAAACCTCACACTAACACTAGCCCTAACCATAACACTAATCTTCAAACTAGCTCTAACCCTACCCCTAGACCTAAAACAAAACCAAGTCATAGTCTTAATCCTAACCCTTAAACTAAACCAAACCCTAAACTTACACCTAGTCCTGCACCTATCTCTAATTCCTGCCCTAAATCTAACCTGAAAAGTAATATGGACACTGACTCTGAACCTAACATTAACTCTAGCTCTAAATATTGTAATAACCATAAACCTAACCTTAACACTAGACCTAGCCCTAACCCTAACCCTATAACTAGTGCTAATCATAACCCTACTTCATACGTTACCCGTAGCCTTAACCCTATCCCTAACCTAACCCCAAATCTAGCCTTAATCTGAGTTCTAAACCTAGATTTAACACTAAATTTAAACCTAACCCTAATCAAAACAAAAGCCCTAATCCTATAATATCCCTAGCCCTAATCATAGGTCTACCCCTATCCATTACCACAATGATAACCCTAACCCTTATGCTAAACATTAGGCCTAACCTTAACCCTTTGCATTACACTAAACCACATCTAAACCCTAAACCTAACCCTGTTATTAACCCTAATCCGAGCCCTAAACCTTAACTCTAACCAAAAACAAACCCTAACCTGGAACCTGACCCTAATAATAACCCTAGCTTTAAACCTAACCCATACCCTAAACCCAACCCTTACACTGGACCAAGCCATAAACCTAACTCTAAATCTATCCCTAACTCTAACCCTAGACCTGGCATTAGCCCTAGCCCTAATACTAGCCCTAACCCTAACACAAACATGAGTCTTCATTCTAGCCCTAAGCCTAGCCTTAATCATAACCCTAACACTAACCCTAGCCCTAATCCTAATACTAACCCTCGCCCTAGCCCTCAAATTAGCTATAACCCACTCCCTTACCCCACATGTAACGCTAAACCTAACTCTAACCTGAGGTCAAAACCTAATACTAACCCTAGCCCTAATTTAGCCCTATTCCTATACATAACCCTAGCCCTAGCCCTACAACTAATTCCAACTCTCACACTAGGCTATCACTAGTTCTAACCCTATTCCTTACCATAACCCTAACCCTAGCACTAACCCTAGTCTTAACCCTTGCCCTATCTTTAGTCCTAGCCTTAACCATAGATAAAATCCTAATTCTAAATATAACCCTAACTTGGAGCCTAAGCCTACCCATTATAAATATATTTATATTTAGATTCTATGTCTAAAGATGTTGGCTTCAAATTATTATTTAGAATATAGTCAGTATTTTCATAAAAGGCATACCATTTCTGGTGGTATATAGAGAACTGATGGTCAGGGGTAGGATGCAATGTTAAGGGGGCAAGGTGTGAGGGTATGAGATTAATGTATCTTAGCAAATTGGAGAAGAACTTTAGTGAATAGACAGGGGTAATATATGGAAGAATGTATACATTCAAATTCATAATCTGTATTCATAAAATTACCCTATGTCTAAATAGTAAAATTTTGGAGGTTGAAAGTGGGATAGAGGGAGGAAGAAAAATGAAGAAAATAAAACAAGGAAAGAAAGAAAAAGAGGGAGAATGAAAATAAGATAAAATAAACGGGTGGTGAGATGGGCCTATGCAATTCCTCTATATTAAACTATTCTGGTGATTCAGTTCTTAAAGTCAAATTTCATGCAAAGTTCTTGTTTTCAAGTATGTTGAGATTGTGAGGGCCAGAGGGGGAAAGGTAGAGGATAACAGATGAGAAGAGCGAGAAAAGAAAAGTCTCTCAGAACTCTGTTTTCTCCCAGTAGGTGGAGTTGTCTATTCCTAGAGTGAGTCTCTTGGCTAAGGGTAGTGGAAGTAGCCAGTTTGAGAGGGCTTGAGCTTCTACCTGGAGCATCGCTACTCTTAGTCTCTGAGTTGGAAACCAGGTACCTGTACAGTTGCTGTTATGCATTGATAGCTACTCACCCCACAAAACAAAACAAAACAAAACAAAACTTGTGAGATAAATCTTGAGTTATCACAGCTGGAGGTAGGGGAGTTGGAAGCCGGGTATCTGCAGAGCCACAGATCTGAGCTGGTAGCCACGGCCACTGATAGATGGTGAGTAAGGTTTTCCAAGATGGACTCCATTGGTTACCTGTGTAGAGTGGTGAGGTGGGTGGTTCTGGGGTGACCTTTGCTCGTGTCAAGAGATTGGTCTGGTAACCCAAAAACAAAGCCTCTGTGTTCTGTGCTACCTATCCTCTGCTCCTAGAGTGCCTGCACTGCCGAGACTTCCATCTGAGCCGAGAGCAACCCCATGGTCAAGACTTCTGTCTGCGCCAAGAGCTCATGCGTGGCTGAAACTTCTGGATGAGCTGAGAACACATGTGAAGCCAGCCAAGACTTCCTTCTGTGCAGAGAGCTCATGCGCAGCCTAGACTTCTGACTTCTGACTAAGCCCAGAGTAACCACACAGCCGAGCCTTCCATCTGCACAGAGAGCTCCAGGGTGGCCCTAGTTTTCTTCAAATTTCTATGATATTGGGCAAGATTCATCTTTTACTTAGCCTTACTATGCTCCACAGGTTCAGGCCTTCTCGGTTCAATGGTTCGCTGTCAGGAACAGTTTGTATTTTAAGATTTTACTTCATTATGGCTTATTGATGTGAATGAAATTTGAGCTGGAAATCAAACAGGGTTGGTAGAAGGTGCTTGAAACTTCACAAATCAGTTCTCTGTGGGCACTTTCTGGATTATTTCTTTTGAAGGTAGGCCAAAGCTGAAGCATGCAGAAGCAACTGTATCTGAGAACCCTCAAGGAGAAACACAGAAATATGTATGTATTGAAATAAGTTTCCCAATGATTTAATCAGATTTATTTGATACTACACAGTATTCATCTTTTAGCTTGCTCCACTAGGCTCCCCAAGGTTGGCACTTCTAGGATCAATGGTTCTCTAAACAGGTAAGGGTTACTGTTTTGATTAGGATTAGGGCTAGCTTTAGAGCTAGTGTTAGGGTTAGAATTTGTTTTGTTCAAATTTAGTTGATAATGAGAGGATTTATCTTTTACCTCACCTTTGTATGTGGCCCAGTTTTGGGTCTTCTCTGTTTATTGTTCGCTGTTGGAAATAGTTTGTTTTTAATGTCTGACTTCATTTTGACCTATATGGGTAAATGGAAATAGAGCTTGAAATCAAACTGAGTTGGTTTGAACGTTTGCTTGAAACTTCACACACTCAATCAATTCTCAGTGTGCATTTTGTGGTTTGTTTCTTGTGGAAGTAGCCCTATGCTTCAATAATAAGAAATAGCTTCATCTGTGAGTGCTTTAGGAGCAATCTTCAATAATTTTTGGTCAAATTACTTTGATACTGTACAGGATTCATCCTTTACCTAGCCTTAATAGAATCTCCAATTTGGGGCCTTTAAGTTCAACGGTTCACTGTCAGGAAAAGTTTGAATTTTTAGGTGTCACTTCATTATGGCTTATAGGTGTGAATGACAGTGAAGCTGGAAATCAAACAGGGTTGGTACTAGCTGCTTGATACATCAAATACTCAATTAGTTCTCTGCGAGCACTCTCTGCTTTCTTTCTATTGAACATAGGCCAAAGGAGAAGCATGCAAAAACAACTTTATCCTAGAACACTTTAGGAGACAACAAGGAAATAAGCATGTAATGAACTACCTCCCGCAATTATTTGGTCAGGTTTCTTTGCTACTGTGCATTTTTCATCTCTTAGCTTGCCCCACTAGGCTTCACAACTTTGGGACTTCTTTGATCAAAGGTTATCTAAACAGGTTAGGGTTAAGAATACAGTTAGTATTAGGGCTAGGTTTAGACCTAGTGTTAGGTTTACAGTTAGTTTTGTTCAAATTTTCTTTATACTGGGCAGAATTCATCTTTTACCTAGCCTTATTATGTTCCCCAGGTTTGGAGCTTCTCAGTTCAATGGTTCGCTGACAGTAACAGTTTGTGTTTTGAGGTTTCACTTCATTTTGACATATATGGTAAAGGGAAATGGAGCTTGAAATCAAAGAGGGTTGGTGCTAGCTGATTGAAACATCTCACACTCAATCAGTTCTCTGTGTGCATTCTCTGGTTTGTTCCTTGTAAATGTAAACCTAAGCTGAAGCATGCAAAGCTACTTTATCTGAGAGTACTTCAGGGGAAAACAAGAAAATAGGCATGCACTGAACTATCTTCCCCAATTATTTGGTCAGATTTCTTAGATGCTGCACAGGATTCATGTGTTAACTTGCCCCAGTAAGCTGCCCACATTTGAGACATCTATGATCAATGATTTTCTAAACAGGTTAGGGTTAGGTTTAGGATTAGGATTAGGGCTAGCTTTAGAGATAGTGTTAGTGTTAGTGTTTGTTTTGTTATTTTATTTTATTTTTTTTTTTTGATACTGGGAAGGATTCATCTTTTACCTAGCCTTATTATGTGCCCCAGTTTGGGGCCTTCTTTGTTCAATGGTTTGCTGTTGGTAATAGTTTGCTTTTAATGTCTCACTTCATTTTGACCTATATGTGTAAATGCAAATGGAGCTAGGAATCAGAGGGTTGGTGCTAGCTGGTTGAAACTTCACATACTCAATCAGTTGTCTTTGGGCACTCTCTTGTCTTCCTTGTGAAAGTAGTGTAAGATTAAGCATGCAAAACTAATTTATCTAAGATCAGTTTAGGAGAAATCAGGGCAATATGCATGTAGTGAAATACCATCCCCAATTATTTGGTCAGATTTTTTGATACTGTGCAGAATTCATCTGTAAGCTTGTCCCACTAGTCTCCCCAAGTTTGAAAATTTTATGATCACAGATTCTCTTACAGATTAGTGTTATGGTTATGGTTAGCGTTAGGGCAAGAGTTAGAGCTAGTGTTATGGTTAGAGATAGTTTTTTTCAACTTTTCTTATACTGGGCAGGATTCATCTTTTTTTTCTATTCTTAGTATACTCTCCATGTTTGGGGCTCATAGGTAAAAGGAGTTGATCTCAGGAGCAGTTTTAATTTTCATGTTTTATATCATTTTGCCCTATAGGGGTGAAAGGAAATGGAGCTGGAACTCAAACAAAATTTCTGCTAGCTGCTTGAAACTTCACACCCTCAATCAGTTCAGAGTGCCCATTCTCTCATTTGTTTTTTGTGGAAGTAACCCAAAGCTAAAGTAGAAAGAAACAGCTTTATCTGTGAGCACTCTAGGAGCAAGCTTCAACTTTTTTTGCTTGATTGCTTTGATACTGTACAGGATTCATCCTTTTCCTAGCCTTAGTATGATCCCCAAGTTTGGGACTTCAAGGTCTGCCGATTCACTGTCAGGAACAGTTTGAATTTTTAGGTTTCACTTTATTATGGTCTATAGATGTGAATAAAAATTGAGCTGTAAATCAAATAGGGTTAGTACAAGCTCCTTGAAACTTCACACACTCAATCAGCTCTCTGTGGGCACTGTCTGGTTTGTTCCTTGTGAAAGTACTATAAAAGGCAGCATGAAAAAATAATTTAACCAAGAGCACTTTAGGAGAAAAAAGGGGAAAGATGAATGTACTGAAATACCTCCCCCAATTACTCGGTCAGATTTCTTTGATACTGTGCAGGATTTATCTGTTAGCTTGCCCCAATAGGCTCCTTTATTTAGGGACTACTATGATCAATGGTTCTCTAAACAGGTAAGGTTAGATTTAGTATTAGGTTTGGGCTAGGTTTACAGCTAGTGTTTTGTTAGATTTAGTTTTGTTCAATTTTTTTTTTTTTTTTTTTTTTTTTTATACTGGGCAGGATTCAGCTTTTACATAGCCTTAATATATTCCCTAGGTTTGGGCCTCTTGGTTCAAGGGTTAGCTGTCTGGAACATTTTGTATTTTAAGTTTTCACTTTATTTTGACCTATGTGGGTAAATGGAAATGGAACTGAAAATCAAAGATAGTTGGATCTTGCTACTTCAAACCTCACACACTCAATCAGTTCTCTATGGGCATTCTCTGGCTTATTCTTTGTGAAATTAGCCCTAAGCAGAAGCATGCAAAGCAACGTTATGTGAGAGCACTTTAGGAGAAAATGGAAATATGCATGTGCTGAACTACCTCCCCCAATTATTTGGTCAGATTTCTTTGATACTGTTAAAGATTCATCTGTTAGCCTGCCCCACTTGGCTCCACAACTGTGGGACTTCTAGGATCAAAGGGACTCTAAAGAGGTTAAGGTTAGTGTTACGGTTAGTCTTAGAACTAGGATTAGACCTAGTGTTAGGGTTAGAGTTAGTTTTGTTTTCAAATTTCTATGATACTGTGCAGGATTCATCTTTTTTCCTATTTTGACTATACTCCAAATGTTTGGTCCTCCTACATAAAGGGTTTGCTTTCAGGAACAGTTTCAATTTTCATGTTTCTCTTCTATTTTCCCTATAGGGGAGAATGGAAATGAAGCTGAAAATCAACAGTGTTTTGGCTAGCTGCTTGAATCATCACACACTCAATCAGTTCTCAGTGAGGACTTTCTGGTTTGTTTCCTGTGGAAATAGCCCTAATCTGAAGTAGAAAGAAACAGCTTTATATCTGAGTGCTTTAGGATCAAGCAAAATACACATGTACTGAAAGAGCTTCGGTTTTTTTCATCAAATTACTTTGATACTGTACAGGATTCATCCTTGACCTAGCCTTAGTAGGCTCCCCAAGTTTAGGCCTTCATGATTCAATGGTTCACTTTCAGGAACAGTTTCTATTTTAATGTTTCACTTCATTTTGACCTAAATGGAACTGGAGATAGAAATCAAAAAGGGTTGGTGCTAGCTGCTTCAAACTTCACACACTCAATCAGTTCTGTGTGGGCACTCTCTGGTTTGTTCCTTGTGAATATAGCTCTAAGTTGAAGCATGAAAAGCAAATTTATCTGAGAGAACTTTAGGAGAAAAGAGGGAAATATAAATATATTGAAATACCTTCCCCAAATATTTGGTCATATTTCTTTGATACTGTGCAGGATTCATCTACTAACTTGAACCAATAGGATCCTCAGTTTTGGGACTTCTATGATCATAGCTTCTCTAAATAGCTTAGTTTTAGGGTTGGGGACAGAGTCAAATCTAGCATTAGAGTTTCAGTTAAATTTGTTCAAATTTATTTGATACTGGGCAGTTTTCATCTTTTCCTTACCCTTGTTAAGTTCTCCAGTTTTGGACCTTCTCAGTTCAAGTGTTCACTGTCAGGAACAGTGTATATTTTAAGGGTTCACTTCATTTTGATCTCTATGGGTAAATGGAAATGGAGCTTGAAATCAAACAGTGTTGGTGCTAGCTGCTTGAAACTTCACATACTCAATCTATTCCCTGTCAGTAAGGTACTCTCTGATTTTTTCCTTGTTTAAGTATCCCAAATCTTAAGCATGAAAAAAAAAAAAAAACTTTATCTGAGAGCACTTTAGGGGACAAATGAAAATATGCATGTACTGAACTATGTCCCCCAGTAATTTGGTCAGATTTCTTTGAATCTGCACAGGATTCATCTGCTAGCTTTTCCCACTAGTCTCCACAACTTTGGAACTTCTATGATCAAAGGTTCTCTAAACAGGTAAGGGTTAGGTTTAGGGATAGGGTTACAATTAGCTTTGGGGTTAGAGTAAGTTTTGTTCAAATTTCTTTGATACCAGAGAGGATTCATCTTTTACCTAGCCTTACTATATTTCCCATGTTTGGGCATTCTCTGTTCATGGTTCACTGTCAGGAACAGTTTGTGTTTTAAAGTTTCACTTCATCTTGACTTATATGTGTAATTGGAAATGGAGCTGGATAACAAACAGGGTTGGTGTTAGTTCTTGAAACTTCACACACTCAATCAGTTCTCTGTGGGCACTCTCTGATTTGTTCCTTGTGAATGTAACCCTATGCTGAAGAATGTAAAGCATAGTTTTAGGGTAAGGGCGATGTATAGGGCTAGGTTTAGTGTTAGGGTCAGAGTCAGGGTAAGGGTTAGTTTTAGGGTTAGGGTTACTACTCTATTTAGGGCTAAAGTTAGGGCTGGCTGTAGGGTTAGGTTTTGGTTTAAGATAAGGTTTAGGGTTAGGGCTATGACTCGGTTTTTGTTTTAGGGATAGGGCTAGTGTTAAGGCTAGATTTTGGATTAGTGTTAGAGTTAGGGCTAGTGTTAGGATGAGGTTTAGGATTAGGTTTAGGGTTAGATTTAGATTTAGCATTAGATCTAGGACTAGGGTTAGGGCTAGGTTAGGGTTCTGGAAGGGATGGGGTTAGAACTAGGGATACGGTTAGGAAGAGAGTTAGTTTTAGACTTAGTACCAGGGTTAGGGTTAGGGTTTACAACTAAATTACGGCTGAAATTAGGGATAGGGTTAGTTTTAGAGTTGGGCCTAGTGGTAGGGCTAGGTTTAGGATTAGCCTTGGGGTCAAAGTTAAATTTAGGGGAATGGGTGGTGTTATAACTAGCTTTAGGTCTTGGATGAGGGTTAAAATTAGGATTAGGGTTAGGTTTAGTGTTCAGGGAAGGATTAAGGTAGGTTTAGGGCTAGAATGATCAATAGGGTTTCTGTTAGCTTTAGGACTAGACTAGGGCTAGTACTAACTTCAGGTCAAGGGTTATGGTTAGGAATAGTTTTATGATTTGTTTATTCCTAGTTGTAGTTAGTTATGTTTAGTGTAAGGGTCAGGTTTAGAGCTAGGGGTTTTATTAGGGTTAGAGTCACAGTTGGCCTTTGGTTTAGGTTAAAGTTTATTGTTAAGGCTTGAGTTAGTGGTAAGTTTATGTTTAGAGTTAGGGTAATGGATATGGTTAGATTTAGGTTTCAGTTAAAATTTAGGGTAAAGAATGGGGTAGATTTATTGATAGGGTTAGGATTAGCATTAGGGTTAGGGTTATGTTTAGTGTAATGGATAGGTTTAGAGCTTAGGTTAGGGCTAGGTTATGGTTTGGATTAAGCCTAGGATTAGGGTTAGGTTTAGGGATAGGGTTAGGGTTTGGTTTAGGGTAAGTATTATGGTTAGCATAAGTGTTAGGGTTAGGGCTAGGGTTATAGTTAGGTTAGAGTAAAGGTTAGTGTTTGAGCTAGTGTTGGAGCTAGGGCGAGGGTTAGGATTAAGTTTAGGTATAGGCGTCTGATTAAGATTAAGGTTTGGTTTAGGTTAACGGTTATGGTTGGGTTTTAATTAGGGTTAAGGTTATTTTTTTACGGTAATGTATAATATTAGAGGTAGGGTTAGGGTTAGGGTTAGGGTATGTGTTAGGGCTAGTGTTAGGATTACGTTTAGTGTAAGGCTTAATTTTACAGCTAAGATTAGGGCTATTGTGAGGGTTAGGTTTTGGGTTAGGTCTAGGGTTACATTTATGTTTAAGCATAGGTTTAGTGTTAGGCATAGGGTTAAAATTAGTTTTAGTGTAAGTGTAATGGATAGGGTTAGAGCTAAAGTTTGGGCTAGGATTAAATTTAGGATTAGAGCTAGGAT
Source organism: Marmota flaviventris (assembly GCF_047511675.1). Taxonomy (NCBI): domain Eukaryota; kingdom Metazoa; phylum Chordata; class Mammalia; order Rodentia; family Sciuridae; genus Marmota; species Marmota flaviventris. The sequence continues at coordinate 115,766,643 of NC_092508.1, forward strand.
TAACCTTAGGGTTTAGAATGGGGCTAGTGCTATGCTTAGTGAAAGGGTTTTCCTTGAGCTAGGGTTAGGTCTAAGATATGGGTTAGGGTTAGGGTTAGTGTTTGGGCTATGATTAGGGTTAGGGTTATGCTTAGGACTAAGTTTAGGCCTAGGATTAGGGCTAGATTTTATGTTAGGTTTAGGGCTAGTGTTAGAACTATGGGTAACGTAAGAGCTAGGATCATGTTTATGGCTAGTTTTAGGGTTAGGGTTATGGCTAGGTCTAGTGTTAGGTCTAGGTTTTCGGTTAGTGTCAGGTTTCGAGCTAGGTTTAGTGTTAGGGTAAGGGTCAGTGTTTGGGATACTGTTAGGTTTAGGGTTATATCCAGAATTAGAATTAGATTTAGGTCTAGGTGTAGGATTAGTGTTTGTTTTAGGTTAAGGGTTATTGTGAGGGCTATACCTAAGTTTTTGTTTAGTTCTAGGTCTAGAGTTATAGCTATTTTTAGGATTAGCTTTAGGTCTAGGGTTAGTGTTAGGGTTAAATATAGATATAGGCTTACTGGTAGGGCCAGTGTTAGGGTTTGGTTTAGGGATAGGGTGAGGTTTAGACCCAGAGTTAGTGTTAGGGTCAGAATAAGGGTCAGGGTTACGGTTAGAGCTAGAATGAGGGCTAGGGTTAGGACTAGTAATATGGTTAGAATATAACTTGGGCTAAGAATTAGGGTTAGTACTAGGGTTAGCATTTGGGTTAGGGTTTGGCTTTGGGTAAGGGAAAGGTTTAGGGCTATGGTTAGGTTTAGGTCTAGTGTGAGGGTTAAAATTTGGGTTAAATCTAGGGTTAGGGCTTAGATTATGAGTAGGATTTGTGTTAGGGTTAGGTGTAGGGTTAGGACAATGACTAATGTATAAACTAGTGTTATGATTAGGGCTAATGTTATGGTTAGGGTTAAAGCTAGGTCTTGTGCTAGGCTTAATTTAAGGTTAGGGTAATGTTTAGAGCTAAGATTAGTGTTAGGGTCAGCATCAGGTTCAGGGTTAATTTTAGAGTTAAAGTTAGTGCTAATTGTAGGTTTAGAGTTTGGTTTAGAATAAGGGTTAGTGTTAGGGCTATGGCTTGTTTGTTTTTTTTTATGACTAGGGCTAGGCATAGTTCGTATTTTAGGATTAGCATTATTGTTAGGACTATGATAGAGGTTTGTTTAGGCTTATGGTTACAGTTAAATTTAGAGTTAGATTTTTATTTAGAGTTAGTATTAGGGCTAGGACTAAGGATAGAACTAGTGATAGGGCTAAGGGAAGAGTTAGTCTTAGGGCTAAGTTTAGGGTTTGGATAAGACTAAATTAGGGCTAGGATTAGTGCTAGGCTTAGGGTTATTTTAGGCCTAGGCTTAGGGTGGTGGGTTACGGGTAGTTTTAGGATTATGATTAGGTTTAGGGTAAGGGATGGAGTTATAGCTAGGTTTAGGGCTAGGTCATGGATTAGAATTAGGGTTAAAACTTGGGTTATGGTTTGGATTAGGGCTAGTGATAATTTCAAGTCCAGCATTATGGTTAAAGATAGTTTTTGAGTTAGCTTTATGGCTATATATAGTGTAATGGTAGGTTTAAGGTTAGGGTCAGGGTTAGAGCTAAGGGTATTATTAGGGTCAGAGTAATTATTAGTGTTTAAGATAGGTTAAAGTTTTAAGTTAGGGATCGAATTAGCAGTAGGGTTAAAATTAGGGTAATGATAGGCTTAGGTTTAGGTTTCAGGTTAGGTTTAGTGTAATGAATAGAGTTATGAGTAGGAATAAGCTTAGGTTTAAGCCTAGAGATAGCATTAGGTTTATGGTTATGGTTAGGGTAATATATAGGGTTACAGCTAAGGTTATGGATAAGGTTATGGTTACAATTATTGCTAGTGTTATGGTTATGTTTAGGGTTAGGGTTAAAGCTAGGGTTAGGGCAGAGATTCTGGCTAGGTTTTGGGTTAAGTTAAGGCTAGGGTTAGGGTTAGTACTATGGTTACAATTAAGGCTAGTTTTATGGTTAGAGTTAGGGCTAAGTCTAGTGTTAGATATAGGGTTAGGGTTAGAGTGATGTTTAGAGCTAGGTTTAGGGTTATGTCAGATTCATGGTTAGTTTTATTTTTCGGCTTTAAACTCAAATTTGGGTTAAGGATAGGGCTAGGTGTAGGTTTGAGGTTTGGTGTAGGTTAAGGTCAGGGTTACAGCTATGGCTTGGTTTTGTATTAGGGCTAGGGTTAGAGTTAGGACTGGTTTTAGGATTAGAATTGGGGTTAGGGTTAGGGCTAGTGTTGGGTTTAGGTTTAGGCTTATGGTTAAGGTTTGATTTAGATTTAAGTTTAGATCTAGGGTTAGAGTTAGGGCTATGAAAAGGTCTAGGGTTAGGCCTAAGGTTAGAGCTAGGATTAGGGTTCCAGTAAGGGATAGGGTTAGAATTAGTTTTAGGGCAAGAGTAAGAGTTAGGCTTAGTCTTCAGGCTTTTTTACGATTAGGGTTAGGGATACGGCTAAATTAGGGCTAAGATTAGGGCTAGGGTTAGTGTTAGGGTAAGGCCCAGTTTTAGGGTTAGAGTTATGATTAAGGATCTGTTTAGGGCTAAGCTAAGAGCTAGCATTTGTTTTAGGTTTAGGGCTAGGTTTATTGTTAGGGCTAATATCAGGTCTAGGGTTATCCTTAGGGATATTTTCGAGCTTAGGTTTTTGGCTAGGTCTAGTGTATGGGTTAGGTTTAGGGTAAGGGTCAGGTTTAGAGCTTGGGGAATTATTAGGGTCATGTTCAGAGTTAGGGTTTGGTTTAGGTTTGAGTTTAGGGTTAGTGGTAGAATTGGCATTAGGTTTAGGGTTATTGTAATAATAGGGTTAGTTTTAGGTTTCAGTTTAGGTTTAGGATAATTGATAGGGTTGGGGTTAGTGATAGGATTAGTGTTAGGCCTAAAGTTAGTATAAGGGTAAGGTTTATGTTTAGGGAAATGGATACATTTAGAGTTCAGTTTAGGGCTCGAGTTATGGTTAGGATTAGGTCTTGAGTTTGAGTTAGGGTGAGGGTTAGAAGTTGGGTTATGTTTAGGGTTATGTTTAGCATAAGGGTGAAGTTATGAGCTATGGGTAGGTCTAGAGCAAGGGTTAGGTTAAAGGTTGTCTAGGGATAGAAATAAAGTAGTTTTAGGGTTTGAGTTAGGGTTAGGGCTAGGATTATCATTAGGGTTAGGGTTAGGTTTAGTGTAATGGATACGGTTAGATTTAGGTTTATGTTTAGGGTGAGGGTTGGATTTATGTTTAGGGTTAAGTTTAAGGTTATGGTTATGTTTAGGTTTATGGTAAGGGTTAGGTTTTGAGCTGGGGTTAGGGTTATAGCAAGTGTTAGGTTTAGGGTTAGGTCTAGGTTTAGTTTTCTGGTTAGGGTTAGGGTTAGGGTTAGGGTTAAGGCTAGGGTTACCAATAAGTTTAGGGTTAAGTTTAGTGTAATTTGTCAGTTTAAAGCTAAGGTTAGTACTAGGGTTAAGGTTAGTTTTATGGCTAGGTTTAGCATTAGATTTACCGATATTTCTAGGTTTATGTTTATGGTAAGTTTTAGGCTTTGAGCTAGGGTTGGGACTAAGGCTAGGGTTAAGATAGGATTAATGCTATGGTTAGGGTTAGGGTTATGCTTAGGGCTAGGTTAAGGCCTAGGATTAGCTCTAGGTTTTGTGTTAGGTTTAGGCCTAAAGTTAGGGTTGTGGGTAATGTATGAACTAGGGATATGAGTAGGGCTAGTTTTAGGGTTAGGTTTATGGCTAGGTCTAGTTTTAGGTTTATATTTTCTGTTAGGGTCAGGTTTAGATGTAGGTTAACTCTTAAATGCTGATCAGTGTTCAGGTTAGAGTTAGAGTTAGGGTAGTAGCCAGAATTAGAACTAGGTTTAGGTCTAGGGGTTGGGGTAGTGTTTGGGTTAGGGTAAGGGTTATTGTTAGGGCTAGGAGTAGGGTATTTTTAGGTCTCTGGCTAGAGATAAGGCTAGATTTAGGATTAGGTTTAGGTGTAAGGCTAGTAGTAGAGTTAGGTTTAGGAATAAGTTTTTCGTTAGTGCTAGTGTTAGAGTTAGGGGTATTATGGACAAGGTCTAGGTTAAGGTTTGGTATCTGTTAAGGTCTAAATTTAGGGATTGAATTACCATTAGGGCAAGAGTTAGAGTAATGATAGGGTTAGTATTAGGGTCCACTTTAGGTTTAGGGTTATGGATAGAAATAGGATTAGGAATAGCATTAGGTTTAGACATAGGGTTAGCATTAGGGTTAGGGTTATGTTTATGGTAATGCATAGGGTTAGACTAGGGTTAGGGCTAGGGTTAGGGTTATGATTTAGGCTAGGGCTATGGTTAGGGCTTGGGTTAGGTTTAAAGCTCAGGATACGGCTCAGATTATGGCTAGGTTTTGGGTAAAGTTAGTGCTAGGGTTAGGGTTATGGCTAATGTAAGTACTAGAGATTCATTTAGGGTTAATTTTAGGGTTAAGGTTAGGGCTAGGTTGAGTGTTAGGGTTAGGTTTAAGGTGACTGTGATGTTTAGAGCTAGGGCTAATGTTAGTGTCAGAGTCAGGGTCAGAATTAGTTTTAGGGTTTGGCTTAAAACTGAAATTAGGTCTAGGGTTAGGTGTAGGTGTATGGTTTGGGTTTCGTTTAGTTTAAGGATTTGTGTTAGAGCTGAGGCTCAGTTGTCTTTTAGGCTAAGGCTAAGGTTAGGGCTAGTTTTAGGACTAGTTTAGGCTTAGGGCTAGTGTTTGGGTTAAGCTTAGGCTTCAGGCTAGGGTTAGATTTAGAGATAGGTGTTGATCTAAGGTTAGTGCTATGGCTAAGGATAGGGCAAGGGTTCGGGCCACGGTTAGGGCTAGGATTACGGTTATGGTAAGGAATAGGGTTAGAACTAGTGATAGGGCTAGTGTGAGAGTTAGAGTTCATCTTAGGGCTAGGTTTAGGGTATGGTTAGGGATAGGGATGAATTAGGGCTATGGTTAGTGTAAGGTTTAGGCCTAGGTTTAGGGTTAGATTTAGGGTAACGTTAAGTTTAAAGGAATTTGTTATAGCAAGATTGAGTACTTGGCGAGGGTTAATATTATGGTTAGGGCCAGGGTTAAGGTTAAGTTAATGATTAAGGCTAGGGTTTAGGGCTAGTATGAGGGCTAGTGATTGTATTAGTTTTAGGGCTAATATTAGGTCTAGGGATAATTTCAGGTCTAGGGTTACAGTTAGGGATACATTTAGTATTAGGTTTATGGCTTGATCCAGTGTAAGGGTTAGATTTATGGTAAGTGTCAGTTGTAGAGCTAGGGTTATTATTAGGGTCAGAATCAATGTTAGGGTTTGGGTTAGGTTAGGGTTTAATTTTAGGGCTCAAATTAGCATTAGATTTAGGGTTAGGGTAATGAGAGGGTTAGGTTTAGGTTTTAGTTGTGGTTTAGTGTAATGGGTAGGCTTAGGGTTAGGCCTAGGGTTAGCATTAGGTATGGGTTATCATTAGGGTAATGGATAGAGTTAGACTTAAGTTTAGGGCTAGGGTTATGTATAGAATTAGGGCTTTTGTTTGGGTTAGTGTTAGGTTTAAGATAAGGGTTAAAGCTAGGATAAGGACTCTGATTAAGGCTACATTTTGGGTTAGGTTAGGGCTAGGGTTAAGACTATGGCTAATTTAAAAACTAAGGTTATGATAAGCGCTAGTTATAAGGTTAGGGTTAAGGCTAGGTGTAGTGTTAGGGTTAGATTTATTGTTACAATGATTTTAGAGCTAGGTTTAGTGTTAGGGTCAGAGTCAGGTTCAGGATGAGTTTTCAGGTTAGGGTTAGGACTAGAATTAGGGATAGGGTTAGGGCTAGGTGTAAGGTTAGGCTTTGGTTTAGGTTAAAGCTTATGATTACATCTATAACTTGGTTTTGTTTTAGGGCATAGCTAGGGTTAGGGCTAAGATTAGGTCTAGGTTAAGTGTGATGGTAAGGGAAAAGATTATAACTACCCTATAGGTCTAAGTAAAGAGTTATAGCTAGTTTTAGGGCTAGGGTTATGTTTAGTGTTAGAGATAGGGGTAAGTTAGGTATGGGATTAGGGCAAGTGTTAATGTTAGAGTTAGGCCTAGGTTAGGGCGAGGTTTAGTGTTACAGATAGGGGTAAGTTAGGTCTGGGATTAGGGCAAGTGTTAATGTTAGAGTTAGGCCTAGGTTAGGGCTAGGTTTAGTGTTAGGGTTTGGATTAGGGTTAGATTTAGGGTAAGGGATGAGTTTATACCTGGTTTTAGGGATAGGGTGAGGGTTAGAATTAGGGTTAGGGTTATGGTTATGGTTATTATTAATGCGAGGATTATGTCTAGGATGTGGGTTAAGGTTTGTGTTAGGGTTAGGACTAGGATTAGAGATAGGGCTTATGTCAGGTCTAGGGTTAGAGTTAGGGATAGTTTTAGGGTTAGGTTTTTATTTAGGTCTATTGTAAGGGTTAGGTTTATGGTTATGGTCAGGTTTAGAGCTAGGGGTATTATTAGGGTCAGGGTTAGGGTTTAAGTTAGGTTATGGTTTATGGTTAGGGCTCGAATTAGCATTAGGTCTAGTGATAGTTTAACAATAGTTTTAGGTTTAGGGTTCAAGTTAGGTGTAGGGTAATAAATAGGATTAGGGATGGGCATAAGTTTAGAGTTTGGCCTAGGGTTAGCATAAAGGTTAGGGTTATCCTTAGGGTAATGGATAGAGTTTGACCTAGGGTTAGGGCTGGGTTTATGCTTAGGATTGGATCTAAGTTTAGGCTTAGTCCTAGGGTTAGGGCTATATTTAGCGTTAGAGTTAGCTTTATGGGTAAAGATAGGGTAGGGCTTGGATTAGGGCTAGGTTTTGCAATAGGTTAGGGCTATGGATAAATTAAGAATTTGTTATGATTAGGTCTAGTTTTATGGTTAATGTTAGGGCTAGGTATAGTTTCAGGGTTAGGGTGATGTTTAGAGCTAGGGTTAGTGTTAGTGTCAAGGCCAGTGTTCAGATTAGGATTATGCTTAAAATTAAAGCCAGAATTGGGACTAGGGTTAGGTCTAGTGGAAGAGATAGTTTTTGGCTTAGGCTAAGGGTTATTATTAGGGATAGGTCTAGGATTTCTTTAGGTCTAGTGCTAGAGATATGGCTACATTTAGGATTAGGTTTAGGTCTAGGGCTACTGTTAGAGTTTGGTTTATTGTTAGGTTCAGGTTTAGACCTACGATTAGTGTTAGGGTCAGAATAAGGTTCAGGGTTAGAGTTAGGGTTTGGGTTATGGTTGGAGGTAGAATGAGGGCTAGAGTTAGGACTAATAATAGAATTAGGGTTTGGGTTAGATTAAGGATAAGGGTTAGAATTAGGTTTAGAATGAGTGTTAGGGTTTGGCTTACGGTAAGGGATAGAGTTAGAGCTAGGGTTAGGGCTAGGTATAGGGTTAAATCTAGGTTTAGAGCTCAGAGTAGGGCTAGTTTTGTGTTAGATTTAGGTCTAGGGTTAGAGTTACAGCTAATGTAAGAACTAGGATTACAATTAGGTTTAATTTTAGGGTTATGTTTAGGAGTTAGATTTCTAGAGTTAGAATTAGGTTTAAGGTTAGGATGATATTTAGAGCTAGTGTTAGTGTTAGGTTAGTAGTCAGGGTCAGGGCTAGTTTTAAGGTAAAGGTTAGGACTCAAATTACATCTAGGGTTACTGTAAGTGTTTGGTTTAAGGTTAGGATGGTGTTTAGAACTAGGGTGAGTGTTAGGATATGAGTTAGAGTCAGGATTAGTATTAAGGTTAAGGTTATGATTTGAATTAGGGCTAGGGTTAGGTCTAGGTGTAGTATTAGGATTTGGTTTAATTTAAGGTTTAGTATTAGGTCTATTGCTGGTTTTGATTTACTTCTAGGGTCAGGGTTAGGGCTAGTTTTACAAGTAGCGATAAGATTAGGGCAAGTGTTTATGTTAGGCTTAGGCTTAGGGTTAGTGTTAGATTTAGAGTTAGGGATAGATCTAAGGTTATGGATAGGAATAAGGACAGGGCAAGATTTATGGCTAGGGCTAAAGCTAGGGTTAGGGTTATAGCAATGCTTAGGTTTAGAACTAGGGATAGGGCTATTGTGAAATTTAGAGTTAGTCTTAGGGCTAGGGTTAGTGTTAGGGATAGGATTAAATTAGGGCTAGACTTAAGGCTATGGTTATTGTTAAGCTTACGCCTAACATTAGGTTTAGTTTAGGGTTAAGTTTAGGGTAAGGATTGGCAATATAGCTAGGTTTAGAGGTAGGATGTGGATTACAATTAGATTTAGGCACATGGTTTGGGTTAGGGTTATGATTAAGGCTGGTTTTAAGGCTAGGATGAGTGCTAGGGTTTGTTTTAGGGTAGAGCTAGGCTTAGGGCTAGGGCTAATATCAGGTCTAGGGTTATGGTTAAAGATAGATTTTGGGTTAGGTTTATGGATACAGGTAGTGTAAAAGTTATGTTTAGTTTTAGGTCAGGTTTAGAGCTAGGGGTATTATTAGGTTCAGGGCCTTAGTTAGAGTTTGGGATAGGTTATGGTTTAAATTTAGGGCTTGAATTAGCACTAAGGTTAGGATTAGCATAATGATAGGGTGAGGTTTAGGATTTAGGTTTGGTTTGGGGTAATGGATAGGGTTAGGACTAGGGGTAGGGTTAAGTTTAGGCCTAGGGTTAGCATTAGTGTTAGGATTATAGTTATGTCGATAGATAGGTTTAGAGCTAGAGTTAGGGCTAGGTTATGGTTATGATTAGGGCTAGGGTTAGGGTTAGTTTTAGGGTTAAATGTTGGGTTAGGTTTTGAATTAGGGCTAGATTTTGTGTTAAGTTAGTGCTAGAATTAGGGTTATGGATAATGTAAGTACCAGGGTTACATTTAAGGCTAAATTTAGGTTTAGGGTTGGGGCTATTACTAGTGTTAGGTTTAGGTTTAGGGGGTTAGGGTGATCTTTAGAGGTAGGGTTAGTGTTATGGTCAGATTCAGGGTCAGTGTTAGTTTTTGGTTCAGCTTAAAACTCGAATTAGGGCTAAGTTTAGGGTTACGCTTAGGGTTTGGTTTAGGTTAAGGGTTAGGTTTAGGGCTATGTCTGGGATTTGTTTTAGGGCTAGGCTAGGATTAGGGCTAGTTTTAGTATTAGCATTAGGGTTAGAGCTTGTGTTACGTTTAAGTTTAGGCTTAGGGTAAAAGTTAGATTTAGAGTTAGAGTTAGATCTAGGTTAGGGCTAGTGCTAAGGATAGGGCTAGGGTTAGGGCTAGGATTATTGTTCCAGTAAGGGATAGGATTAGAACTAGGGATGGGGAAAGGGTGAGAATTAGAGTTAGTCTTAGGGCTAGGGTTAAGGCTTGGGTTAGGTATAGGTGTGAATTAGGGGTAAGATTAGGGTTAGGGTTAGGTCTAAGATTAGGGCTAGGTTTAGTGTTAGGGTTAGGCCTAAGGTTAGGGTTAGGGTTAGAATTAAGGCTAGGTTTAGGGCTAGGATAAGGACTGGGATTTGTGTTAGGGTTAGAGCTAGGATTGGGGCTAGTGCTAATGTCAGGTATAGGGTTACGGTTTGGGATAGATTTAGAATGATTTGTGGCTACGTCTATTGTAATGTTTAGATTTAGGGTATGGGTTAGGTTTAGAGCTAGGGAAATTATTAGGATAAGGTTCAGGTTTAGAGGTTTTTCTGAGGTTAGGGTTTAGAATTATGGCTCTAATTATCTTTAGGTTCAGGGTTAGGGTAATGATAGGTTTTGTTTAGGATTCAGTTTCTGTTTAGGGTAATTGATAAGGTTAGGGTTAGCAATAGGTCTAGAATTAGCATTAGGTTAAGGTTATGGTTAGGATAATGTATAGGGTTAGAGCTAAGTTTAGGGCTAGGTTTATGGTTAGAAATACGACTTGAGTTATGGTTAGAGTTAGAGATAGATCTAGGGTTAGTGTTAGGGTTATGTATAGTGTAAGAGTTGGGTTTTGAGCTAGGTTTAGGGCTAGGGCAAGGGTTAGGTTTAGGGTTAGGCTCTGGGATAAGATTACAGTACTGTTTGGGTTAGGATTAGGATTAGGGCTACAGTCATCATTAGGGGTAGTGTTAGGGTTAGGGTAATGGATACGATTAGATGTAGGTTTAGGTTTATGGTTAGAGTTAGATTGAGGTTTAGGCTTAGTGTTAGGACTATGGTTTTGGTTAGGTTTATGATAAGGATTAGAGTTTGAGCTAGGGTTAGGTCTATGGTGAGGTTGAGATATAGGGTTGGGTCTAGGATTAGTTTTCTTGTTAGGTTTAGGGTTAGGGTTAGGCCTAGGGTTATCAATAGATTTAGGGTTATTTTTAGTGTAATCGGTGTCATTAGAGCTAGGTTTAGTGCTAGAATTAAGGTTAGGATTAGGGCTAGGTTTAGGGTTAGATTTAGGGATAGGTTGCTGGGAGCCATTAGCCAGATGCTGGGAGCCATTACTCAAGTAGGTATGACAATTTCCTTGCCAGCGTACCCCATGTTGCTTAGTGGAAGGACTCATGGAAATAGGACATTTTGCAGTGACATTGCATGTATGTGACCTTGATCAAGGACCAAGGCGGATCTGGGTTTAGGGTGTTCCTGGTTTAGGATGATCCGGGTTTAGGGCGTTCCCGGTTTAGGACTATCCGGGTTTAGGGTGGTTCCAGGTTTAAGGTTATTCCTGCTGGGAATAGGGCGTATCCTGCTGCCTAAGTTCCCCTTGAGTTCTCACGGGATTCAGACAGTATTTTTTGGGAGACAGAAGCCCAGTGGGGGTGGATTTGGGCAGAGAACGTGGATTTCCCCAGAATGTGATTGTAGACGGCTGGTGTGAGTTCGGGAATAAAAAGTTGCTGTTTGAATCTACAAGCTGTGTGGTGGCTCCTGATTTTGTGCCCAGCCAGACTGCGGCAATAGGTGTAGGTTTATATTTAGGGTAAGGGTTAGGATTTGAGCCATGGTTAGGTCTAAGATGAGGGTTAGGATAGGTTTAGGGCTACAGTTTTTGCTAGGGTTACACGTAATGCTAGGTTTAGGCCTAGGATAAGATCTAGGTTTTGTGTTAGGTTTAGGCCTAGGATAAGATCTAGGTTTTGCATTAGGTTTTGGCATAGGGTTAGGGCTATGGGTAATATAATATCTAGGCTTATGATCAGGGCTAGTTTGACGGTTAGAGTTATGGCTAGGTCTAGTGTTAGGTTTAGATGTTGGTTAGGCTCAGGTTTAGAGATAGGTTTACTCTTAAAGGCAGTCAGTGATCAGGTTAGAGTTAGGGTTAGGGTGAAAGCCATAATTAGGGCAAGGTTAAGTTTAGGTGTAGGGTCAGTGTTTGTTTTAAGTTAAGGGCTATTGTTAGGGCTAGGACTGAGTTTTTGTTTAGGTCTAGGGCTAGAGTTATTGCTAGATTTAGGATTTGGTTTAGGTTTAGGGGTAGTGTTAGGGCTATGTTTAGGTATAAGTTTACTATATGGCTTGTTTCAGGGTTTGGTTTAGGGTTAGGTATAGGTTTAGACCTATAAATAGTGTTAGTGTCACAATAAGGGTGAAGGTTAGGGTAAGGTTTTGGGTTAGAATTAGAGCTAGAATGAGTGCTTTGATTAGGACTTGAAATAGGGTTAGGCTAAGGTTTAGGATTAGGACTAGGGTTAGAGTTATGGATACGATTTGGCTTAGGTTAGGGATATGGTTAGGGCTAGAGTTAGGGTTAGGTTTAGGACTAGGGTTAGGGTTAGTGTAAAATCTAGTGTTAGGGCTCGGATTAGGGCTATTTTTGTGTTAGGGTTAAGGCTAGAGTTAGGGCTAAGGCAAATGTAAGAACTAGGTTTATGATTAGAGTTTGTTTTAGGGATGGGATTTGGGCTGGTCTAGTGTTAGCATTAGCTTAGGGTTAGTGTGATATTTAGAGCTATGGTTAGTTTAGGCCTAGGACTTGAATTAGAACTAGGATTATGGCTATTTGTAGGATTAGGGTTTGGTTTAGGTTAAGGTTTAGTGTTAGAGCAATGGCTCGGTTTTGTTTAGGGCTAGGACTAAGGTTAGGACTAGTTTTAGGTTTAGCAATTGTATTAGGGCTAGTGGTAGGGTGAGTTTTAGGCTTAAGTTTAAGTCAGATTTAGAGTTATGATTAGATCTAGGGTTAGGGCTATGGATACAATGACGGCTAAGGTTAATGCTAAGGTAATGGATAGGGTTAGAAATTAGAAATAGGGCTAGGGTGAGAGTGAGTTAGTCTTAGGACTAGGGTTAGGGGTAGGTTTAGTGTTAGGGCTAAATCAGGGCTGGGATTAGTGCTACGGTTAGTGTTAGTGTTAGGCCTATGGTTAATGCTAGGGTTAGGGTTTGTGTAATTTTTAGGGTTAGGGTTAGTTTTAGGGGATGTGATGGGCTTACAGTTAGGTTCAGGGCTTGGTCGAGGGTTAAAATTAGGGATAGAGCCAGGATGAGGGTTTGGATTAGGATTAAGGCTAGGTTTAGGGCTAGGATGAGGGCTAGGTTTTGTGTTAGGGTAAGGGCTAGAATTAGAGCTAGGACTAATGTCAAGTCTAGGGTTATGGTTAGGATTAATTTTATGACTAGGTCTAGTGTAAGAGTTTGGTTTAGGGTAAGGTTCAGGTTAAGAGCTGGATGTATTATATGGGTTGAAGTCCAAGTTAGGGTTTACTTTAGGTTAAGGTTTAGGGTTAGGGTTCAAATTAGCATTTGGGTTAGTGTTAGAGTAATTAATAGGATAAGGTTTAGGGTTCTGGTTAGCTATAGAGTAATGTATAGGGTTAGTTTTAGGGATAGAGTTAGGTTTGGCCTAGGGTAAGCATTTGGGATAGGCTTATGTGTAGGTTAATGGATTGAGTTAGTGATAGTATAGGGATTGGGTTAAAGTTAGGATTAGAACTAGGGTTAGTGTTAGGCCTAGGGTTAGTGTTAGGGTTAGTTTTAGGTTAAGTGTTTATGGTTAGGACTAGGGCAAGATTTAGGGTTAGAGTCAGGGCTATGTTTAAAATTAGGGTTAGGGTTAGGTTTAGGGTTAGCATTAGTGTTAGTGTTATGTTTAAGATAATGGATAGAATTTGAGGTAGGATTTGTGCTATGGTTACAGTTAGGATCAGAGAAGGGTTAGGGTTAGAAATACATTTAAGGTAAGAGAGTTTGAGCTAAGTTTAGGGTTAGGCAAGTGTAAGGTTTAGTTCTATGTCTAAGGTTAGGATTAGGCTTACAGCTAGTTTTTGTGCTACTTTTAGTGCTAAATTTTTGGGAGAGTCTTATGGCTATTGTTAGAACTATGAGTAATGTAAGAACTAGCATTATGGTTATGGCTAGTTTTAAGGTTAGGGTTATGGATAAGTCTAGTGTTAGGGGTATGTTTTGAATTAGGATAAGGTTTAGAGCTAGGGTTTGTGATAGGATAAGAGTCAGTGTTCAGGTTAGCATTGGATTTACCTTTAGGAGCACAAGTTTACTAGGGTTAATTCTACGGGTATTGTTAGTCATTGTGTTAGACTAATGGTTATTGTTAGTGCAAGAGCTAAGTTGTTGTTTAGTTCTAGGGATAGAGTTATGGCTATATTTAGAATTAAGTTTAGGTCTAGTGGTAAAGTTATGGTTAGGTTTATGTATAGGTTTACCCATATGGCTACTGTTTGTGTTTGGTTTAGGTTTAGGGTTAGGCTTAGACCTAGAGTTAGTGTTAGGGTCAGAATAATTGTCAGGGATAGGCTTAGGGTTTGGGTTAGGGTTAGAGATAGAATGAGGCTTAGGATTAGGACTAGTAATAGATTTAGGGTTTGTGGAAGTCTAAAAATTAGTGTTTGGACTATGGTAGCATTAGAGTGCGGATTGGCATAGGGTAAGGGATAGGGTTAGAGCTAGGGTTAGGGTTAGGTTTAGTGTTAGTGTTAGTGTTAAAGCTAGGGTTAGGGTTCAGATTAAGGCTAGGTTTTGTGTTAGAGTTAGGGCTATTGCTAATGTAAGACCTGGCATTACGTTTAGGTCTAGTTTTAGGATTAGGGTTAGGGCTAGGTTTAGTGTTCGGGTTAGGTTTAGGGTTAGGGTGATGTTTAGAGCTAAGGTTAGTTTTAGGATCAGAGTCAGGGTCATTATTAGTTGTACGGTTAGGTTTAGGACTCAAATTAGGGCTAGGGTAAGGGCTAGGCGTAGTGTTAGGGTTTGGTTTAGGTTAAGGTGTAGAATTAGAGCTGTAGCTCAGTTTTGCTTGAATGCTATGGCTATGGTGAGGGATAGTTTTCAAATTAGTATTAGGATTAGGGCTAGTGTTAGGGTGAGGTATAGGTTTTAGGTTAGGGTTATATTTAGAGTGAGGGTTAGATCTAGGTTTAGGGCTAGGGCTAAGTTTGGGGCTAGGGTTAGGGCTAGGCTTTGGGTCATGGTAAGGGATAATGTTATAACTAGGGCTAGGGCAAGAGTTAGAGTTACTCTTAGGGCAAGGGATATGATTAGATTTAGGGTTAGGGATAAATTAGGTCTAGGATTAGAGCTAGGTTAATATTAGGGCTAGGTCTTGGTTTATGGCTAGGGTTAGAATTATGGTAAGGTACTGTATGATATTATAGCTAGGTTAAGGGCTAGGGTGAGGGTTCTCTTTAGGGTTAAGCCTAGTGATAGGTTTAGGGTTCGGATTAAGTCTAGGTTTAGGGCCAGGATTAGGGCTTATTTTTTTTAATCATAAGGGCTAACATTAGGGCTAGGGCTAATGTTAGGTCTAGGGTTATGGTTAGGGATAATTTCATGGTTAGGTTTATGGCTATGTATCGTATAAGGGTTAGGTGAGGGTTAGGGTCACTTTTAGAAATAGGGGTATTATTAGGGTCAGGGTAATGTTTTGGGTTTTTTAGGTTAATGTTTAGGGTTAGAGCTGAAATTAGGTTTCAATTATGTTTAGTGTTAGGATAATTGATATGGTTAGGTTTAGGGTTCAGGTTAAATTTATGGTAATGAATATGGTTAAGGTTATGGATAGAGTTAGGGTTATCCTAGGATTATTATTAGGGTTAGGGTTAGGGTTAAGGTAATAGATAGGATTAGAGCTAGAGTTAGGTCAAGGTTTATGCTTAGGATTAAGGCTAGGGTTAAGATTAGGTTTAGAGTTAGTTTAGGGTTAAAGGTAGTGTTAGGGTTAGGTTTAGGGCTAGGATTTATATTAGGTTAGGGTTAAGGTAGGGCTATGGCTAATATAAGAACTAGGGTTACGATTAGGGCTAGTTTTAGGGTTAGGGTTAGGGCTAGGTCTAGTGTTAGGGTTAGGGTATGATTAGAGTGATGATTTGAAATAAGGTTAGTTTTAGGGTCAGAGTCAAGGTCAGTGTTAGTTTTAGGGTTAGGGATAACACTATAAATAAGGCTAGAGTTATGGGTAGGTGTAGGGTTAGGTTTTGTGTTACGGTTAGGGTAAGAATTAGGGCTAGGTCTAATGTCACTTTTGAGGTTACAGTTAGGTTAGTGTTAGGGTTAGGGCTAGGGCTCAGTTTTGTTTTAGAGCTACAGCTAGGTTTAGAACTAGTTTTAGGATTAGCGATAGTGTTAGGGCTAGTGGAAGGTTAGGTTCAGGCTTAGGGTTAGGGTTATATTTAGAGTTATGTTTAGATCTAGGGTTAGGACTTGGGCTAGGTTTAGGGGTTCGGTTAGGGCTAGTGTTAGGGTTATGGTAACAGATAGAGTTAGTACTAGAAATAGGTCTAGGTCAA
The DNA here is from genome assembly GCF_047511675.1 of Marmota flaviventris. Lineage (NCBI taxonomy): Eukaryota > Metazoa > Chordata > Mammalia > Rodentia > Sciuridae > Marmota > Marmota flaviventris. The sequence goes on from NC_092508.1 coordinate 115,782,285, forward strand.
GAGTTAGAGTTAGTCTTAGGGGTAGGGTTAGAGTTAGGGTTACGATTAACACTAAATTAGGGTTGGATTAGAGCTAGGGTTAGTGTTAGGCTTAGGGTTAGGGTTAGCATTAGTGTGAGTGTTGAATTAGGGTTAGGGTTAGGGTTAGGGGAAAGGATATGGTTATACGTATGTTCAGAACTAGGGCGAGGGTTGAAATAATGGATTGGGCTAGGATTAGGGTTCAGGTTAGGATTAAGGCTAGGTTTAAGGCTAGGATGAGGGCTTGGGTTTGTGTTAGGTTTAGGGCAAGAATTAGGTCTATGGCTAATGTCAGGGTTATGCTTAGGGATAGTGTTAAGGTTAGGTTTATGGCTAGGTCTATTGTAAGGGTTAAGTTTCGAGAAAGGGTGCAGTTTAAAGCTAGGTGTATTGTTAGGGTATGTGTCTTGTTTAGGGTTTGGTTTAGGTTATGGTTTAGGTTTAGGGCTGGATTTAGCATTAGGGTTAGGGATTGGGTTAGAGTAATTAATAAGGTTAGGTTTAGTGTTCAGGTTAGTTTTAGGAAATGGATAGGGTTAGTGTTAGAGATAGTTTTAGAGTTAAGCCTAGGGTTAGCATTTGGATTAGGCTTATGTTTAGGATAATGGATAGGTTTAGGGGTAGAGTTATGGTTAGGATTAGGGCTAGGGTTAGGGTTAGGTTTAAGCCTAGGGTTAGTGTTATGGTTAGGTTTAGGGTAAGTGTTAGGGTTTGAGCTATGGTTAGGCCTAGGGCAATGGTTAGGCTTAGTGTGACACCTAGGTTTAGGGTTAGGGTTAAGTTTAGAGCTAGGTTTAGCATTAGGGTTAGGGTTATGTTAAGGAAATGGATAGAGTTAGAACTAGGGTTTGGCCTTGGTTATGGTTAGGATTAGGACTAGGGTTAGGGTTAGGGTTAGTGTTAGGTCTAGATTTATATTTGGGCAAGGGTTAGTGTTTGAGCTAGGGTTAGGGTTAAGGCAAGGGTTAGGGTTAGTATTAGGTCTAGGGTTAGGGTTAGGTTTACGCTTAGAGCTAGGTTTTGTGTGAGATTTGGTGCTAACATTAGGGCTATATGTAATGTAAGACCTAGAGTTAGGGTTATGGCTAGGTCTATTGTTAGGATTATGGCTAGAATTTGGGTTACCATAAAATTTAGAGCTAGGATTTGTGTTACAGAAAGAGACAGTGTTTGGGTTAGAGTTATTGCCAGAATTAGGGCTATGTTTAGGTCTAGAGGTAGAGGTAGTGTTTGGGTTAGGTTAAGGGTTATTGTGAGGGCTAAGGTTAGTATTTTAGGTCTAGAGCTAGAGTTATGGCTAGATTTAGGATTAGGTTTTTGTCTAGTTCGAGTGTTAGGGTTAGGTTTAGGTATAAGGTTACCCATACGGCTAGTGATAGGGTTCAGTTTAGGGTTAGGCTCAGGTTTAATCCTAGGGTTAGAGTTAGGGTCAGATTAAGTGTCAGGGTTAGGGTTAGGATTTGGGTTAATATTAGAGCTAGAATGAGGGCTATGGTTAGGACTAGTAATAGTGTTATGGTTTGGGGTAGGCTAAGGTTTAGGGTTAGGACTAGGGTAGCATTAGGGTGAATGTTTGGCTTAGGGTAAGGGATAAAGTTAGAGCTAGGGTTAGGTATATGTCTAGGTTTTGTTTAGGGTTATGTTTAAATCTAGGTTTAGTTCTTGGATTAGTGCTAGCTTTTCTGTTAACACAGGGCTATTGCTATTGTAAGAACTGGTGTTACAATAAGGGCTAATTTTAAGGTTAGGTGTAGGGCTAGGTCTAGTGTTCGGGTTAAGTTTAGTGTTAGTGTGATGTTTAGATCTAGGGTTATTGTTAGGGTCTGAGTCAGGGTCAGAGTAAGTTCTAGAATTAGGGTTAGTACTCAAATTAGGGCTAGGGTGAGGGCTAGGTATAAGCGTAGGTTTTAGTTTAGGTTAAGAATTAGCATTAACCCTATGACTCAGTTTTGTTTGAGTGCTAGGGCTAGGGTTAGGACTAGTTTTCCAATTAGCATTAGGGTTAGGGCTAGTGTTAGGGTGAGGTATAGACTTATGATTGGGGTTTGATTGAGGTTAGAGTTAGGTCTAGTTATAGGGCTATGTCAAAAGTAGGAATGGGCTTGGGGCTAGGTTTAGGTCTAGGGCTTGTGTTATGGTAAGGGATAGATTTAGAACTAGAGTTAGTGCTAGGGTGAGAGTTAGGGTTAGGGTTAGAGTTAGGGTTAGGTTTAGGACCTAATTTGTCCTAGGATTAACGCTAGGGTTAGTGGTAGGGCTAGGCCTAGGTTTAGGGCTAGGGTTATGGTTAGGATTAGTGTGAGGTATGATGTTATAGCTATATTTAGGGCGAGGTACAAAATAGGGTTAGGGCTAGGGTTGGGGTTAGGGTTAGTATTAAATCTAGGTTTAGGGCTAGGATTAGGGCTAGGTTTGGGGCTAGGATTAGGGTTCGGTTTTGTGTGAGGGTTATAGTTAGAATTAGTGCTAGCACTAATGTCAGGTCTAGGTTTATGGTTAGGGTTAATTTTAGGGTTAGGTTTATGGCTAGTTCTAGTGTAAGTTTTAGGTTGAGGGATAGGGTCAGGTTTAGAGATAGGGTTATTATTAGGGTCACTGTCATGATTAAGGTTTGAGTTAGGTTAAGGTTTAGGATCAGGACTTTAATTAGCATCCGGTTTAGTATTAAGGTTAGGGTAATGTTTATGGTTAGGTTTAGGTTTCAGGTTAGGTTTAAAGTAATGGACAAAGTTAGGGTTAGAGATAGGGTTAGGGTTATCCTAAAATTAGCATTGGGGTTTGGGTTATGGTTAGGGTAATGGATAGTGTTAGAGCTAGGTTTAGGTCTAGGATTATGGTTAGGATTAAGGCTAGGTTTAGGTTTAGGGTTAGGGCAAGTTTTAGTGTTAGGGTTAGGTTTAGGGTAATGGTTAGGGCTCTGGTTAGGGTTAGGATTAAAACAGGTGTACGGCTCAGATTAGTGCTAGGTTTTGGGTTAGGTTAGGGCAAGGATTAGGGCTACAACTAACATAAGAACTAGGGTTGTGATTAGGGCTACTTTTAGGGTTAGGGTTAGGGGTAGGCGTAGTTTTAGGGTTAGGTATAATTTTAGGGTGATCTGAGAGCTATAGTTAGTGTTAGGGTAAGAATCAGGGTCAAGGTTAGTTTTAGGGTCAAGGTAGGACTTGAATTAGGGCTAGGGTTAGGGCTAGGTGTGGGATAGGTTTTGGTTTAGGTTAAAGGTTAGAGTTGGGGATATAGCTTGATTTTTTTAAGGCTAGGACTAAGGGCTAGTTTTAGGATTAGTGTTAATGTTAGGGCTAGATTTAGTGTGAGGCTTAGGTTTAGGGTTGAGTTTAGATTTAGAGTAATGGTTAGATCTAGGGTTAGTAATAGGGCTAGGTTTAGGGCTAAGGGTAGAGCAAGTGTTAGGGTTATGGTAAGGGATGGGGTTAGAACTAGGGATAGGGCTAGGGCGATAGAGTTAGTATTAGTGCTAGTGTTAGGATTAGAATTAGGGCTAAATTAGGGCTAGGATCAGGTCTAGGATTAGTGTTAGGCTTAAATCTAGGGTTAGAATTAGGGTTAGATTTAGGGGAAGGGTTGGGGTTATATCTAGGTTCAGATATAGGGCGAGGGGTAAAATTAAGAATAGGGCTAGAGTTAGGGTTCCGGTTAGATTCAAGACTAGGTTTATGGCTAGAATGAGGGCTAGCATTTGTGTTAGGGTTATGGCAAAAATTAGGGCTAGGGCTAATATCAGGTCTAAGGTTACAGTTAGGGATAGTTTTAGGGTAAGGTTTATGGCTAGGTCTATATTCAGAGTTAGGTTTAGGGTAAGGTTCAGGATTAGACCTAGGGGTATTATAGTGGTCAAGTCAGTTTGTGTTTGGATTAGGTTGAGGTTTATTTAGCACTCAAATTAGCATTAGGGTTAGAGTTAGAGTTAGTGTAAGGGATAGGGTTAGGTTTTGGCTTCATGTTAGGTTTAGGGTTCATGTTAGGTTTAGTTTAATGGATAGGGTTAGGGTTAGGCCTAGGGTTGGCATTAGGTTTATGCTTATTTTGGGGGTAATTGATTGATTTAGAGCTATGGTTAGGGCTATGATTATGTTTAGGATTAGGGCTCAATTTAGGGTTAGGGTTATGACTAAGGCTAGTTTTAGGGTTAGGGTTAAGATTAGGATAGGGGTTAGGGTTTAAGCTAGTGTTAGTGCTAAGGCTAGGGTTAGGTTTTCAGTTAGGTCAAGAGTTAGAGTTTATATTATGGTTAGGGCTAGGGTTAGGGTTAGTGTTAGGCTTAGTTTTTTTATTACCGTTAGGTTAAGGGTAAGGCTCATGGATTTAGTAATTGTTAGGGCTACGTTGAGGGTTCAGGTTAGAATCAGAGCTAGGGATAAAGGTAGATTTAAAGTTATTAGAGCTAGGATTAGCATTAGGTTTAGGATTATGGTTAGGGTAATGGATAGAGTTAGAGCTAGGGTTTGGGCTATGTTTACGGTTAGGATTAGGCCTAGGATTAGGGTTAGGGTTTGAGCTAGGGTTCGTTTACTGTAAAAATTAGGGTTTGAGCTAGAGTTAGGGCAAGGGCTAAGTTTTGGGTTAGGTTCAGCGTTAGGTCTAGGGATAAGATTACGGTAGGTTTAGGGTTAGGGTTAGGGATAGGGCTACATTTATCATTAGGGTTGGGATAAGGTTTAGGTTAATGGATATGGTTAGATGTAAGTTTAGGTTTCGGTTTTGGGTTAGATTTAGTTTTAGGATTAAGGTGAAGGCATGGTTAGGTTTAGGTTTCTAGTACAGGTTAGGGTGCGAGCTAGAGTTGGGGCCATGGCAACTGTTATGTTTAGTGTTAGGTCTAAGGTTAGATTTCTGGTTAGGGTTAGGGTTAGGGTTATGTTTATGGCTAGGATTATCAATAGGGTTAGGGTTAGGGTAATGTGTATGTTCAGAGCTAGGTTTAGGGATAGGGTTAAGTTTAGGGTTAGGGATAGGGTTAGGGTTAGAGTTAGGGATAAGTCTAAGTTTATATTTACGGCAAAAGTTAGGCATTGAGTAAATTTAGGACTAAGGATACAGTTAGGGTTACGATTAGGGCTAGGGTTAGGGTTAGTGTTGCACTCAGGGCTAGGTTTAGGCCTAGGATTCACTCTAGGTTTTGTGATAGGTTAAGGTGTAGGGTTAGGGCTATGGGTAATGTAAGAGCTAGGATTATGATTATGGCTAGGTGTAGGGTTAGGGTTATGGCTAGGTCTAGTGTTAGGTTTAGATTTTCAGTTAGGGTCAGGTTTAGAGTTAGCTTAGTGTTAAATGCAGGGTTATTGTTAGGGCTAGAGCTAGGCTTTTGTTTAGGTCTAGGTCTAGAGTTAAGGCTACATTTAAGATTAGGTTTAGGTCTAGGGCTAGTGGTAGAGTCAGGTTTAGTATAAGTTTACTGGTAGGGCTAGTGTTAAGGTTTGGTCTAGGGTTAGAATCAGGTTTATACCTAGGGTTAGTGTTATGGTCAGAATGAGGGTCAAGGTTAGGGTTAGGGTTTGGGATAGGTTAAAGCTCGAATGAGGGCTAGGTTTAGGACTATTAATAGGGTTATGGTTTTGATAAGCCTAAGGATTAGGGAAAGGTCTAGGGTTACCATTAGGGTTAGGGTTTTGCTTAGGTTTAGGGATAGAGTTAGAGCTACTGTTAGGGTTAGTGTTAGGATTAGGGTTAGTGTTAAAGCTAGGTTTAGGGCTCAAATTATGGCTAGTTTTGGGGTTAGAATTAGGGCTAGGGTTAGGGAAATAAATAATATAAGAATCAGGATTAAAATTTAGTTAGATTTAAGGTAAGTGTTTAAGATTAGAGTTTATGGTTAGGTTTAAGTTTAGGATGAATTTACAGCTAGGGTTATTGTTAGGTAGGAGTCAGGTACAGGGTTAGTTTTAGGATTAGGACTCAAATTAGGGATAGGACTAGTGTTAGGGTTTGGTTTAAGGTAAGAGTGGTGTTTTAGAGCTAGGGTGAGTGTTAGGTTATAAGTCAGGGTCAGGGTTAGTTTTAAGATTAGGGTTAGGAGTCGAATTAGGGCTAGGATTTGTTCTAGGTGTAATTTAGGGTTTGCTTTAAGTTAAGGTTTAGGGTTAGGTCTATTGCTTGGTTTTGTTTTATTTCCAGGGTTAGGGTTAGCACTAGTTTTATGATGAGTATTAGGGTTAGGTCTACTGTTAGTGTTAGGCTTAGGCTTAAGGTTATGGTTATATTTAGAGTTAGGCTTAGATATAGTGTTAGGCTAGGACAAAGGATAGGGCTAGGGTTAGGGTTAGGTTTAGAGTTACAGTAAGGGATAGGGTTAGAACTAGGAATAGGCCTAGTGTGAGAGTTAGAGTTTGTCTTAGGCTAGGATTAGGGTTAAGGATAGGGCTAAATTAGGGCTTGGATTAGGGCTAGTGTTAGTGTTAGGGTTAGGCCTAACCATAACTATAACCTAGGCCTAACCTTAAACGTAACATTCGCCCTACTGCTAATCCCAGCTCAAATCCTATACCGTACCCTAAACCTAACGCTATCCGTGGGCCTAATCCTAACCCTAACCCTAACTCAAGCCCTAATACTAACCATAATCCTTGCCCTAACCCTAGTTCTAACCCTCTCCATTACCCTAAACATAACCCTTACTCTAACGCTAACCCTAGGCTTAAACCTAACCCTTTCACTAACTCTAACCCTATCTATTACCCTACACCTAACCTGAACCCTAAACCTAAACTTATCATACCATATCTCTAACCCTAAAGCTAATTGGAGCCCTAATCCTAAATCCTAACCTAAACCAAAACCAAAACCTGATTCTAACCTTAATCATATTCCCAGCTCTAAACCTAACCCTTATCCTAGACCTAGCCATAAATCTAACCCTCAATCTATCCCTAACCATAACCCTAGACCTGACACTAACCCTAGCCCTAATACTTGCCATAACCCTAACACAAATCCTAGCCCTCATTCTAGCCCTAAACCTAGCCTTATTACTAACCCAAAACATTATCCTAGCCCTAATCATAATTCTAACCTTCGACCTAGCCCTAACACTAACTATAACCCCATCAATTCCCCTAAACCTAACCCTATCCCCAAACCTAAACCTAAGCCTAAAACTAGGCCTAAACCTAGCACAAAGCCTACACCTAATCCTAGCCCTAATTTAGACCTAAACCTAACCTAACCCTACCCCTAAGACTAACTCTAACTCTCAGCCTGGTCCTATTTCTAGTTCTATCCCCAACATTTACTATAACCCTAAAACTTGCCCAAAACCTTAGCCCTAACCCAAGCCCTAGCCATAATCCTACATCTAATCCTAACTCTAAATGTACCCTAAACCTAAGCCTAAGTCTCTCAGTAACACAAGCTGTAACACTAACCCTAAAACTAGCCCAAACCTAGCCCAATCCCTACAAAAAACAGAGCCATAGCCCTAACCCTAACATTTAACCTAAACCAAATCCTAAGCCTACACATAACCCTAAACCTAGCTATAATTTGAGTCCTATCCCTATCCCTAAAACTAACCCTGACCCTTACTCTGACCCTACACTAACTCTAGCTCTAATTATCAACCAAAACCTAAACCGAACCCAAACACTAGACCTAGCCCTAACCCCAATCCTAAAACTAGCCCCAATTGTAACCCTAGTTCTTACATTAGCTTTAGCCCTAACTGTAGCAGTACCCTAAACCAAAACCTATCCTAATCAGAGCCCTAACATTAGCTTTAACACTAACAATAACTGTAACCCTAGATCTAACACTTACCCAAAATCTAATGCTAACCTTAACCCTTGAAATAACCCAAAACCTAACACTAACCCTAGCCCTAGCCCTGATCCTAACAATAACCCTAGCCCTAAACCTAGCTCTAATCCTATCATTACCTTAACCCTAACCCTAACTCTAATGCTAACCATAGGATAACTCTAACCCTATTCCTAACCCTAAACCTACCCATTACACTAAAACTAACCTGAACCCTAAACATAACCATGTCCATAAACCTAAACCTAATGTTAACTCCAATGCTAATTTGAGCCCTAACCTTAAACATTAACCTAATCCAACCTGGAACCCTGTACCTTACCCTAATAATGCCCCTAGCTCTAAACCTTATCCTAAACCTTAACCTAACCCTTACACTATATCTAGTCATAACCCTATCCCTAAAACTATCTCTAACCATAATCCTAGACCTGACATTAGCCCTAGCACTAATGAAGCCCTAACCCTAACACAAATCCTAGCCCTAATCCTAGCGCTAAACTTAGCTTTAATCCTAACCCTAACCATAACTCTAGCCCTAACCCTAATTTTAACCCTCGACTTAGTTCTAAACCTAGCAATAACATCATGCCTAACCATAACCATAACCCTAAATGTAGCCCTAAACCTAGGATTAGCCTTATTACTAACCCTAGCTCTAAACCTAGCCCTAATAAAACCCGAACCCTAACCCTACCAAACCCTAATCCTAACTCTAACTCTCGCCTAGCCCTAGCCCTAGATCTAACCCTATCCCTTATGATAACCCAAACCCTAGCACAAACCCTAGCCATAACCTAGATTTAACCCTAACTCTAAATATAACCCTAACCATAAGCCAAAACCATACCCTATCACTAGCTTTAACCCTAACACTAATTTGAAAACAAGCCCTAACCCTAGCCCTAGCGCTCAAGCAAAACCGAGCCAGAGCACTGACCCTAACACTTAACCTAAACCATAGCCTAAACCTACGCCTAGCCCTAACACTAGCCCTAATTCAAGTCCTAATCCTAACCTTAGAACTAATACTAACCCTGATTCTCACCCTAACACGGACCCTATACATCACTCTATCCCTAAACCTTATCCTAACACAAACACTAACCCTAACACTAGAAAAACCCTAAATATAGCCATAACCATAACTCTAGCTCTTAAATTACGAATACACCTAACACTAGCCCTAAACCTCACACAAAACCTAGCCCTAATTGTAGCCCTAAACCTAACCCTAAGCATATCTCTAACCCTAAACCTAGCCCAAAACCTAACCCTAACCCTCATCCTAGCTCTAACCCTAGCTCAACCCTTAACCTTACCATAAACATAACCCTAGCCTAAACCCAAAACCTCACCCAAACCCTAGACCTAATCCTAACGTTAACCATAGCACAAACCCTAACTCTAACTCTATCCACTATCTTAACCATAACACTAAACTTAATGCTAACCCTAGCCCTAACCCTAATCCTAACCCTACCCTAGCCCTAACTGTAACCCTAACCCTCACTCCAGCCCTAAACCTACCTCAATCCCTAACCCTTAAACTTAAGCTAACCCTAACTTTAACTGAAGGCGTAAACCTAACCTAACCCTAGCCCTAATCCTAACCTGAACCCTAGACATAAACCTAGCTCGAACACTACCCATTACCCTAACCCAAAACTTTACCCTAATGATAACACTAGACCTAAAGCTAAACATACCCTAAACATAAACACAAACCTAACCCTAGAACTAGCAGTGAACCTAACCCTAACCCTAAACTAAGCTACCTCAAATCCTAACCCTAACCCTAAACCTAACCCTAACTCTAACCTAAACTTATCCTTAACTCTAACCTGACATCTAAATCTACTACCCTAATCCTAATGATAACCCTAGCCCTAACCCTAACGCTAACCCTAATACTAATCATGATCATAACCCTAGCACTAACCTTACCCTAGCACTAACCCTAGCTCAAGCCCTAAACCATTTCCAAAACCTAATCCTAACTCTAAACCTCGCCCTAACCCTGACCCAAACCCTAACTCTAGCCCTAATCCTAACCATAACCCTAGCCCTAACCCTAGGTCTAACCCCATAAATTACCCAAATGATACCATAATGCTAATGCTATCTCTAGGCCTAACCCTAAACCTATCACAAACCAAAACCATATCTATTACTCTAAACCTAACCTGAACCCTAATCCTAACCCTATCCATTACCCTAACCCTGACTCTAACCTTAATGCTAATTTGAGCTCTAAAACTAAACCTTATCCTAAATCAAACCTGAAGCCTGACCATGAACCTAATAATACTCCTAGCTCTAAACTTGACCCTTTCCCTAAATGTAACACTTAAATTTTACCTAGCCATAAACCTAACTCTAAGACTCTCCCAAACTCTAAACCTAGACCTGACACTAGCCATAACCCTAATTCTTGCACTAAACCTAACACAAAACCTTTCCCTAATCCTAGTGTTAAACCCAGCCTTAATTCTAATCCAAACCATAACCCTAGCCCTAACCCTAAAGCTAATTGTAAAACTAGCCCTAACCAAAACAATAGCACTAAAACAAAACTGAGCAACAGGCCTAAAACTAAACCGTAACTTAAACCAAACACTAGCACTACACCTAGAACTAACCCTATCCCTAATTCAAGTCCTAATCCTAACCTTAAAAATATCCCGGAACCTGATTCATATCCTAACACTCACCCTAGCTCTAAACAGCACCCTACACTTAAACCAAACACTAACAGTAACCCTAGCTCTAATTGGAGTCCTAACCCTAACCGTAAAACTCAACCTGACCTGACTCATATCCAAACACTATCGCTAGCTATAAATATCAATCTAACTTTAAACCTAGCCCTAACACTGACCTACCCCTAACCTAACCCTAAAACTAACCCTAATTGTAACCCTAGTTCTTATATTTGTCATTGCCCTAACCTTAGCCTTAAACATCACACAAAAACTAGCCCTAATCTGAGCCAAAAACATAGTTTTAACCCTTATGATAACCCTAACCCTAGCCCTAAACATATGTCTATCCCTATCCCTTACCCTAAGCAAAACACTAACCTTAATGGTAACCCTAGACCTATTCCTAATTCTTAGGCTAAACAAATATTAACCCTATTAATAGTCCTAACCCTAGATCTAATTCTAGCTCTAACCCTATCCAAAACACTAAACCTAACCCTGACCCTTATTCTGACTAACCCAAACCAGAGGTCTCAACCTGACTGTAACCCTAAACCAAACCCTAACTCTAGCCCTACTGGTAACCTTATACCTACACCTAACCCTACCATTATCCCTAGGTTTAAACCTAATTTAAAATCTAGCCTTAACATTAGCTCTAGACCTAAACAAAAACCTAGCCTTAGTCCTCACAATAACCCTTAACGTAACCCAAATATACTTCTACCTCTAGACCTAAACCTAGTCCTAATTCTGGCCATAACCCTAACCCAAACACTGTCTCTTTCTGTAACACAAATCCTAGCTCTAATTTATGCTAACCCAAATTCTAGCCATAACCCTAACAATAGACCTAGCCATAACCCTAACTCTAGGTCTTACATTACATATAGCCCTAATGTTAACCCCAAACCTCACACAAAACCTAGCTCTAAGCATAACCCTAACCCTAACCCTAGACCTAACACTAACCCTAACCCTAGCTCAAACACTAACCCTTGCCCAAATATAAATCTAGAACTAACCCTAAACCTAATCCTAACCCTAGTCCCTATCCTAAGCGTAACCAAGGCCAAACCCTAGTTCTAACTCTATCCATTTCTCTAAACATAACCATAAAAATAATGCTTAACCTAGCTCTAAACTTAATCCTATCCCTAAAACTAGATGTCACACTAAGCCTAACCATTGCCCTACCCTAACCATAGAGCAAACCCTAACACTTACCCTAAACCTAACCATAACACTAACCCTAGGCTTAAACCTAAACCTATTCCTAACCATAACCCTAGCCCTAAACCTATCCATTATCCTAAACATAAGCCTAATCCAAATGCTAACCCTAGGCCTAATTCTGAACCTATCACTAACACTAACCCTATCCATTTCCTAAAACTAACCTGAACACTAAACCTAACCTTATTAATTACTCTAACCCAATCCCTAACCCTAATGCTAAAACAAGCCCTAAAACTAAACCATAACCAAAATGAAACCCTAAACAAGACACTTACCCTAACAATACACCTAGATTTAAACCGGACACTTTCCCGAAACCTAACCCTTACAATAGACCTAGCCAGAAACCTAAACTTAACACTATCCCTAAGCATAACCCTAACTGACATTAACCATAGACCTAATTCTCGCCCTAAACCTAACACAAACCCAAGCCCTCATCCTAGCCCTAAACTTAGCCTTAATCCTAACCTAAACCCCAACCCTAGCCCAATCCCTAATTTCAACCCTCGCCCTAGTTCTGAACATAGGTATAACCACATCCTTTCCCCTAACCCTAACCCTAACCCTAATCCAACACTCACACTAATACTAACCCTAACCCTAACCCTATCACTAACCCTAGCTCTAATCCTAGCCCTAATTTAGGGCTAATCATAACCCTAACTCTAACCCTACCCCTAAGACTAACTCTAACTCTTGACCTAGACCTATTTCTAGTACTAACTCTATCTGTTACCATAACCCTAACACTAGCCCTAACCTAACCCCTAAATCTAGCCCAAGTCCTAACCCTAGATCTAAATATAACTCTAAATATAACCCTAACCCTACGCCTGAAACTAACCCTACCACTAGCCCTAACATTATCGCTAATCCTAAAACTAGTTCTAAACCTAGCTGTAGCTCTAAAACAAAACTGAGCCCTAGCCCTAACCCTAACACTAACCTAACTGTAACCTCAGACCTGACATTAGACCTAGCCCTAATTCTTGCCCTAACCCTAACACAAAACCTAACCCTACACCTACTCATAACTCTAGCCTTATTTATACTGTTATCCCTAACCCTAAAACTAACACTGATCTTGACTCTGACCCTAACACTAACCCTATTTCAAATCATCACCCTAATCATAAACTAACCCTAACACTAGACCTAGCCCTAAACTTAACCCTAAAACTAGCCCTAATCATAACCCTAGTTCTTATTTTAGGCATAGCCCTACCCTAACCCTAACCTAATCTAATACCTAGCCCTAACCCTAACCCTAACACTAGATTTAACCCTAACCTAACTCTAAACCTAATCCTAACCCTAGCCTTAATCCTAACCATAACCCTAGCCCTAACTCTAGCTCTAATCCTATCTATTACCTTAACCCTAACCCTAACCCTAATACTAATCCTAGGATAACCCTAACTCTATCCATAACCCTAACCCTATTCATTACCGTAAACCTAATCTGAACCTTAAACCTAACCATATCCCTTATCCTAACCCTAAACATAATCCTAACCTAATTTGAGCCCTAACCCTAAACCTTAACCTAAACAAACCCTGACTGTTACCCTGGCCCTAATAATACCCCTATCTCCAAAAGTGAACCTAACACTCAACCTAAACCTTACATTATACATAGCCATAAACCTAATCCTGAAAATATCCCTAACCATAACCCTAGACCTAACATTGGCCCTTGCCCTAATGTTAGCCCATATGCCAAAAAAAAAAAAAAAAAAAAAAAAAATACTCCTAATCCTGGCCCAAAACCTAGCCTTAATCTTAGCCTAAACCCTATCACTAGGGCTAAACCTAAAGTGAACCTTCACCCTAGACCTTAACCTAGCTATAATATTATACCGTATCTTACCCTAATTCTAACCCTAGTTTTAGGGTAAGGTTTATGGCTAGATCTATATTCAGAGTTAGGTTTAGGGTAAGGTTCAGGTTTAGACCTAGGGGTATTATAATGGATAGGTCAGGTTTTGGGTTTGGATTAGGTTGAGGTTTAGGGTTAGTGCTCAAATTAGCATTAGGGTTAGAGTTAGGGTTAGTGTAAGGGATAGGGTTAGGTTTTGTCTTCAGGTTAGGTTTAGGGTTCATGTTAGGTTTAGGTTAATGGATAGGGTTAGGGTTAGGCCTAGGGTTAGCATTAGGTTTATGGTTATTGTTTGGGTAATTGATCGATTTAGAGCTATGGTTAGGGCTAGGATTATGTTTAGGATTAGGGCTAGAGTTAGGGTTAGGGTTATGGTTAAGGCTAGGGTTAGTGTTAGGGTTAAGATTAGGATATGGGTTGGGTTAAAGTTAGGTTTAGGGTTCAAATTATGGCTAGTTTTGGGGTTAGCATTAGGGCTAGGGTTAGGGCAATGAATAATGTAAGAATCAGGATTACAATTTAGTTAGATTTAAGGTAAGTGTTTAAGTTTATGGTCAGGTTTAAGTTTAAGTTTAGGATGAATTTACAGCTAGGGTTATTGTTAGGTAGGAGTCAGGGACAGGGTTAGTTTTAGGATTAGGACTCAAATTAGGGCTAGGTTTACTGTTAGGGTTTGGTTTAATGTAAGAGTGGTGTTTTAGAGCTAGGGTGAGTGTTAGGGTATAAGTCAGGGTCAGGGTTAGTTTTAAGATTAGCGTTAGGACTCAAATTAGGGCTAGGATTTGTTCTAGGTGTAATTTAGAGTTTGTTTTAAGTTAAGGTTTAGGGTTAGGTCTATTGCTTGGTTTTGTTTTATTTCCAGGGTTAGGGTTAGCACTAGTTTTATGATGAGTATTAGGGTTAGGTCTATTGTTAGTGTTAGGCTTAGGCTTATGGTTACAATTATATTTAGAGTTAGGCTTAGATCTAGGGTTAGGCTAGGACTAAGGATAGGGCAAGGGTTAGGGCTAAGGTTAGGGCTAGGTTTAGTTATGGAAAGGGATAGGGTTAGAACTAGGAATAGGGCTAGTGTGAGAGTTAGAATTTGTCTTAGGGCTAGGATTAGGGTTAGGATTTGGATAAGGTTAAGTTAAGGCCAGGATTAGGGCTAGAGTTAGTGTTCAGTTTAGGCCTAGCGATATGTTATATGATATATGGTTATATGGATATATGGTTAGGATTATATGTAGGATAAGGGATGACATTATAGCTAGGTTTAGAGGTAGGGTTCGGGCTATAGTAGGGATAGGGATAGGTGTAGATTTAGGGTTATGATTAAGGCTAGGTTTAGGGCTAGGATAATGGCTAGTGGTTTTTGTTGGTTTTTAGGGCTGGGATTAGGGCTAGGCTAATATCAGGTCTAGGGTTATGGTTAAAGATAATTTTAATGTTAAGTTTAGGTCTACATCTAGTGTAAGGGTTAGGAATAGGGTAAGGGTCAGGTTTAGAGCTAGGGGAAATTTTAAGGTTAGGGTCAAGGTTAAGGTTTTGTTTAAGTTAGGATTTAGGTTTAGGGCTCAAATTAGCATTAGGGTTAGAGTTAGGGTAATGATAGGGTTTAGTTTAGGGTTCAGGTTAGGTTTAGGGTAATTGATAGGGTTAGCATTAGCAATAGGGTTAGGTTTAGGCTTAGGGTTAGCATTAGGGTAAGAGTCATAGTTATAGTAATGGGTCAAATTAGAGCTTAGGTTAGAACTAGGGTTAAGGGTAGGAATAGGTCTTGAGTAATGGTTAGGATTAGGTTTAGAACTAGGGTTAGGTTTAGGGTTATGGTTAGTGTAAGGGTTTGGTTTTGAGCTAGAATTATGGCTAGGGAGAGGATTAGTTTTAGGGTTAGGTCTAGGGATAGAATTATGGTAGAGTTAGTGTTAGAGTTAGGTTTAGGGCTAGGGTTATTATTAAGGTTAGGTTTAGGGTTAGGGTAATGGAAAGGGTTAGATATAGGGTTAGGGTTAGGGTTAGATTTGGGTTTAGGGTTAGGATTAGGGATATGTTTATGTTTAGATTTTGGTTAGGTTTAGTGTTTGAGTTAGGGTTACAGCTATGCTGTTAAATTTAGGATTGTGTCTAGGGTCAATTTTCCAGTAGTTTATCCTAATACTAGACCTAGTCCTAACCCTAATCCTATAACTAGCCCAAATCGTAACCCTAGTCCATACATTGGCTGTAACTGTAACCCTAGCTCTAACTCTAACCTAAACCTAGCTCTAAACTGAGAGCTAACCTTAGCTTTAATTCTTACACTAACTCTAACACTGTCCCTAACCCTAACCCTAAACATAGCCCTAACCCTATCTCTAACCCTATCCCTTACCCTAAGTTAACCCTAACCTAATGCTAACACTAGTCTTAACCTTAATCCTTAATTTAACTCAAACCCTAAACCTATTAGTAGTCCTAACCTTAGCCCTCATTCTAGCTCTAACCATAACCCAAACCTGACACTTATTCTGACCCTAACAGTAACCATAGGTCTAAACCTGACCTAACCTTAAAGCGAACCCTAACACTAGCACTAGAAATAAACCTATACATGAACCTAACCCTAACACTAGCCCTAACCCTAACCTTAACCCTACTACAAATCCTATCCCTTACCCTAAGCCAAACCCTAAAATTAATGCTAACCCTAGTCCTAACCCTAATCCTTAGCTTAACACAAATCCTAACTTTATTACTAGTCCTAATCCTAGCCATCATTCTAGTTATAACCATTACCATAACACTAACCCTAGCCCTGATCCTAACCATAAACCAAACTCTCACATTAGCCCTACCCGTAAACCTATACCTAAACCTTACGCTAACACTAGCCCTAGACATAAACTTAATCATAAATCTAGCCATCTCTCACCCATGACAGAAACAAAAACCTAGCCCTGGCCCTAATGATAACCCTTAACCTAACCCAAACACTAACCCTACATCTAGACCTAACCAATCCTAATTTAAGCTCTTTCCCTAACCCTATTCCTAATCCAAATACAGACCCTGACACTAACAACAATTAGCTTTAAAACTGATCCTAACCAAAACAGAAACTTAACACTAGACATAGCCATAACTCTAACCATAACCCTAGTTCTTATATACCCATAGCACTAACCCTAGCTCTAAACCTAACACAAAATCTAGCCCTAATCCTAGGCCTAAACCTGGCCCTAAGCATAACCCTAACACTAATCGTATCCCTCACGCTAATCCTAACCCTCCACTTAGACCTAAACCTAGCTAAAACCCTAACCCTAACTCTAAACATAACCCTAGCCCTAGCCCTAAACCTAACGCTAACCCTAGCCCTAATCAAAATGTTAATACTAACCCTAATACTATCTCTATAATTATCCATTACAATAAACCTAACCTTAATCCTAATGATAACCCTAGCTCTAACTCTAACTGTAAACCTAATCCTAGACCTAACCCTAAACCTAACCCTCATCATAGCCCTAACCCTAGATCAAATCCTAAACTATACTCTAACTAACCCTAGCCCAAACCCTAACACTAACCAAAAACCTAAAACTATCCCTAACCCTAACTTGACATCTAATCCTATCCATTAACCTAACTCTAAAGGTAACCTTAGCCCTAACCCTAACTCTAACCCTAACCTTAACAGGAAATCTAACCCTAGACATAACACAAAACCTAACTCTCATCCTAGCACTAACCTTAGTTTAAAACCTAACCTATATCATAAACCTAACCCAAACACTAACCCTAGCCCTATCCCTAACCCTAACCCTAACTCTAGCCCTAATCCTAACCAAAATGCTAGCCCTAACTCTAGCTCTAATGCTATCCATTACCCTAACAATAACCATAACACAAATGCTAACCCTAGGCCTAACCCTAACCCTATAACTATCCCTAACCATACCCATTATCCTAATCTTAACCTGAATCCTAAATTTAAACCTATCCATTACCCTAAACCTAACTCTAACCCAAACCCTAATTTGAGCCCTAACCCTAAAACTTAACCTAACCCATAACCGAAACCTGAAGCTGACCTTAAAAAACACCTAATTCTAAACTTGATCCTTACCCTAAACCTAACCCTTATAAAAGACCTAGCCATGAAACTAACCCTATAACTACCCCTAGCCATAACCCTAAACCTCACATTATCCCTATCCCTAAAATTTGCGCTAAACCTAACAAAAGCCCTAGCCCTCATCCTAACACCAAATCTAGCCTTAATCCTAATCCAATACTAACCCTATCCCTAAACCTAATTCCAATAATCACCCTTGCCCTAAACCTAGCTATAACCCCATCTCTTCCCCTAAACCTAAGCCTAAACATAGCCCTAAAATTAGGCCTATCCCTAACACTACTCCTAGACCTATTCCTAGGCCTAGTTTAGCCCTAACCCTAATCCTAACCTGAGCCTTAAGATTAAATCTAATTCTTGCCTGGCCCTATTTCTATTTCCAACCCTATCCCTTACCATAACCTTAGCCTTAGCCCTAAAACATAACCGAGATATAGCACTAACCCTAATCCTTAACTTAAACCAAATCCTAACCCTACATCTAGTTCTAAGCCTACCCCTAATTCAAGTCCTATCCCTAACCTAAAACTAACCATGAACCTGACTCTGAACCTAACATTAATTGCAGCTCAAAACATCATCCTAAACTTAAACCTAATCCTAAAACTAGACTTAGTCCTAATTGTAACCCTAAAATTAGCCCCAATCATAACCCTAGTTCTTACGTTAGCCACAACACTAATACTAGCCCTATCAAAACCCAAAGCCTAGCCCTAATCTGAGCCCAAACACTAGCTTTACCCCTATCTCTAAACCTAAATGTAGCTCTAACACTTACCCTAAACCTAATCCTAACTTAATTCCTTACACTAAACCTAAACCTAACCCTAAAACAAAAACCCGAGACCTAACCCTAGATATAACCCTATCCAATACCCTAACTCGAACCCTAACCCTAATTCTAACCCTCAGTCTAACCCTAACACATTCCCTAACCCTAAACTATCCATTACCATAAACATAACCCTAACCCTAAAGCTAACCTAATACTAGACCTAGACGTAACAATAACCTTAAAACTAGCCCCAATTGTAACCCTAGTTCTTACATTAGCCTTAGACCTAAAGATAACACCAAACCTAGCCCTAATCCAAGCCCTAACACTACCTTTAACTCTAACCCTAGCCCTAACCCTAACCCTGACCCTAAGCCTAGCCCTAACCCTAGCACTAACCCTGTCCCTTACCCTAAGCCAAACTCTAACACTAAAACTACCTAGTTTTAACCTCATCCTTAGCCTAACCCCAAACCTAACTCGATTACTAGTCCTAACACTAGCTCTATCCCTATCCAAACCCCTAAATCTAACCCTGACCCTTATTCGGACCCTAATACTAACCCTAGGTCTAAACTTGACCCTAACCCTATCTGACCCCTAACATTGGTGCTACCTGTAACACTATACCAATACCTAACCCTAACACTAGACCTAGATCTACACCTAATCCTTCATCTAGTGATAACTCTAGCCCTAGCCCTAAACATAAACCTAGCCCTAGCCCTAACAACAACCCTTAACATAACCCAAACACTAACTCTACCTCTAGACCTAACCCTAGTTCTAATGCTGGACCTAATCATAAACCTAACCCTAACCCAAACACTGACCCTTACCCTAACACAAACCCTAGCTCGAAACCTTCTTCTAACAGAAAACCTAACACTTACCTAGACCTAGCCATATCACTAATGCTAAAACTAGCCATAACCATAAGCCAAAGGCTACTTCTAACTCTATACATTACCCTAACCATAACCCTAAACCTAATGCTAAACCTAGACCTAACCCTAACCCTGACTTTAACCCTAAACCTTGTACTTGTGCAAATCTTAGCTCAATCCCGAAACCTTAAATATAACCTAATGCTAACATTAAACCTTGGCCTAAACCTAACCCTAAACATAACCCCAGCCCTAAACCTAACTTTAACAATAGCCTTAACTCTAGCTCTAACCTTACCCAGTACTCTAACCCTATTCCTTACCCTATCCATTACCCTAACCCTAACTCTAACATTACTGCTATTTTGAGCGCTAAATTAGGTTTCACACTGTTGTCTCCTATAGTGATAGATGCAGTTAGAACTCTAAATCAAACACCGTTTGTGCTAAATGCTTCAACCATGACACACTAAATTAGTTCTCAGTGGTACCTGCATGATTTGTTTCCTCGGGAAGAAGACCTCAGCAGAGCGTGGGCATAACACATACATTTGAAGCGTTTGCCAAGCTTCCACAAAACTATGAGTTTCCTGAAACCGCAGCAAACATTTTTTTCACACAATCTTGATGATACTTGCTGGTAATGATAATTACTCCATTAGCACTTGGACCCCCAAATTTTATTGTTCTAAGATGGAGCGTTTGATTCCAGGAATACTTTGAAATTTTCGGTGTCACTCTGTTTTCTCCAATACTGATAGATGCCGTTGGAACACCAAATCAAACACGGTATATACTACATGCTTGAAGCTTGACACACTGAAGTAGGTCTCGGTGTGTTCTCAAAGTTCTCTTTCCTCTTGAAGTAGAATGAAGGAAAGGCAGGGAATGAACAATTTCATTTGACAGCGCTGTCCAAGATTCCACAGAACTCGGAGTTTCCTGAAATACCAGCAAATATTTTTTTTCACACTAATTTGATGACACTTGGCTGTAATGATCATTACTCCATTAGCACTTGGACCCCCAAATTTTATGATTCTAGGATGAAGCGTTTGATTCCAGGAATACTTTGAAATTTTAGGTTTCACTCTGTTTTCTCCTATAGTGATAGATGACTTTGGAACCCTAAATCAAACTCAGTGTGCGCTAGCTGCTTGAAACTTGAACCTGAATTAGTTTTCAGTGCGCTCTCAAAGTTCTGTTCCCTCTTGAAGTAGAACGAAGGAAAGGCAGGGAATGAACAATTTCATTTGAAAGCCTTGGCCAAGATTCCACAGAACTCCGAGTTTCCTGAAATCAATGGAAATATTTTTTTCACCCAATATGTATAATAATTGGTGGAATTGATCAGTACCCCAATCCCACTTGGCCCCACAAATTTCTTTCTTCTAAGTGGAAGTGTTCGTTTGCAGTAACAACTTGAATTATTAGGTTTCACACTGTTTTCTCCTATAGTGACACATGCAATTAGAACTCTAAATCAAACACCATTTCTGCTGGCTGCTTCAACCTTGACACTCTAAATTAGCTCTCAGTGGTACCTGCATGATTTGTTTCCTCGGGAAGAAGCCCTCAGCAGAGCATGGGAATAACACATTTGAAGCGATGGCCAAGCTTCCACAAAACTACGAGTTTCCTGAAATGTCAGCAAATATTTTTTCACCCAAATTTGATGACACTTGGCTGTAATGATCATTACTCCATTACCACTTGGACCCCCACATTTTATGCTTCTAGCATGAAACGTTTGATTTCAGGAATACATTGAAATTTAGGTTTCACTCTGTTTTCTCCTATAGTGATAGATGACTTTGGAAATCTAAATCAAACTCGGTTTGTGCTAGCTGCTTGAAACTTGACACACTGAATTACATTTCAGTGCCCTCTCAAAGTTCTGTTCCCTCTTGAAGTAGAACGAAGGAAAGGCAGGGAATGAACAATTTCATTTGATAGCACTGTCCAAGATTCCACAGAACTCCGAGTTTCCTGAAATACCAGCAAATATTTTTTCACCCAATATGGATAATAATTGGTGGAATTGATCTGTACCCCAATCCCACTTGGCCCCACAAATTTCTTTCTTCTAAGTGGAAGCGTTCGTTTGCAGTAACAGTTTGAATTTTTAGGTTTCACACTGTTTTCTCATATACTGATAGATGATGTTGGAACTCTAAATCAAACACGGTTTGTGCTAGCTGCTGGAACCTTGACACTCTAAATTAGCTCTCAGTGGTACCTGCATGATTTGTTTCCTCGGAAAGAGGCCCTCAGCAGAGCATGAGAATAACACTTACATTTGAAGCGTTTTCCAAGCTTCCACAAGTCTATGAGTTTCCTGAAATCTCAGCAAATATTTTTTCACCCTAATATGATGATACTTGGCTGTAATGATCATTACTCCATTCGCAGTTGGACCCCCCAAAATGTATGCCTTAGGGCTAGGGTAAGGGCTAGGCGTAGTGTTAGGGTTTGGTTTAGGTTAAGGTGTAGAATTAGAGCTGTAGCTCAGTTTTGCTTGAATGCTATGGCTATGGTGAGGGATAGTTTTCAAATTAGCATTAGGATTAGGGCTAGTGTTAGGGTGAGGTTTAGGTTTAAAGTTAGGGTTAGATTTAGAGTTAGGGCTAGAACTAGGTTTAGGTATAGGGCTAAGTTTGGGGCTAGTGTTAGGGGTAGGCTTTGGGTCATGGTAAGGGATAATGTTAGAACTAGGGCTAGGGATAGGGCAAGAATTAGAGTTAGTCTTAGAGCTAGAAATATGATTAGGTTTAAAGTTAGGGCTAAATTAGGTCTAGGATTAGAGCTAGGTTTAGTATTAGGGCTAGGCCTTGGTTTAGGGCTAGGGTTAGAAATAGTGTCAGGCTATGGTATGATATTATAGCTAGGTTAAGGGCTAGAGTGAAGTTTCACTTTAGGGTTAGGCCTAGTGTTAGGTTTAGGGTTCGGATTAAGGCTTGGTTTAGGGCCAGGGTTAGGGCTTTTTTTTTTTTTTTTAGCATAAGAGCTAATATTAGGGCTAGGGCTAATGTCAGGTCTAGGTTTATGGTCAGGGATAGTTTCACGGTTAGGTCTATGGCTACGTATAGTGTAAGAGTTAGGTTTACGGTTAGGGTCAATTTTGGAGATAGGGGTATTATTAGGGTCAGGGTAACCATTAGGGTTTGTTTAGGTTAAGGTTTAGGTTTAGGGCTCAAATTAGGTTAGGATAATATTTAGGGTTAGGATAATGGATATGGTTAGGTTTAGGATTCAGGTTAGGTTTAGGGTAATTAATTGGTTAAGAGTTATGGATAGAATTAGGTTTATCCTAGAATTATCATTAGGGTTAGGGTTAGCATTAAGGTAATAGATAGGATTAGAGCTAGAGTTAGGGCTAGGGTTATGGTTAGGATTAAGTCTAGGTTAGGATTAGATTTAGAGTTAGGTTAGGGTTAAAGCTAGTGTTAGGGTTAGGGTTAGGGCTAGGTTATAGATTAGGTAAGTGTTAGGGTAGGGCTATGGCTAATAATATAAGAACTATAGTTATGATTAGGGCTAGTTTTAGGGTTCAGGTTAGGGCTAGGTCTAGTGTTAGGGTTAGTTTATGATTAGGGTGATGATTTGAAATAGGGTTAGTATTAGTGTCAGAGTCAAGGTTAGTGTTAGTTTTAGGGTTAGGGATAACACTCGAAATAAGGCTAGAGTTATGTGTAGGTGTAGGGTTAGGTTTTGAGTTAGGGTTAGGGCAAGAATTAGGGCTAGTTCTAATGTCAGGTCTGAGGTTACAGTTAGGTTAGTGTTAGGGTTAGTGCTAGGGCTCAGTTTTGTTTTAAAGCTACAGCTAGGTTTAGAACTAGTTTTAGGGTTAGTGATAGTTTAGGGCTAGTGGTAGGGTGAGGTTCAGGTTTAGGGTTAGGGTTATATTTAGAGTTATGGTTAGATCTAGGGTTTGGACTTGGGCTAGATTTAGGCGTTAGGTTAGGGCTAGTGTTAGGGTTATGGTAATAGATAGAGTTTGTACTAGAAATAGGTCTAAGGCAAGTGTTAGAGTTAGTCTTAGGGGTAGGGTTAGAGTTAGGGTTATGATTAGCACTAAATTAGGAATAGGAATAGAGCTAGGGTTAGTGTTAGATTTAGGGTTAGGGTTAGCATTAGTGTTAGTGTTGGAGTCGGGCTTTAGTGTTAGTGTTGGATTAGGGTTAAGTTTAGGGGAAGGGATGTGGTTATACCTTGGTTCAGAACTAGGGTGAAGGTTGAAATTAGGGATTGGGCTAGAGTGAGGGTTCAGGTTAGGATTAAGGCTAGGTTTAGGGCTAGGTTAGGGATTGGGTTTGTGTTAGGTTTAGGGCGAGAATTAGGTCTATGGCTAATGTCAATTAGGGTTATGCTTAGAAATACTGTTAAGATTACGTTTATGGCTGGGTATTTTGTAAGGGTTAGGTTTCAGGAATGGGTCCGGTTTAAAGCTAGGTGTATTGTTAGGGTAAGTGTCTTGATTAGGGTTTGGTTTAGTTTATGGTTTAGGTTCAGGGCTTGATTTAGCATTAGGTTTAGGGATTGGGTTAGAGTAATTAATAAGGTTAGGTTTAGTGTTCAGTTTAATTTTAGGAAATGGATAGGAATAGTGTTAGAGATAGGTTTACAGTTAGGCCTACAGTTAACATTTTGATTAGGATTATGTTTAGGTTAATGGATAGGTTTAGGGCTACGGTGATGGTTAGGATTTGGGCTACAGTTAGGGTTAGGGTTAAGCATGGGGTTAGTGTTGGGTTTAGGTTTATGGTAAGTTTTAGGGTTTGAGCTATGTTTAGGGCTTGGTCAATGGTTAGGGTTAGTGTGATGTCCAGGTTTAGGGTTAGGGTTAAGTTTAGAGCTAGGTTTAGCATTATGTTTAGGTTTATGTTTGGGTAATAGTGTTAGAACTATGGTTTGACCTTGGTTATGGTTAGGATTAGGACTAGGTTTAGGGCTAGGTCTAGAGTTATATTTTAGTAAGGTTTAGTGTTTGAGCTAGTGTTAGGGTTAAGGCAAGGGTTACAGTTTGGATTGTGTCTAGGGTTAGAGTTAGGTTTACCCTTAGAGCTAGGTTTTGTGTGAGGTTTAGGGCTAAAGTTAGGGGTATATGTAATGTAAGACCTAGAGTTAGGGTTATGGTAGGTCTAGTGTTGGGTTTATGGCTAGATTTTGGGTTAGTAGGTAGGATTTTTGTTACAGGAGGGGACAGTGTTTGGGTTAGCTTTATGGCCAGAATTAGGACTAGGTTTATGTCTAGAGGTTAACGTAGTATTTAGGTTAGTTTAAATGTTAATATGAGGGCTAAGGCTAGGTTTTTGTTTAGGTCTAGAGCTAAAGTTAAGGCTAGATTTTGAATTAGGTTTAGATCTAGGTATAATGGTAGGGTTAGGTTTAGGTATAAGGTTACCAGTAGGGCTAGTGTTAGGGTTTGGTTTAGGGTTAAGATCAGGTTTAGAACTCGGGTTTGTGTTGTGGTCAGAATGAGGTTCAGGGTTTGCTTTAGGGTTTTGGATAGGGTTAGAACTAGAATAAGATCTAGGTTTAGGACTATTAATAGGGTTAATATGTGTTTAGCTTAAGAATTAGGAATAGGTCTAGGGTTACCATTAGGGTTAGGGTTTTGCTTAGGGTAAGGTATAAGGTTAGACATAGGTTTAGAGCTAAGGTTAGGGTTATCCTTAGGGTTAAAGCTAGGTTTAGGGCTCAGATTAGGGCTAGTTTTTGTGTGAGGTTTAAGGCTAGGTCAAATTTAAGTGATATGTTTAGGGAAAGGATCAGGTTTAGAGCTAGGCGTATTATTAGGGTCGTGGTCAGGCTTCAGGTTTGGGTTAGGATAAGGTTTAGGTTTAGGGCTCAAATTAGCATTAAGGTTAGAGTTAGGGTTAGGGTAATGGATTTGGGTAGGATTAGAATTCAGGTTATGTTTAGAGTAATAGATATGGTTTTGGTTTGTGATAGGTTTTGGGTTAGGCCTAGAGTTAGCATTAGTGTTATGGTATCGTTAGGGTAATTAATAGGGTTAGACCTAGTGTTGGGGCTAGGGTTATAATTAGGAGTAGGGATAGAGTTAGGGTTAGGGTCAGGGTTATTGTGAGGGTTAGA
Organism: Marmota flaviventris; assembly: GCF_047511675.1. Lineage (NCBI taxonomy): Eukaryota > Metazoa > Chordata > Mammalia > Rodentia > Sciuridae > Marmota > Marmota flaviventris. The sequence continues at coordinate 115,807,762 of NC_092508.1, forward strand.
GTCAGGATTAGGTTTCAGAAATGGTTTAGGGTTTTAGCTAGGATTAGTGCTAGGGTAAGGTTAGTGCTAGGGTTATGGTCATGGTTAGTGTTAGGGTTAGTGTTAGGGTTATGTCTTGGGTTATCATTAGGGTTAGGGTAATAGATTTGATGTCAGGTTAGTGTTATGGATAAGTTTAGGTTAGAGTTTAGGGTTTGGGTTAGCATTTTATCTAACTTAGCTCAGGATTAGGGTTAGGTTCACTGTTAGTTCTAGGGTTAGGTTTATGTTTATGTTTAGGGTATGTTTAGCTTTAGGTCTAGTGTTTCATTAGGGGTAAGTTTAGAGTTAGGCTAGTGGGTAGGGTTCAAGCTAGGGTTATGTCAAGGTTTCAGGTTCGGATTAGGGATAGGGTTAGGGTAGGTTTAGGCCTTCAGTTAGAGTTAGGTTTAGCTTAAGTTTAAGGGTTAGGGATTGAGGTGGGGTTAAGGCTTGGGTGAGGGTTAGGTAGACTCAGGGCTAGGGTAGGGTTAGGATTAGGCATAGGGATAGGGTTAGCATTAGTTTTAGTGTTATGGTTAAGATAGTGGGTAGAGTTAGAGCTAGGGTTTGTGGTATGGTTAAGTTAGGATTAGGTCTAGGGTTGGGGTGAGGTTTTGGGTTTGGGCTAGGTTTATGTTTATGGTAAGGTTAAGGGTTTGAGCTAGAGTTACAGCTATATGTAGAATTAGCTTTAGGTCTACGTCTAGTGTTAGTGTTAAGTTTAGGTATTGGGTTATTGGTAGGGCTAGTGTTAGGTTTTGGATAAGGGTTAGAGTCAGTTTTATACCTAGCCTTTGTGTTTGATTTAGAATAAAGGGTCAGGGTTAGGGTTAGGGTTTGTTAGTGTTTGGCTTAGGGTTAGGGTTAGTGTTAGGGTTAAGATTGGTGTTAGGGTTATTTTTAGTGTTAGGGTTAGGTTTAGTGTTACGGTTAGTGTTAGGTTTAGGTTAAGGTTTAGTGTTATGGTTAGCATTAGGGATAGAGTTAAGGTTAAGGTTAGTGTTAGAATTAGGGTTAGTTTTAGGGTTAGTTTTAATGTTTGGGTTATGGTTACAGTTAGGTTTAATGTTTTGGTTATTGTTAGGTTTATGGTCATGGTTTAGGTTAGTGTTCAGGTAAGTGTTAGGGTTACAGTAAGATTTAGGGTTGATGTTAGGGTTAGGCTTAGGTTTAGGGTTAGGTTTAGTGTTAAGATTAGGTTTATGCTTAGGTTTAGGGTTAGTGTTAGGATTAATGTTAGGGTTTGTGTTATGATTAGGATTTGGTTTAGGGTTAGGTTTACAGTTAAGATTAGATTTACAGTTAAATTCAGGGTTAGTATTAGGTTTATGGTTAGGGTTAGTGTTAGGTTTATGGTTAGTGTTTGTTATACTGTTAGTTTTAGGGTTTGGGTTTAGGTTAGGGTTAGGGTTACTTTTAGAGTTAGGGTTAGGGTTCAGTTTAGGGTTAATGTTAGTGTTACTGTTAAGGTTACTGTTAGGGTTAGGTTAGTGTTTGTGATAGGGTTAGGGTTAAGGTTTTCGTTAGATTTATGGTTAAGATTAGAGTTAGATTTAGGGTTAGCCTTAGGGGTAGAGTTAGGGTTAGGATTAGTCTTAGGTGTATGGTTAGGGTTAGGGTTATGGTTAGTTATTGGGTTAAGGTTGGGGTTAGTGTTAGTGTTAGGGTTAGGTTCAGAATTAGTGTTAGGTTTAGTGTTTGAGTTAGGGTAAGAGTTAGGTAAGGGTTAGGGTTAATGTTAGGTTAGGGTTGGGGTTATGGTTTGGGTAGGGTTTGTGTTAGGGTTAGCATTAGGTTTAGGTTTTGTGTTAGTGTTATATTTAGTGTGTGGGTTACAGTAAGGGTTTCGGATAGGGCTAGATTTAGACTTTGTGTTAGATTTTATTTTAGGGTCAGTTTTAGGGTTAGTTGTAGGTTTATATTTAGGATTAGGGTTAGTGTTACACTTAGAATTAGGTTTAGGATTAGTGTTTTGGATAGTGTTAGAGTTAGGTTGAGGCTTAGTGTTAGCATTTGGGTTAGAGAAATTGTTAGGGTTAGAGTTACATTTATGGTGAGGTTTAGGATTAGTGTTAGTGTTAAGATTATGGTTCGTGAGAGTGTTAGGGTTATGGTTAGGGTTAGTGTTAGGGTTAAGGTTAGGATTAGGGTTATTGTAAGGGTTAGGGTTACTGTTAGTGTTACTGTTAGGGATAGTATTAGGGTTAGGGATATGTTAGGGTTCATTTTAGGAATAGGGCTGGGGTTAGGGTTAGGGTAAGCTTTTTCTTAGGGTTAGGGTTAGGGTTAGGGTTAGTTTTAGGGCCAGGGTGAGGGTTATGGTTAGGTGTAGGGTTAGTGTATGTTTTAGGGTTAGGGTTAGTGTTAGGGTTAAACTTAGGGTACGTGTTAGTGTTAGGGATAGATTTAGTGTTAGGTTTAGGGTTAGATTTAAGGGTAGCTTTACTTTTAGAGTTAAAGTTAGGGTTAGGGAGAGTGTTAGGGTTAGTGATAGGTTTAGTGTTTCAGATATGTTTAGGGTAAGTGTTAGTGTTACAGTTAGGGTTAGGGTTAGTTTTAAGGTTCATTTTAGGCTTAACGTTAGGGTTGTATTTAGGGTTAGTTTTAGGTTTACGGTTAGTGTTAGGATACAAGTTAGGGTTAGGTTTTGTTTTAGAGTTTGGGTTAGGGTTAGGTTTAGTTTTAGGATTGTGTTTCTGTGAGGGATATTGTTTTTGTTAGGGTAAGGTTTATGTTTAGGGTTTTCGTTGGTGTTAGGGTTAGGGTTAGGTTTAGTGTTAGGTTTAGTGTTAGTGTTAGGTTTAAGGAGAGTGTTAGGTTTAGGGAGAATGTTAGGGTTAGGGCTAAGGTTAGGGTTAGGGATATTGTTACAGTTAGGGTGAGGGTTAGGGTTTGAATTGGTTTAGGATTAGTTTTAGATTTAGGGTTATGGTTGGAGTTAGGATTAAGGTTATGAATAATGTTAGTGTGAGGGATAAGTTTTGTGTTAGGTTAGGGGTTAGGATTAAGGTTAGAGTGAGGCTTGGTGTTAGATTTAGGCTTAGTTTTGGGGTTACTTGAAGGTTAGTGTTAGAGTTATGGTAAGGGTTTGGATTAGTGTAAGGGTTAGGATTAAGGATTGTGTTATGGTAAGGGTTATGATGAGGGTTAGGGGTAGGGAAAGGTTTATTTTAGGTTCAATGTTAGTGTTAATGCTATGATTATGATTAGGGATAGTGTTAGGATTAGGGATAATATTTGGTTTACTTTTAGGTTTAGGTTTAAAATTAGGGTCAAGGTTAGTGTTACCATTAGGGTTAGGTTTAGGGTTAGGGTTAGTGTGAGGGTTAGGGTTATGTTTATGGTTAAGGTTAGTTTAGGGTTAAGGGTTAGGGTTAGGATTCTGGTTAGGTTTAGGGTTAGTTTTAGAATTGGGGTTACAGTTTGGGTTAGGGTTAGTTTAAAGGTTAGTGTTAGGGAAATAATTATGATTTTTGTTAGGGTAAGGGTTAGGTTTAAGTTTTGTGTTAGGGTTAGAGTTAAAATTAGTGTCTTGGTTATGATTAGAAAGCAGGTCAGAGTGAGGCATAGGGTTGGATTAAAGTTAGTTTTAGGGTTGTAGTTAGTTTAGGTATCTTGTTAGGGTAAGGGTTAGGGTTAGTATTAGTGTTAGGGTTAAAGGTTAGTTTTAGGTTTTTGTTTAGGCTTAGGGTTAGGGTTAGTGATAGGGTTTTTGTTGGGGTTATTGTTAGTGTTAGGATTAGAGTTAGGTTTAGTGTTAGGACTTTTTTATTTTTAGGTTTAGGTTTAGGGTTCAGTTAGGGTTAGTGTTATAGTTAGTTATAGGGTTAGGTTTGGGGTTAGGGTTAGTGTTAGTGTTAGGGTTAGTATTAGGTTTAGTGTTAGGGTTTGAGTTAGGGTTAGGTTTGGGTAAGTGTTAGGGCTAGGTTTAAGTTTAGGGTTAGTGTAAGGATTAGTGTTAGGAATAGGATTAGATTTAGTGTTAGGGTTAGGGTTAGGGTTAGTGTTAGGTTTAGGGTTAGGGTTAGGTTTAGGCTTAAGTTTAGGGTTACTGTTAGGTTTAATTTAAGGGTTTGGTTTAGGTTTAGGATTAATGTTAGTGTTCAAATTAGGGTTTGTGTTAGGATTCGGGTTAGGGTGAGTGTTAATGTTATGGTTATGGTTAGGGTTAGGGTTAGTGTTATGGTTATGGTTAGGGTTAGTTTTATGCTTAGTGTTATTGTTAGGGTAAGGGTTATGTTTAGGGTTAGTGTTAGTGTTAGGGCCAGTGTTAGGGTTTGGGTTGGTTAGGGTTAGGGTTAGGGTTAGGGTTACGGATAAGATTGGGTTATAATTAGAGTTAAAATTAGGATTAGGTTTAGGTATATTGTTAAGGTTATAGTTACAGTTAGTGTTAGTTTTCAGGTTAGTGTTAGGATTATGTTTAGGTTAGGGTTAGGGTTAGTGTTATGTTTAGATTACGGTTAGGATTAGGTTATGGTTAGTGTTAGAGTTTGGGTTTGGTTTAACATTAGTGTTTGGGTTATGATTGTATTTAGGTTTAGGGTTAGTGTTAGGTTTAGGGTAATGATTGGTGTTGGGTTTAGAGTTAATATGAGGGTGAGTGAAAGGGTTAGTTTTAAGTTTAGCCTTAGTGTGAGTGTTTAATTTAGGGTTATGTTTAGTGTTAGGATTAGCGTTAGGTTTATTGTTAGGGTTAGTGTTATGGTTAAGTTTAGATATAGGATAAGGGTTCGTGTTAGAGTTAGGGTTAGGATTAGGGTTAGTGTTAGGTTTAGTTTTAGGGTTAGGGTTAATGATAGGGTTAGGTTTGGGGTTAGGGTAAAGGTTAGTGTTAGGTTTAGGTTTAAGCTTAGGTTAGGGTTAGAGTTAGGGGTAGGATTAGGTTTAAAATTAGTGTTTGGGTTAGGGTTATATTTAGGTTTATGGTTAGTGTTAGGTTTAGAGTAAGGTTTAGTGTTAGGTTTCAGGTTAGGTTTAGGGTTAAGGTGAGGGTTAGGGTTAGGGTTATTTTTAGGTTTAGCTATAGGGTTAGCCTTAGGGTTACTGTTATTGTTAGTGTTAGGTTTAGGGTTAGTGTTTGTTTTATGGTTAGGTATAGGTTTAGGATTAAGGTTCCTGTTAGAGTTAGGGTTAGTGTTAGTGTTAGTGTTAGGTTTAGTTTTAGGATTAGGGTTAATGATATGTTTATATTTGGGGTTAGGGTTAATGTTAGTGTTAGGTTTAGATTTAGGTTTAGTTTTAGGGTTAGAATTAGGGTTAGGTTTAGGGTTAGTGTTAGGGTTAGGATAAGGGTTAGGTTGTGTGATATGCTAAGTTTAGTTTTAGAGTTAGTGTTATGGTTAGAGTTACTTTAGTATTCGTGTTATGGTTAGGATTAGGTTTAGTGATAGGGTTAGGTTTACGGTTAAGGTTAGTGTTAAGTTAGGTTTAGGGTTTGTGTTAGGGTTACTGATAGGTTTATGCTTAGGATTTCAGTTATGGTTACAGTTCGTTTTATGTTTAGGTTTAGGGTAGGTTAGGGTTAGGGTTAGGTTTAAGATTAGTGTTAGGTTTAATGTTATAGATAGGGTAAGGTTTAGGGTTAGCAAAAGTCTTATTGTTAGGAATAGGTTGAGGTTTAGGGTTAGGGTTAGGGTTAGTTTTATGGCTAGATTTAGGGTTAGGTTTATTTTTAGTGAAAGTGTTAGGGTTAGTGTTAAGGTTAGTGTTCGGTTAGGGTTAGGGGTAGGTTTAGTGTTAGGGATAGGATTAGGTTTAGGTTTAGTGTTAGTCTCAGGGATAGGTTTAGGGTTTGTGTTAGATTTAGGATTAGGATTAGGGTTCGTTTTAGCAGTATGGTCAGTGTTAGGGTTATGGTTCATGTTAGGAATATGTTTAAGTTTAGTGTTAGGTTTAGGTTTATAATTAGGTTGATGTGTTAGTGTTACTGTTATGGTTAGGCTTAAGTTTAATGTTTGGGTTAGGGTTAATGTTAGGTTTATTGTTATTTTCAGGGTTAGGGTTAGTGACAGTGTGAGGTTTAGGGTTTGGATTAGAGTTCATATTGGGGTCAGGTTGTGGGTTAAGGGTAGGGTTAGTGTTTGGGTTGGTGTTATATTTAGGGTTAGGGTTAGTGTTAGGGTTAAAGTTAGGGTTAAGATTAGGGTTAGTTTTAGGGTTAAGAATAAGTTTAAGGTTTGTGTAAGGGTTAGGGTTAGAGATACAGTTTGGGTTAGGGTTAGGCTTGGAGTTTAGGTTAGTATTAAGGTAATTGTTAGGGTAAGTGTTATGGTTAGGGTTTAAAATTAGGCTTAAGTTTAGTGTTTTTGGTAGGGTTAGGTTTATGTTTCATGTTAAGGTTATGTTTACGTTTAGATTAGGGTTAGTGTTTGTTTTAGTGGTAGTGTTAGGGATATTGTTAAGGCTAGGGATACTTTTAGTGTTAGGGTTTGTGTTAGGTTAGGGTTAGATTTAGATTTAGTGTTACGATTAGGGTTAGAAGTAGGTTTAAGTTGGGTGATAGAGTTAGTGTTAGGGTTAGTTTTAGTGTTAGGTTAAGGGTTAGGGTTAGGGTTTGGGTTCTGGTTAGGCTTAGGTTTAGTTTTAGAGTTAGGGTTAGGATTATGGTTAGTGTTAGTGTTAGGGGTATGGTTTATGTTAGGGTCAGAGTTAGGTTTGGTGTTTCCGTTAAGATTAGGGTTAGTGTTACGGTTAGGGTTAGGGTTAGTGTTTTATTTATGGTTAGGGTTAGGATTAGTTACAGGGTTAGTGTTAGGGTTGGGATTAGTGTTAGTGTTAGGGTTATGGTTAGTTTTAGAATTAGGGTTAGTCTTAGGATCAGGGTTAGTGTAGGTTTAGGGTTAAGTTAGGTTAGTGAGAAAATTAGGGTTAGGGTTCGGGTTAGGTTTCGTGTTAGGGTTACCTTTGGGGTTAGTGTTAGTTTTGTTGTTAGGATTATGTTTACGGTTATTGTTAGGGTTAGGGCTAGTGTTAAGATTAGTGTTAGGGTTTGTGTTAGGATTAGGGTTAGCTTTAGTGTTAGATTTAGGTTTAGTTTAGGACTAGGGTTAGTGTTAGGGTTATGGTTAGGTTTAGGTATAGTGTTAGGTTTAGATATAGGTTTAGGCTTAGTGTTAATTATAGAGAAAGGGTTACTTTTAGTATTATGGTTAGAGTTAGGTTTAGGGTTAGGATTAGTGTTAGGGTTAGCTTTAGGGTTAGAAAAGTGTTAGGTAAGGGTTGGGTTAGGTTTAGGGTTATGGTTCAGGGTAGAGTTTGTGTTAGGATTAGGGTTAGGGTTCAAGTTAGATTTAGGATTAGGGTTAGAATTAGGGTTAGGGTTAGAGTTAAAGTTAGGGTAAGGTTTAGAATTAGTGTTAGGGATAGCGTTAGGGTAAGGGTTAGTGTTATGGTTAGGGCAAGTTTTAGGGTTACTGTTAGTGTTAGGGTTAGTGTTAGGGTTAAGATTAGGGTTAGGGTTAGTGCTCGGCTTATGGTAGGGTTAGGGTGAGGTTGATGGTTAGGTTTAGTTTTACGTTTAAGGTCATCATTAGTGTTAAGGTTTGGGTTAGTGTGAAGATGAGGGTTAGTGTTAGGTTTATGTTAGGGTTAGTAGTAGGTTTAGGGTTACATTTTGGATTAGGGTTAGGTTTAGTGTTAGGGTTAGTGTTACAGATAGGGTTACAGTTAGGGTTAGGGTTAGTTTTAGAGTTAGGTTTAGGGTTAGAGTTATGGTAAGGGATAGGTTTAGGGTTAGTGTTAGGATTAGGGATAATGTTAGTGTTGGTGTTAGGGTTAAGGTTAGAATTCGTGTTAGGGTTAGTGTTAGTGTAAGTGTTAGGGTTAGGGTTAGTGGGAGTGTTAGGGTTAGGGTTAGTTTTTGAGTTTGAGATAAAGTTAGGGTTAGGGTTATGGATAGTGTTAGGGTTAGGGATAGATTTACGGTTAGTGTTAGGCTGAGGTTCAGTGTTAATGTTACGCTTAGGGTTAGTGTTAATTTTAGGGTTAGTGTTAGGGTTAGGTTTAGGGATAGGGTTATTTTTAGGATAAATTAGTTTTAGGGTTAGTGTTAAATTTACGTTTAGCTTTAGGGTTAGGGTTACTGTTACGTTTAGGATAAGTTTAGGGTTAGAGTTAGTGTTAGTATTAGTGTTAGGGTTATTGATAGGTTTAGGGTTATGTTTAAGGTTAGTATTAGTGATAGATTTGAAAGTTTAATAATCTTGAGAACTGTTTGCTAATCTTGTTCCCAAAATGTGCTGTCCCCCACTGCCGGTTGCAGGCAAACTGCCCACTCGCCCTGACCCGTCAATGAACTTCCCTCCCTGCCCTCTCCAAGGAAAGTATATAAGCTCTGCTTAAGCTGTTCTCAGGGCTCTTTGCTCTATTCAAGTGAGCTCTGAGCCCCAGCATGCTGGACCCCAATAAACCCTTTGCTGTTGCATGAGACACTGTCTTCGTGGTCTCTTCCTCCTACACTTGCCTGACCTTTACATTTGGAGGTCCCACCGAGATCCGGCAGCGGAGGACAAAAGACCCCCAACAGTCCCCTCTCAGGGTAAGTAAGGTGCCTCTTTCTGGTTTCTGCTTTCTGCTTTCTGTTTCCAGGTTTCAGATTTCTGGTTTCAGGTTAGGGCTGGCAAAGTGGCTGTTGGTGAAGAACGTGAGCTCTCTCCAACAGTGGATGACAGACATGTCACAGAGCCACAGGCCAAGTCCCTGGGGGACACCCCAGAGGACTCTGGAAATCGAGGAACAGTAGTTTCCTCGACTCAGTATTCTGCAGTATTCTGCTTCGGATTTGGTTTGCCAGCCCATCAGGTTTTGCCGGCTACTCAGTCCTGTCTCAGTGTTGAACATTTACTGTCTGTCTTTATTGTCTGTGTCATGTGTCCTTGCTTTCACTGTTTGTGTATCTTTCATTATGGGACAGAGCACTTCAATGCCTCTGTCCCTGACACTTGATCACTGGACCAAAGTCCACTTAAGGGCTCAGAATCTTTCTTTTTCAGTAAAACACCAGACCTGGCAGACTCTCTGTGCTTCAGAATGGCCCACCTTTGGAGTCGGATGGCCCCCAGAAGGATCTTTCTACTTCCCACTGATTTGAAAAGTCAGAGATATTGTCTTTGTCTTTCAGCCGGGACCACATAGCCATCCAGATCAACAGCCGTATATCTTAACTTGGCAGGACCTCTGCGAATCTCCTCCTCCATGGGTGAAGCCTTTCTTTGTCCCTTCCCCCGCTCCTACTCCTTCCCCCATGATTCTGTCTCTCAAACCCTCTGCTCCTCCTCCTCTTCCACCCTCTGTTCTCCCTGAGTCTCAAGATTTGACTCTACTGGACTCTCCTCCCCCTCCTTATCCCCTGCCCTCGACCCCCAACCCTCAACACCCCCTAAGTGATTCCCCTGCTGCTGACTCAGCCTCTCCAGCATTGGAGGAAGCTAAGCCAGCCCAGTGCCCTCCAGATGACTCCCCCATGGCACACACAGCCCCTCCTCCCCTGGAGGAAACTGGCCCAGCTAAAAGAACTCAAAGGATTTGCCAGCGTTTTCACACCAGCCTACTTGGGATGACTGCCAACAACTCCTAGGGACTCTCTTCATGACAGAGGAACAAAAGAGAATCCTCCTGGAAGCTAGGAAAAAACTATCCTCAGACCAGATGGGTGACCGACACAACTTCCCCTTGAACCAACCCAACTGGGACCCCAACACCTTTGAAGGTAGGGAGCATCTGTCCACTTATCACTGGGCTCTAATAACAGGTCTTCGAGTTGCTGCTAGGCGACCAACTAATTTGGCCAAGGTAAGAGAGATTATTCAAGGGCCTGATAAATCTCCCTCTATGTTTCTAGAGAGAATTATGGAGACATATAGGAGATATACTCCTTTCGATCCTCAGGCAGAGGATCAAAAGGCATCTGTCACGATGGCCTTTATTGGGCAAGCTGCCCTGGATATTAAAAAAAAAGAAAATTACAACACTTAGATGGATTAAAAGATGTGACTTTTAGATTTAGTCAGAGAAGCCGAGAAGGTATACTATAAGAGAGAAACTGAGGAAGAGAAGGAACAAAGGAGGGAGAAAGAAAGGGAGCAAATGGAGGATGAAAGAAGCAAAAGACAGACTAAGGCATTGACTAAGGTCCTGGTCACAACAACAGATAGGCCAGAAATTAAGAGACAGGGAAACAGAAAGGGATACCTGGGCCCATGCCAAAAGCCACCTCTGGCCTCAGATCAATGTGCCTACTGTAGAGAAAAAGGACACTGGGCCAAAGAGTGCCCTAGAAAGAAACAGCCATGCCAGACAGCCATTCTAACTCTGGAGGATGACTAGGAAAGTCGGGGCTCGGATGCCCTCCCCGAGCTCAGGGTAACTTTTGAAGTGGAGGGGACCCCAGTAAAATTTGAAGTGGATACAGGGGCAGTATACTCAGCCCTTAAGGCCCCATTGGACCCTCTATCAACTAAAAGGTCTCTAGTTCAAAGGGCTAACGGCAGTAAATATCGGGCTTGGACAACTAAGAGGACCATGGACCTGGGGAAAGGAAAAGTCCATCACTCCTTCCTAGTGATCCCAGAATGCCTGGCCCCATTGATGGACAGAGATCTGCTCACCAAGCTCTGGGCCAGAATAACTTTTAACCCTGAAGGCCCCCAAATGGAATTTCTAAATCCTTCAGTAAAAAATCCTATAGTCATGGCTTTAACTATGTCAGTAGAAGATGAACATCAACTCTTCACACCCCCCAAGACTGATCAAACAGGCAAGCTATCCCAGAAATGGATAACAGATTACCCAGATGCCTGGGCAGAAACTGCTGGGTTAGGTCTAGCCGTAAAACAACCTCCAATAACAGTGGAGTTAAAAACCTCAGCCTCCCCAATTAATATTAAACAATATCCTCTGAGCAAAGAAGCTAAAGATGGGATAAGGCCCCATATTCAGAAATACCTGGCCTTAGGGGTCCTTAGGCCCTGTCAATCGGCCTGGAACACTCCCCTGCTACCAGTAAAAAAGCCAGGAACCAGGGACTATCGCCCCGTTCAAGACCTAAGAGAGATCAACAACAGAGTGCAGGACATTCACCCCACAGTACCTAATCTGTACAATCTGCTTAGCACCCTGAACCCTGAGCGAAAATGGTATACTGTTCTGGACTTAAAAGATGCTTTCTTTTGCTTGCCTCTTCATAAAGATAGTCAGTTGCTGTTTGCTTTCGAATGGGTAAACCCAGAAACCGGAACGTCTGATCAACTAACTTGGACCAGACTCCCACAGGGGTTCAAAAACTCCCCCACTCTCTTTGATGAAGCCCTCCACAGAGATCTCAACAACTTCAGAACTACACAGCCTGAAGTCACCCTGCTTCAATATGTGGATGACCTGCTACTGGCAGCCGATACCAAGGAAAACTGTGAGTCTGGGACCCAAGCACTATTATCTGAGCTTGCTCAACTCGGGTATAGGGCTTCTGCCAAAAAGGCCCAAATTTGCCAGCAAGAAGTAATCTTCCTGGACTACTCCCTTAGGGGTGGTAAATGATGGCTCACTGAGCCCAGAAAACAAACCGTTGTGCAGATACCACCCCCATCTAACAAGAGGGCAAATGAAGAGGCTAAATTGGCAGCCCTAAACGGAGTAACCATGTTAATACTTTCCACACCAGAGGAACATAAGGACACTGACACTGAACTCCTCGACTTTACTGAGCCCAGCCTGCAATTTCAGAAAGCCCTACACTACATTAAAAATGTACATCAACTCACTCACCTTGGTTCAAAGAAATTGCAGGCATTCCTGAAGGATCAAGAACAGAGTTTTCCACTAACTGGCTCACAGCGAAAGGAAATAGCTGATCTGGTAACAAAAGCCTGTCGGGTCTGTCAATTGGTTAATGCTTACCCTTCCAAGCTTCCTGCAGGAAGGCGCCTTCAAGGAACCAAACTAGGACTATTTTGGGAAGCGGACTTTACTGAAATTAAGCCAGCAAGGTATGGACTTAAATATCTCCTAATCTTTGTAGATACATTTTCAGGATGGATTGAAGCCTTCCCCACAAAAAATAAAAAGAAAAAGAAAAAAGAAACAACGCAAATGGTGGTCAAGAAGATCCTGGAAGATATTTTTCCAAGATATGGCCTGTCTAAGGTAATAGGGTCTGATAATGGACTGGCATTCATGGCCCAGGTAAGTCAGGGGTTAACCAGGACCCTGGGGATTAATTGGAAGTTACATTGTGCTTATAGACCCCAGAGATCAGGACAAGAAAAAAAAATGAATAGAACCATTAAAGAGACCTTAACAAAATTAAGCTTAGAGACCGGCATAAAAGATTGGACTATGCTCCTGCCTTATGCACTGTTTCATACAAGAAATACTCCCTCTGTTTCTTTGTGTAACCTCACCCCCTATGAAATTCTCTATGGTGCCCCTCCTCCAGTAAGGGACCTAACCCCAACTCTAAGACCTAACGACCCCTTCCACACCCCCTTGCTTGACAGACTTAAAGCTCTTGAAAAAACTCAGTGATACCTGTGGAAACAGCTGGCCACTGCCTACCAACCTGGAGACGAAGGAACTCCACACCGATATTAAGTGGGAAACTTCATCTACGTAATACGACATCAGGTGTCATCCCTGGAACCCCACTGGAAAGGACCATACCAGGTGCTACTTATAACACCTACAGCGGTAAAGGTAGACGGAATCACTTCCTGGATCCATGCCTCTCATCTCAAGCCTGCGCCCTGTCCAGACTCTGGCTGGAAATTGGAAAAGACTGGTAACCCTCTCAAATTGCATATTCACCGTGTGGATAAGGCTATGGACTCTCCCCTTGACCACCAGTAGTCCTAACCCTCATCAGCCCATTCAGCAGCGATGGCTAATCACAAATCCTACTGGACAAGAAGTATGATCTATCTCACATAGAGCCCCCTTAGGGACATGATGGCCATCTCTCCACCCAGATATTTGTCAGCTGGTTATAGGTCTTTCCTATTGGGATATCCCTGATGAAGAGGATCCCACTAAATTTCCATTAAATCCCTTCTGTACCATAGATAATAGAAACAAACATTATGGATGTAGGGACACGCTAGCCAGATGCAGGTTGGCTAACCTAGATTACTATGTTTGCCCGGCGGACTATCAAAGCCACAAACAGTCACGGCTGTGTAGGGGAAAAACCAACTTCTTCTGTAAGTCATAAGGATGTGAACATACAGGGGCTACCTGATGGAACCCAAACCTCTGCCGGTTCTCAGACCATTGCCCCCTTGCTGAAGTAACAGGTACTGAGGTACCCCTCCACCCATTCACTCCTCTCTTCTCCTGTCAGTGCCCACACCGGGTCCCACCAGGTCCTCTTACCAGCTAACCCAAATCTCAAACCAGCTGAGGAGAGCCCTCAGACCCCTATCCAAGATGTAATGAAAATGGCCTTTAAAGTTGCTTTGTCATCACTGAAAACAGGTTACTAAGAATTTAAAGTCCCTCACAGGCTTTTTGGGATACTCACTCCAGTTTGTGTTAGGTTTAGTCTTAGGGTTAGGGTTTGGGTTCGAATTTGTGTTATTGCTAGTGTTAGGTCTAGGGTTAGGGTGACTCTTAAGGTTAGGGTTAGAGTTATGGTTACAGTTAGTGTTAGGTTTAGGGTTAGGGTTAGGGTTAGGTTTAGATTTATTGTTAGTGTGTGGATTAGTGTTAATTTTAGGATTAGATAAGTGTTAGGGTAATTGTTAGATTAGAGTCAGGATTATGGTTTCTTTTAGGGTTATGGTTAGATGTAGGTAGTATTAGTGTTTGTGAGTATGTGAGTGTTAGTGATAGGTTAGTGTTAGTGTTAGTGTTAGGGTTAGGGTTTTGGTGAGGGTTAGGTTTAGTGATATGTTTAGGGTTAGGGTTCATGTTAGGGTTAGGGTTAGGGTTTGTGTTAGTGTTAGGTTTAGGGTTGTTGTTTGCGTAACAGGATTAGGGTTAGCTTTAGGGTTAGGGTTAGGGTTAGTGTTAGGTGTAGAGTTAGGTTTAGGGTTAGTTATAGAGTTAGGTTTAGGGTTAGTGTAAAGATTACAGTTATGGTTAGGATTATGTTTAGGGTAAGGGTTAGTGTTAGTGTTAGGGTTAGCTTTTCTGCTTGGGTTAGTGTTATGGTTAGTGTTAGGTTTAGTGTTAGGGTTAAGATATGTTAAGTGTTAGGGTTATTGTTAGGATTAAAGTTAGTGTTAGTATTAGAAATCGGTTTAGATTTAGGGTTATTGTTAGGGTCAGGGTTAGTGTTAGGGTTAGGGTTAATGTTATGGTTATGGTTATTTTTATAGTTTGGTGTAGGTTTAAGGTTAGTATTAGGATTAGTGTTAGTTTTCAGTTTATATTTTGTGTTAAAGTTAGGTTTTGTGTTAGGGTTAGGATTAGTGTTAGTATTTAGGTTTAAGTTTACTCTTAGGGTTAGGGTAAGGGTTAGCATTAGGGTTAGGTTTAGGGTTAGTGTTAGGGTTAGGATTAGGGTTAGGCTTAGGGTTACTGTTAGGGTAAGTGTTAGGGTGAGGGTTCGGTTTACGGTAGTGTTAGGTTTAGGATTAGGGTTAGGTTTGTGTTAGAATTAAGGATAGGGTTAGAATTAAGGTTAGTGCTATGGTTAATGTTAGGGTTAGGGTTAGGATTAGTGTTTGGGTTAGGGTTAGTGTTAATTTTTGGGTTAGTGTTAGTTTTAGGGTTGGGTTATGGTGAGGATTAGATTTTATATCAGCATTCGGGTTAGGTTTAGGTTTAGGATTAGTGTTAGTGTTAAGGTTAGTGTTAGGTTTAGGGTTAGCATTAGGGTTATGTTTAGGGTTAGGGTTAGTTTCAATGCTAGGGTTAGGGTTAGTTTTAGGGTTAGTGTTTTGGTTAGAATTAGGGATAGTGTTAGGTAAGTGTTTCCATTAGGTTTAAGTTAGGTTTAGGGTTATTGATTGGTTTTTGGTTTGTGTTTGATTTAGGGTTAGGGTTAAAGTTAGATTTAAGGTTAGGGTTATGGTTAGAGTTAGAATTAATATTAGGGTTAGGGATAAAGTTAGAGTTATTGCTAATTTTGGGTATAGTATTAGTGTTACATTTAGTGTTAGAATTAGTGTTAGGTTTATGGTTAGGGTTTTTGTTAAGATTCGTGCTAGGGTTCAAATTAGAGTTTGGGTAAATGTTATGGTTAGGATTAGAGTTATGTTTATAGTTAGGGTTAGTGTTAGAGTTATGGTTAGGTTTAGTTTTAAGATTAGTGTTGGTTTTAGGGTTAGGTTAGTGTTTGAGTTATGGTTTGGGTGAGTGTTATGCTTAGGGTTAGGGTTAGGGTTAGTGTTTCATTTAGGGTTAGAGTTAGGGTTAATGTTAGTTTTAGGGATAAGGTTAGAATTAGGATAAGCAAAAGTATTAGGCTTAGAGTTGTGGTTAGGCTTAGGGTTAGTGATAGAATTAGGGTTTTTATTAGGGATAGTGTTAGGGTTAGGATTATTGTTAGGGTTAGGGTGAGTTTTACCTTTAGTTTAGGGTTACTGTTATGGTCAGGGTTAGGGTTAGGTTTAGGGTTAGTGTTAGTGTTAGGGTTAGGAACAGGGTTAGTATTAGGTTAAGTATTAGGTTTATGTTTAGTGTTAAGTTTGCATTTAATTTTAAGATTAGGGTTAGTGTTAGTCTTAGGTTAGCAATAGGGTTAGGTTTAAGGAAAGTGTTCAGGTTAGGGGTAGGGTTAGGGTTAGTGATAAGTTTAGGGTTATGTTTAGTGTTAGTGATAGGGTTAGGGTTTGGGTTAAGTTTACTGTTATGGTTAGGTTTAGGATTAGTGTTAGGATCAGTGTTAGTGTTAGAGTTAAGGTTAGTGTTAGGGTTAGAGGTTTTGTTAGGATTTGTATTAGGTTTAGGGTTTGTCTTAGTTTTAGGATTTGTGTGTTATGTTTAGGGTTATGGTTATGGATAGAGTTAGTGTTAGGGTTAGGTTTAGTGTTA
Source organism: Marmota flaviventris (assembly GCF_047511675.1). Taxonomy (NCBI): domain Eukaryota; kingdom Metazoa; phylum Chordata; class Mammalia; order Rodentia; family Sciuridae; genus Marmota; species Marmota flaviventris. The sequence goes on from NC_092508.1 coordinate 115,823,755, forward strand.
GGGTTAGGGTTATGGTTAGTGTTAAGTTTTGTGTTAGGTTTTTAGTTACAGTGAAATTTATGGTTAGGGTTAGGTTTAGGGTTAGTTTTTGGGTTAGTGTTAGGGTTAGGTTTAGGGTTAGGGTTAGGGCTTGTGTTAAGTTTCAGGTTAGGGTAAGGTTGAAGGTTTGTGTTAGGGTTAGGGATCGGGTTAGGGTTAAATTTAGGATTAGGTTTAGACATAGTGTTCAGATTAGGGTTAGGGTTAGGATTAGGGTTAGGGTAAATATTTGTGGTAGTGTTTGTGTTAGTGTTAATATCAGAATTTAGGTTAGTGTTTGTTTTAGGTTTAGTGTTATGGTTAGTGTTAGGGTTTATGGTAGGTTTAGGGATAGGGGTATGATTAGGATTAAAGTTAGGATTAGCATTAGGTTTTGGATTAGGTTAGGGTTAGTGTTAGGGTTTGGGTTAGGTATAGGGTTAGTGTTAGGGTTGGGTTTGGGTTAGGGTTAGTGTTAGGGTTAACATTATAGTTAGGTTTAGATACATTTTTAGGGTTAGCATCAGGGTTAGGATAGGTTTAGGGTTAGTGTTAGGTTTAAGTTTAGGGTTAGTGTTATTTTTAGTTTTAGGGTTATGTTTAGGTTTAGGTTTAGAGTTAGGGTTAGTGTTAGGGTTAGAGTTATGGTTAGGGATACTGATAGGGTTAGGATTAAAGTTAGGGTTAGTATTAGGGTTAGGGATAGAGTTTGTGTTAGAGCTAGTTTTAGGGTTATGTTTAGGATTAAGATTATTGTTAGGGTTAAGTTTATGGTTAGGGTTAGTGTTAGGTTTTGATTAGAATTAGGGTTAGGGTTTGGGTTAGGGTTTGTTGTAGGGTTAGGGTTATTATTAGGTTTTGTGTGAGTGTTATGCTAAGGGTTTATATGAGGTATACAAATAGGATTAAGGTTACTTTTAGGGTTATTTTTTGTTTTAGTATTAGGTTTATGGTTAGGTTTAGAGTTAGGGTTAGGGTTATGTTTAGGGTTAGGTTTAGTGTTAGGTTTAGGGTTATGGTTAGCGTTAGAATTAGTGATAGAGTTAGGGTTGTAGTTAGTGTTCGTGTTAGGGTTAGGGTTAACATAATGATAAGTGTTAGGTTTAGGTTAAGGGATCTTTTAGGTTAGGGTTAGGGTTAGGTTTATGGTTAGTATTAGGGTAGCATTAGGCTTGGGTTTAGGGTTGGGGTTAGAGTTAGTGTTAGTTTTATGGTAATGTTTAGAGTTAGTGTTTGTGTTAGCATTAGGTTTATGGTTAGGGTTAGTGTTAATTTTAGGGATAGTGTTAATGTTAGGGTTAGGTTTTGTGTCAGGGTTAGGTTTAGGGTTAGGTTTTGGTTTTGTGTTAGGGTGGTTTTGTTTAGGATTAGGTTTACAGTTAAAATTATGGTTAGGGTTAGGGATACAGTTAGTTTAAGTGTTAGTGTTAGGTTCAGTATTAGTGTTTGTGTTAGAAATTGGGTTAGTGTTAATATTATTTATAGGGTTAGGGTTAGGGTTATGTTTAGTTTGTGGTTAGTATTAGGGATTGTGTCAGGGTTTTGGTTAGTGTTAGGTTTGGGATTTTGATTAGGATTAGCTTTAGAGTTAGGGTTAGGATTAGTATTTGGTTAAGGTTACTGTTAGGGTTTGTGTTAGATTTTGGGTTAGGTTTAGGGTTATTGTTAGGATTGGATTAGAGTTAGGGTTAGTGTTAGGGTTAGCATTATGGTTAGGTTTAGGGTTAGTTTTAGGTTTAGCCTTACTTTTTGGGTTAACATTAGGGTTAAAGTTTGTGTTAGGGTTAGTTTAGGTTTAGGGTTATGGTTATGGTTAGGGTTAGAGTTCTGTTTAGGGTTACGTATAGGGTTAGTGTTAGTGTTAGCGTTAGGCTTAGATTTAGGGTTAGTGGTATGGTTAACATTTGGTGTAAGTTTAGTGTTACTTTTAAGTTTAGTGTTAGAATTAGGGTTAGTTTCAGGGTTACGGTTATGGTTAGGATAGGTTTAATGTTAATATTAGGGCTCCAGTAGGCATTAGCATTAAGGATACAGTTAGGGTAATGATATTTTTAGGGTTACGGTTCAGGTTAATTTACAGTAATGGATAGGTTAGGTTTAATAATAGTGTTAGGGTCAGGCTGAGAATTAGCATTAGAGTTAGGGCTAGGTTTATGGTTAGAGTCAGGGCTAGTGTAGGATTAAGTTTAGGTTTAGTGCAAGGACTAAAGACAGTGTTAGGTTTAGGGTAAGTGTTAGGGCTAGGTTTAAGGTTCGAGTTAGGGATAAAGCTAGGATTGGGTCTTGGATTAGGGCTATTTTTTGGGTTACATTAGGGCTCTTCTTAGGTATATGGCTAATGTAAGAACTAAGGTTTTAATTAGGGCTAGTTTTAGGGTTACATTTAGCACTGAGCCAATTTAGGGATTAGGTTTATGTTTAGGGTGAAATTTTAACTAGGGTTAGTGTTACGGTCTCAGTCAGGGTCACAGTTTGTTTTGTAGTTAGGTATAGTACTCAAATTAGGGCTAGGCTTAGGGCTAGATATTGGGTTAGGATTTGGATTAGGTTAAGGGTTAGGGTTTGTCATGTGGCTCAGTTTTGTTTTAGGACTAAAGCTAAAGTTAAGAGTAGTTTTATGATTATTGTTAGTGTTATTACTACTGATAGAATGAGTTTAGGCTTAGGACTAGATTTAGAGTCATAGTTAATTCTAAGGATAGGGCTATGGCTAGTGTTAGAGCTAAGATTAGGGCTAGTGTTTGGATTATGGTAAAGGATAGGTTTAGAACTTGGAATAGGGCTATGGCAAGAGTTAGAGTTAGACTTAGGGCTAGAGTTTGGGTTAGGGTTAAAGCTAAATTGTGCTAGAAGTAGGTCTAGGCTTAATGTTAGGCTTAGGCCTAGGATTAGGTCTATGTTTATGGTTAGGATTAGGGTTAGGTTTAGGGGATTGGCTGCCTGTTTAATTTCCACCTTTATTTCCATTTACCCATAGGGGACTAAATGAAGTGAAACCTTAAAATACAATGTGTTCATGATAGTGAACCATTGAATTGAGAAGAACATACCTTGGGAGCATACTAAGACTAGATAAAAGATGAATCCTGCCCAGTATCAAAGAAATTTGAACAAAACTAAATCTCACCCTAACATTACCTCTAACCCTAGCCCTAGCCAAAACCCTAAACCTAACCTTTACCCTAGCCTGATTAGAGAACCATTGATCCTAGAATTCCCACCCTTGTGGAGCCTGGTGGGGCAAGTTAAGTGATGAATCCTATGCAACTTCAAACAAATCTGACCAAATAATTATGGGAGGTATTTCAGTACACGCATATTTTCCTGTTTTCTCCTAAAGCGCTCCCAGGTTAAGTTTTTTTTTTCATGCCTACTTTTACAAGGAACATACCAGAGTCCCTACAGAGAACTGATGGAGTGTGTGAAATTTCAAGTATCTAGCACAAACCTTGTTTGACTTTCATCTTCAATAACTTTCCAGTATATGTCAAAATTAAGTGAAATCTTAAAATACAAAATGTTCCTGACAGCAAACCTGTGAATGGAGAATGCCTAAACCTTGGGAACAGGGTAAACCTAGCTAAAAGATAAATCCTTACAAGTATCAAAGAATTTTGAATAACACTATCTCTAACCCTAACACTAGCTCTAACCCTAGCACTTCTCCTAACCTTAACATTTTTATGAAACTTTTGATTGTAGAACTACCAAACTTGGGCAACATATAGGAAAAGCTAAGGATGAATGCTGTGCAGTATCAAAGAAATATTTCCAAAAAGTTCATGGAGTACATCAGTACATGCATATTTCCTTGTTATCTCCTAAGGGACTCTTGAATAAAGTTTTTTTACATGCTTCAGCTTAGGCCGACTGTCACAAGAACAAACCAGAGATTGCTCACAAAGAATTGATGGAGTGTGAAGTTTCAAAGATAACACAAATGCTGTTTGATTTCCAGCTCCATTTCCATTTACCTGTATAGGACAAAGTGAACAGAAACTTTAAAATACAAATTGTTCCTTACAGTGAACCATTGATCATAGGAGGCCCAAACATATGTAGTATAGTAAGGATAGGAGAAAAATGAATCCTGCCCAGTATCAAAGAAATTTGAAAAAAAAAAAAAAACTCTAACCCTAATACTAGCTCTAAAACTAGTCCTAACACTATTCTTAACAGAAACACTTAACAGTTTGAAAAACTGTTGATCCTAGAAGTCCCAAACATGGGGAGCCTAGTGGGCTAAGCTATCAGATGAATCCTATGCAGTATCAAAGAAATATGACCAAATAATTGAGGTGATATTTCAGTTCATGCATATTTCTGTGTTTTCTGCTAAAGGGCTCTTGGATAATGATGTTTTTTGCCATCTTTATCTTAGGGCTACTTTCACAAGGAGCAAACCAGAGAGTTCCCACAGAGAACTGATTCAGTGTTTGAATTTTCAAGCAGCTATCACCAACCCGGTTTGATTTCAACATCCATTTTTATTTACCTATATAGGTCAATATGAAGTGAAACCTTAAAATACAGAATGTCCTGTTAGAGATCCATTAAAATGAGAAGGCCCAAACCTGATGAGCATATTAAGGCTAGGTAAAAGATGACTCCTTCCAAGTATCAAAGAAATTTGTACAAAACTTACTCTCACTCTAACACTACATCTAACCCTATGCCTAACCCCAAACCTAACACTAACACTAACCTGATTAGAAAATCATTGATCCTAGATGTCCCACACTTGGAGAGCTTTGTGGGGCAAGCTAAATAATGACTACTACTCAGTATCAAACAAATAAGACAAAATAATTATGTGAGGGATTTCAGTGCATTCATATTCCCTGCTTTCCCCTAAAGGGCTCTCAGATAAAGTTGTTTTTGCATGCATCAGCTTAGGTCTACACTTACAAGGAACATACCAGAGTGTCCCCACAAATAATTGAGAGTGTGTGTACAGTTTCCAGCAGCTAGCATAAACCCAGTTTGATTTCCAGGTCCATTTACATTTACTCATATAAGTCAAAGTGAAGTAAAATGAAAATATTAACTGTGGTGGACACCAAAATGTTGAACCAAAATGCCTAAACCTGGAAAAGAGAGTAAAGTTAGTTAAAGATAAATCCTGGATTGTATGAAAGAAATTTGAATAAAGTAACTCTAACCATTACACTATCTCTAAACTGAGCTATAATCCTAACCCTAAACATTAACATAGCCCTATCTCTAATCCTGACTTTAACCCTAATATTAACTGTGGCCAAACCCTAGCTCTAACTGTGTACATTACCATATATCTAACCCTAACACTAATGCTAAAAGTAGCTGTAACGTAACATTTACCCAAGACCTGCTCTAACCCTAACCCTCGCCCTAGCCCTAAATCTAGCTCCAACCATAACACCCTAAAGCTAACCCTAATCCTATGCCTAACAATCACCCTAAACCTAACCCTAACACTAGCCCTATTCTTAACCATAAATGTAGCCCTAACCCTAGCTGCAATCCTATCGTTTACCCTAAACTTAAGCCTAAACCAAATGCTAACAATAGGACTAAACCTAACTGTATAGCTATCCCTAAGGCTATTCAAAAACCTAAACCTAAACTGAACCCTAACCATAACCATATCCATTACCCTAAACCTAATGCTAATTTGAGCTTTAACCCTAAACCTTAACCAAAATCAAACCCTAATCTTGACCCTGATCATAATAATACACCTAGCTCTAAACCTGATCTTTACCAGAAATCTAACCATTACAGTAGACCTATCCATAACCAAACCTTCAACTACCCTTAAATGTAATGCTAGACCTGACATTAGCACTAGTCTTAATCCTAGACCTAGCCCTAACACAAACCCTCATCCAAGCTGGAAACCTAGCCTTAATCCTAACCCTCACATTCACACGAACCCAAGACCTATTCCTAAACTTAACCCTAGCCCTAACCTTAACTCTAACTTTATCCATTACCCTAAACATAACCCTTATCCTAATGCTAACCTAAGACTAACCCTAACTTTATCACTATCTCCAAAACTATCAATTACCCTAAACCTAACCTGAACCCATAACCTAACCCTATCTTTACTTTAACCCTAACCCTAATTCTAATTTGAGCCATAATCCTAAACTCAAACCTAAACCAACCCCTAACACTGACCCTGGCCCTAATAATTCCCCTAGCTCTAAACCTGACTCTTATTTTACACCTAACCCTTACAGTAGACCTAGTGTAAAACTTTCCCTAAAACTCTCCCAAACTGTAACACTAGACCTGACATTATCCCTAGCCATAATTCTAGCCTTAAACCTAACACAAAGCCTAGCTCTTATCCTAGCCCTAAACATAGCCTTAATTACAATCCTAACCCAAGCTCTAGGCCTAACCCTGACAATAATCCTAGCTAGCCCTAATTTATTTCTATCCATAATACTAGTCCTAAGAATAACTCTAACTCTTGCATTAGTCCTTTCACATGTTCTAACCCAATCCCTTACCATAACCCTAACCCTAGCTCTAACCCTTGCTTTATCCTTTGGCCTAGCACTAACCTTAGACAAAACCTAACTCTAAATAGAGCCCTAATTCTAAGACTAAGCCAAACCCTAAAACTAGCCCAAACCATAACACTAATCCTGAAACTAGCCCTAGCCCTAAATCAAAACCTAGCTATAGCTATAACCCTAAACCTTAACCTAAACCCAAACCTAACCTTAAACCTAGCCCTAACCCTAGCCCTATTATGAGTTATAAGCCAAACCCTAGCTTTAACCCTAGCCCTATTTGAACCATAAATCTAGCCCTAAACTGATCTCTAACTCTATCCATTACCATAACCAAAATCATAACCCTAATGCTAAGCCTCGGCATGAACCCTAATCTTAACCAAATCTACTACCCTGAACCTAAAACTAACCCTATCATTACCCTAACCCTAACATAACATTAATTCAAGCCCTAACTTAAAACCAAAGCCTATCCCAAACCCTCACCCTGACCTTGATCCTAATAAAATTCCTAGCTCTAAACATGAACATAACCCTACACCTAACCTTTACCCTTGGCCAAGCCATAATCCAAACCTTAAAACTATCTTTAACCATAATTCTGGACCTGAAATTAGCCCTAGCCCTAATCCTAGTCCTAATCCTAAAACAAACCTGAGCCTTCATCCTAGCCCTAAACCTAGCTTTAATCATAACCCTGACCCTAACCCTACCTCTAAACCAAATGGTAACACTCACCCTACCTCTATACCTAGCTATAATGCCATCTCTTACCCTAAACTTAAACCTAACCCAAACCCTAAATATATGCTTAAGACAAACAATAAACCTAGCCCTAATCCTAGCACTAATATTGAATTGTCTCTAACCCTAACTCTAGCACTAAGACTCACTCTAACTCTCGGCCTATACCTACCTCTAGTTCTAAAGTTATTCCTTACCATAACCCTATCCCTAGCCCTAACCCTTGCCCTATCCTTAACCAGCCCTAACCATAGATATAACCCTAAATCCAAATCTAACCCTAACCCTAAGCCTAAGCTTAACACTTAAACTATCCCTAAACTTTACCCTAAGAGTAAATAAAAAACCAAGCAATAGCCCTATCCCTAAACATTAACTTAAACCAAACCCTAACACAAAACATAGAACTATCCCTAGCCCTAATTCGAGTTCTAACACTAACTTTAAAACTTACACTGACCATGACCCATATCCTAACACTCAACCTAGCTCTAAACACCACCCTCACCTTAAACCGAATGCTAAGAATAACCCGAACAATAATTTGAGTTCTATCCCTAACCCTAAAACGAACCCTGACTTGACTCTTATCCTAAAACAAAACCTAGCTATAAATAGCACCCTAAACTTAAACCTAACTCTAACACTAAACTTAACCATAACACTAAAACTTATCTAATCTTAACCCTAGTTATTACATTAGCCGTGGCCCTAATTCTATCCCTAACCATAACACAACCAATATCCCTAAACCTAGATTTAACAATATCTCTAACCCTAACCATAGCCCTAAACCTAGCTCTAAACCAATTCCTTTCACTAAGCAAACCCCTAAACCTAAGAGTAAACCTATCCCTAATATTTAGGCTAACCAAAACCCTAACTCTATTAATAGCCCTAACCCTAGCTCTCATTCTAGCTCTAACCCTATCCCAAATTTTAACCCTAACCCTGACCCTTATACTGACAGTTCAACTAATACTAGGTCTATCTCTATCCTTAACTCTAACCCAAACCTATGGTAATCTTATTCCTATACATAACCCTGAAGCTAACTCCCAGCCTAGCGCTAACATTAGTTCAGAACTTAGCCCATACACTAAACATAAGACTAAACCTAACCTTAGTTCTAACTCTCACCCTAACCCTAACTCAAGACCTAATCATAACCATTAGCACTAGCCATAACCTTAAATCTAACTGTATCCATTACCCTAAACATTACCCTTTAGGCTAATGTAACCCTAGGTCTAACCCTAACCCTATCACTATCCCCCAAACTGTCAATTACCCTAAACCTAACCTGAACCCTAAACCTAACATTACCGTTATCCTAATGCTAACCCTAATGCTAATTCAAGCCCTAATCCTAAACTCAAACCTAAACCAAAGCCCAACATTGACCCTGAAATTAATAATTTCCCTAAATCTAAACCTGACTATTACCCTATACCTAACCCTTACACTAGACTTAGCCATAAACCTAACCCTAAAACTCTCCCTAACCATAACCCTAGACCTGACTTTACACCTAGCCATAATCTTAGTGCTAAACCTAGCACAAACTCTAGTCCTTATCCTAGCCCTAAACATAGCCTTAATTATAACCCCAACCGTAACCCTAATCCTAAACCTAACACTAACTCTAGCCCTAATCTTAGGCCTAATTTAGCCCTATCCAAAACCCTAACGCTAACCGTAGCCCAAAGACTAACTCTAACTCTCACCCAAGCCCTAACTCTAGTTCTAACCCTAAACTTTGGTGGAAGCCTAATCCTAGCCTGAACCATAGGTCTAACCCTAGCCTTATTCATATCCCTAGCCATAATCCTAGATCTAACCCTAATTCTAAATCTATTCCTAACAATAAGCCTAAGTGTAAACCTAACTCTACCCATACCCCTAGCCCTAGCTCTGAAACAAAACCGAGCCATATACCTAACCCTAATCCTTAAATAATCCAAACACTAATCATACACCTAGCCCTACCCCTAGCAATAATTTGAACCCTAAAATAAGCTGAACCCTAAAAAAAACCCTCACCCTGACTCTTACCTTAACACTAACCCTAAGTCTAAACATCACCCTAAATCTAAACATAAACCAAGCACTAGACCTAGTCCTAACCCCTAACACTAAAATTAGCCCTAATCATAACCCTAGTACTTACATTAGCAGTAACTCTAATCCTATCCGTAACTTAACCCAAATCCTAGCCCTATTCCGAGAACTGACACTAGCTTTAACCCTAAACCTAACTCTAACCCAATCACTAATTATAAACATAACCCTGTCCGTAACCCCAGCTCTAACCCTATCCATTACCCTAACCATAACCCTAACCCTAATGCTAACCCTAGTTCTAAACCTAACCCTATCCCTAATCTTCACCCTATCCATTACCCTAAATCTAACGTGAAACCTAAACCTAACCCTATCATTACGCTGATCCTAACCTAATGCTAATTTGAGTCCTAATTTAAACCTTAACCTATCCAAAACTCTAATCATGTCCATGACCCTAGTAATACCCTTAGCTCTAAGTCTGAACCTAACTCGAAACCTAAGGCTTACAAGAGGCGAAGCCATCAACCTAACTTTAAATTATCTTTAACCATAAACCTACATCTGAAATTAGCCCTAAACGTAATCCTAGCCCAAAATCTAGCTGTAATCCTAAACCGAACCATAACCCAAGAAATAACCCTAATTCTAACCCTCACCCTAGCCCTAAAGCTATGAATAACCACATCCCTTAGCATAAACCTAACCCTAACCCTAAAAATAACCCTAACTCCTGCCCTAACCCTAGGCCTAATACTAACACTAAGCCTAGAATTATTTCTAGCCCTAATTTAATCCTATCCTAACCCTAACCCTAGCCCAAGACTAACTATAACTCTTGCCCTAGCCCTAGCCCTAGTTCTATCCTTAGCCCTAAACTAACTCTAGTTCTAAACCTAACTCTAAATTTAATTGTAATCATAAGCCAAACCAAACCACAACACCATGCTAAACATAATGCTAATCCTAAAACTTGCCCTAGCCCTGGCCCTAGCCATAAAACAAAACCAAGCCATATCCCTAACCCAAATCCTTAACATAAGCCAAATCAAAACCTTACACCTAGCCCTAAGCCGAACTCTCAAATTTACTCTGACCCTGAGGCAGACCCTAAACTAATCCTAGATCTAATCATAACCCTAATTTAAATTAACAGTAACACTAGACCTCGCCATAACCATAACCCTAAAACTAGCCTTAATGGTAACCCTAGTTAGTACATTATTTGTCATCATAACCCTGGCCCTAACCATAACCCAAATTATACCCCTAATTCTCTTCTTAACCCTAGCTTAATACCTAATGTTAAACCTAACACTAGCCCTAACCCTAACCCTAACCCGAGCCCTAACCGTAGATTTAAACCGATCCCTTACACTAAGTAAAACACTAAACCAAATGCTAACCCTAGTCCTAACCTTAATCCTTAGCCTAACTTCAACTCTGAACTTATTACTAGTCTTGACCCTAGCCCTCATTCTACCTCTAAATATAATTCTGACCCTCATCTGATTGTACAAGTAAACCGAGGTCTAAACCTGACCCTAAACCTAAATCAAAACCTAACACTAGACGTACATTTAAACAAATACTTATACCTAATCCTAAGACTAGACATAGACCCAGAGCTAATTCTCAATATAGCTATAACTCTAGCCCTAGACCTAAACAAAATCCTAGCACTAGCTCTAACAATAACCCTTAATATAAACCAAGCACTTAAACTATCCGTAGACCTAAACCTAGTTCTAATTCTGGCTCTAACCATAAACCTAACCCTACACTGAACACTGATCCTGATCCTAACACTTAACCTAGTTTTAAACCAGAGACTAACCCAAAACCTAGACCTAACACTAGAACTATCTGTGAACCTAAACCTAAAACTAGCCCTAAATATAACCCTAGATTTACATTACCCATAGTCCTAACCTTAGCCCTAAACCTAACACAAAACCTAAAGCTAACACTAGGGCTAAACTTAGCTGTAAACAAAAACATATGCCTAGCACTAACCCTAATGCTAACTCTAACCCTAACCATCTCCTTAGACCTAACCCTAGCTCAAAGCCTAACCCTTACACTAAACATAACCCTAGCCCTATCCTAAATCCTAATCCTAACCCTAGACCTAATCCTAACCTTAACTCTAGTCCAAACTTTAGCTCTAACCATATACATTACACTAACCCTAACCCTAATTAAAACCCTATCCCTAACACTAAACCTAACTCTAACCATAATCTTAACTCAGAAGTGAACCTAAACCTAACACTTGGCCTAGCCCTAACCCTAGCTCAAACACTAACCCTTATCCTAACCTAACCATAACCTTAACCCTAAACTAACACTTACCCTAACCCTAACACTTAGCCTAAACCAAATCCTATCCCTATCCCTAAAACTAACCTTAATCCTAGACTTAATACAAACCATAACCTAGCCCTAAAACTAGCTCTAAATCTATCAATTACACTAAACAAAACCCTAACCCTACTGCCAACCCTAACTCAATTGCTGAAACCTAACCCATCCATTACCTTAAACCTTAACTGAAACCTAAACTAAACCCTCCAATTACCTTAACTTTAAACATAACCAAAACACTAATTCGAACACTAAACCCTTAACCTTAATGTACACCAAACGCTAACCCTGACCCCGACCGTGACACAAATAATTCTAGCTCTAAAGCTGACCCTTAACATAAACCTAACCATTACACTAGACCTAGCCATAACCTAACCCTAAAACTATCCTTAACCATAACCCTAGACCTCATATTATCCCTAGCCCGAGTCCTAGCCCTAACCCTATCAGAAAACCTACCCATTATCCTAGCCCTAATCCTAGCTTTAATCCTAAACTGAACCATAACCCTAGGCCTAATCCTAATTCTAACCCTCACCCTAGACCTAAACATAGCTATAATCTCACCCATTCCTCTCAACTTAACCTTAACCCCAGTGCTAACTCTAACCCTAGTCCAACCCATAGGCTTAACCCTAACACTAACCCTAATCCTAATACTACCCCTAATTTAGCCCTAACCCTAAACTTTAACCTAAGCCTACTCTGAAGAATAAATCTAATTCTCACCCTAGAAGTATCCCTAGTTCAAAACATATTCCTTACCATAACCCTAAACCTAGCCCTAAACCTAGCACAATCCCTAACTCTATATCAACCCTAACTCTAAACCTATCCCTAAACCTAAGCCTAAACTTTACTCTAACACAAGCCCTAATCCTCATGGTAATCCAAAATCTAGACTTAACCCTATCCCTAGGACTAAAACAAAACTGAGCCATAGCCCTAACCATAACACTTAACCTAAACCAAAACCTAACCCTACACCTAGCACTAAATTTAGCCCTAATTCGAGTCCTAAACCTAACACTAAAACTAACCCTGACCCTGACACTGACCTTAAATATAACTCTTGCTCAAACATCACCCTAACCCTAACCCTAAAACGGGCACTAATTTTAATAGTAGTTCATACATTAACCATAGCCCTAAATCTAGCCCTGACCAAACCCCAAACCTAGCACTTATTTGAGATTTAACCCTAATTAAAAACCTAACCCTAACCCAAAACCTAGCGCTAAACCTTACCCTAACCCTAGCCAGAATCTTAACCATAACTCTAGCCTTATTACTAGCTGTAACCCTATCCATTACACTAACCATAGCCATAACCCTAATGATAACCCTAGGACTAACCCTAACCTTATTGCTAACCCTAACCTTATTTGTTAACCTAAACCTAACTTGAACCCTAAACCTTACCCTATCATTACCCTAACCCTAAACCTAACGCTATTTTAGCCCTAATCCTGAACTTAACCTAAAACAATCCCTAACTCTGACCCTACCCATAATAATATACCTAGCTCTAACCCTGACCCTACCCCTAAAATTAAACCTTATACTAGACCTACCCATAAACCTAACCATAAAACTATTCCCAATGTAACCATAGACCTGATATTTTCCCTAGCTATAATCCTAGCCCTAACCATAACACAAACCATAGTCCTAACCCTAACCCTAACTCTAAACTTAGTCCTAATCCTATCCTAATCCTAGTCCTAAACTTAGCTCTAACATTATCAATTACCCTAAACATAGCCCTAATTCTAATGCTAACCCTAGGCATAAATCTAATCCTATGCCTAACCATAACCCCATCCATTATGCTAAAACTATCCTGAACCCAAACCTAACCCTATCATTACCCTAACCCAAACCCTAATGCTAATTTGAGCCCTAACCCTAAACCCTAACCTAAACAAAACCCTAAACATGAACCTGACCCTAATAATATCCCTAGCTCTTAATTTGACCCTTTCTCTAAATCTAACCCTTAAACTAAACATAACCATAAACTAACCCTAAAACTATCTCTAACTGTAAACCTAGAACTGACATTGACACTAACAGTAATCCTAGCCCTAACCAAAACACAAACCCTAGCCCTCATCCTAGCCCTTAATATAGCATTAATCATAACTCTAATGAAAACCGAGCCCTAACCCTAATTCTAACATTCGTCCTAGCCCTAAACCTACCTCTAACCCCATTATTTACACTAAACCTAAACCTGAGCCCAAAACTAACCCTAGGCCTATAAACATAAACATAAACCTAGTCCTATTCCTAGCTCTAATTAAGCCCTATTCCTAACCAAACTCTAAGCCTAGCCTAAGACCCTCACTCTTGCCCTAGCCCTATTCTTAGTTCTAACCCTATTTTTATTTATCATAACCCTAATCCTAGCTATAAACCTAGAACTAAGGCTAGCCATATCCTAAGCCCTAGACCATACCCTAGATCTAATCCTAACTCTAATCTAACTCTAAACCTAAGACTAGTGTTAGGGCTAGGTTTAGGAATAGGTTTATTTCTAGTGCTAGTCTTAGGTTTAGAGTTAGATTTAGAGTTAAGATTACTACACTAGTGCTAAACCTAATGCTAATCTTAAAACAAGCCCTAACCATAGCCCTAGCCCTAAAAAAAAAACAAGCAATAGCCCTAACTTTATGCTTAACCTAAACCAAAACCTAACCCTACACCTAGCCCTAACCCTAGACTTAATTCAAGTAAAAACCCTTACCCTAAAACTACCCCTGACCTTAATTTTGACCTTTACACTAACCCTAGAACTAAACATCACCCTAATGTTAAATCTAACCCTAAAACTAGACCTAATTCTAACCGCAATCTTATAAATAGCCCAAATCATAACTGTACTGCAAACATTGGTTGTAACTCTAAACCTAGTCCTAACTATAACCAAAATTTAGCCCTAATCTGAAACATAGCCCTAGGTTTATCACTAAACCTAATCGTAACACTAGCCCTAACCCTACCCTAAATGTAGCCCTAACCCTAGGTCTAACCTTATCCCTTATTCTAAGCCAACCCTAACCCTAATACTAACCCTAGTCCTAACCCTAATTGCATTTCTAGTCCTAATCCTAGCCCTCATTCCAACTCTAACCATAACTCAAACCTGACACTTAATCTGACTCTAATGGTAACCGTAGGTCTAAACCTGAAACTAAACCTATACTGAACCCTAACACTAGCACTAGAAATAAACCTATTCCTAAACCTAACCCTAACACTAGCCCTAGACCTAAACCTAATCCTAAACCTAGCCATATCTGTAGCCCTAGACATAAACAAAAACCTAGTCCTAGCCCTAATAATAAATCTTAAACTAATCCAAACACTAACCCTACACTTAGACCTAACTCTAGTGATAATTCTGGTTTTAACCCTAAAGCTAACTCTAACCTGAACACTGACCCTGACCCTAACATGAACTCTAGCTCTAAACATCACGACAACACTAACCCTAACCCTAACACTTGATCTAGCCATAACACTAACCCAAAAACTGGCCCTAATCATAACCCTAGTTTTTATACTAGCTGCAGCCCTAACACTAAACCTAACCTAACCCAAAACCTGGACCTAATCCGAGTGCTTACCCTAGCTTTAACCCTAACACTACCCTAGCCATAAGCGAGTCCCTAACCCTTCCTTAACCGTAGATCTTATCCTATTTGTTACCTTAAGCCAACCCATAAACCTAACGCTAACTCTTGCCCTAACCCTAATTCATAGCCTAACCCATATCCTAACCCTAATACCAGTCCTAACCCTAGCCCTAATTCTAGCTCTAATCATAACCCAAACCCTAATCCTAACTCTGAAACTTATACTGACCCTAACACTAACCATAGGTCTAAACTTGACCCTAACCCGAACCCGAACCTTAACATTAACCCTACTGGTAATACTGTACCTAAACTTAAACCTAACACTAATTGTAGACCTAAACCTAATACTAAATCTAACTATAACTCTAGCCCAAGACCTGAAAAACAACCTCGCCCTATCCCTAACAATCACCCTTAAGATAACCCAAAAACTAACCCTACTTATAGACCTAACCCTAGTCCTAATTCTGGCACTAACCACAACACTCACAGTAATATGAACACTGACCCTGACCCTAACATGAACCTAGCTCCAAAGCTCACCCTAACTCAAAACCTAATCCTATCACTACAAAAAGCCATAACCCTAATCCTAAATCTAGCCCTAAACATAACCCTAGCTCTTAACTACCCATGGCACTAACCCTAGGCCTAAACTAACACAAAACCTAGCCCTAATCCTAGGCATTAACCTAGACCTAAGTGTTAACCCTAAACTAACCATAGCCCTATCCCTAACCCTAACCTTCTCCTTAGACCTAACCATAGCTCAAAGCCTAACCTTTACCCTAAACATAACACTAGCCCTATCCCAAACCCTAACCTAACCCTACCCCTAATTCTACCTTTAAACATAGCCCTAAACATAGCTCTAATTCTATACACTACCCTAACCCTACCCTAATCCTAAACATAAGCCTAGCCCTAACACTAGCTCTAAACTTATCCATTACCCTAACCATAATCCTAACAGTATTTCTAACCCTAGGCTTAATCCTAACACTACCACAATCTCTAAACCTATCCATTATCCTAAAACTAACCTGTACCCTAACCCTAAGCCTATTCATTACCCTAACCCTAACTCTAACTCTAACACTAATTAAAACTCTAAACCTGAACCTTAACCTAATCTGAACCGTAAGCCATACCATGACCTTAATAATACATATAGCTCTAAACTTGACCCTTTCCCCTAAATCTAACCCTTACACCAGACCTAACCATAAACATAAACCTAAATCTATCCCTAACCATAACCCTAGACTTAACTCTAAACACTTAACCTAACACAAAACCTAGCTGTAAACCTTATCCTAACTGCAAAACTAACCCTAACACTAGAGGAACTATAAATCTACCCATAACCATAACCCTAGCTCTTACATTACCCACACACATAACACTTCCCCTAAACCTCACACACAACCTAGACTAACCCTAGCCCTAAACATAGACCTAAGAATAACCATAACCCTGTCCCTAGTACTAACCTTACCATTAACACTGGCCCTTGCCCAAACCCTACTCAAATTCTAATCCTTATCCTAAACATAGCAATAGCCCTAACACTCAACCTAACCCTAAACCTAGCCCTAATCCTAACTGTAACCATAGCAAAAAACCTATGACAAACTCTATCCTTTACCTTAAATATAATCCTAACCCTAATGCTAACCAAAGCCATAAGCCTAACCCTAACACTAACTGTAGTCCTGACTCTAACTCTTACCCTCACCCTAGCCCTACCCCTAGCTCAAACACTAACACTTCTGCTAAAACTAACACTAACACTAACCCTAGGCCTATCTATAAACCTAGCCAAAATCCTAACATTAACACAAGCACTAACACTAGCACTAACCCTATCCTTTACCGTAAATATAAACCTAACCCAAATGCTAACCCTAGGCCTAATCCTAATTCTATCATGAATACTAAGTTTATCTATTACACTAAACCTAACCTGAACCCTAAACCTAACATTATCCATTACTTTAACCCTAACCCTAGTGCTAATTTGAACCCTAACCCTAAACAATATCATAAACCAAACCCTAAAACAGACTCTTATCATAATAATACACCTAGTTCTAAACCTGACTTTACCCTAAACCTAAATTTCCACTAGACTTAAATCTAACGCTAATTGAAGCCCTAAACCTACACCTTAACCTAAACTGAACTGTAATACATACCCTGACCTTAATAATATATCTAGGTTTAAACTTGAACCTTACCCTAAATCTAACCCTTACAAAAGACCTAACCATAAAAATAACCCTAAATCTATCCCTAACCATAACCCTAGACTTAACTTTAGACACTTACCCTAACACGAACCATAGCTCTAAACCTAAAGTTAACACTATTCCTAAACATAACCCTAGACCTGACATTAGCTCTAGCTCTAAACCTAGCTCTAACTCTAACACAAACCCTAGCCCTCATCCTAGCCCTAAATCTAGCCTTAATCCTAACCTGAACACTCACCTTATTCCTATACCTAATTTTAACCCTTGTCCTAGCCATGAACCTAACCATAACCTTATCCCTTCCCATAAAACTAACCATAAACCTAACACTAACACTAACCCTAATTCTAGCCCTAACCACGGGCCTAAACATAACACTAAACCTAGCACTAATCTAGCCCTTATTTAGCCCTAAGCAAATCCCTAACTATAGCCCTAAGAATAATTCTAACTCTCAACCTAGACCTATTTCTATTTCTAAACCTGTCCATTACCATAACTCTAACACGAACCCTAAACATAGCCCTAACCCTAGACCTAACTATAACTTTAAATTATGGTTATAAACTCTAAATCTAACCCTAACCTTAAGCCTAAACTTCACCCTTCCACTAGCTGAACACTATCGCCATTCATAAACCTACCCTAACACTAGCCATAAACCTAAGACAAAACCGAGCCATTACCCTACCTTAAACCTAACCTAAACCAAACCCTAACCCTACAACAAGCCATAACCCTAGCTCAAAGTCGAGTCCTAGGACTAAAACTAACTCTTACCCTGACTCATATCCAAACACTAACCCTAGCTCTATATATCACCCTAACCATAAAGCAAATGCTAACACCATTCCTAGCCCAAACCCAAACCCTAAAACTAACATTAATTATTACTACCCTAGTTCTTACATTTGCCTTAGTCCTAAACCTAGCCATAACCCCAAAACAAAAATAGCCCTAATATGAGCCATAAAACTACATTTAAACCTAACCCTAAACATAGCTCTAAAACCTAGCTCTAAACCTATCCCTTAGCCTAAGCCAAACCCTATCCATAATGCTAACCCTAGTCCTAATCCTAATCCTTAGCCTAAATCAAACACTAACCCTATTACTAGTCCAAATCCTAGTCCTTATTCTAGCTCTAAACCTATCCAGAAACCTGACCCTAAACTTCAACCTTATTCTGACCATAACACTAATTATAGGTCTAAACCTCACCCTAATCCTATACTGAACCCAGAAACTAGCCCTACCAGTAAACTTTTTCCTAAACCTAAACATAACTCTACCGCTAGACCTAAACCTAATCCTAAATCTAGCAATAACTCTAGCCCTAAATCTAAACAAAAACTTAGTCCTTGCCCTAATAATAACACTTAACCTAATCCAAACAATAACACTACCCCAGAACTAACCCTACTACTGATTCTTGCTTTCACCATACCTCTAATCTGAACACTGACCCTGAAACTAACGCTAAACCTAGCTCTAAAAATGACTGTGTACCAAAATCTAAACATAACACTAGAATTAGCCATAACCCTAAACCTAAAACTAGACCTAATTAGAACCCTAGATCTTACATTACCAATAGCACTAACCCTAGACCTAAACCTTATACAAAACCTAGCCCTAATCCAAGGCCTATACCTATCATAAGCATAACACTAACCCTAAACCTAGCACTAACCCTAAGTCTAAACCTCACCTTAGACCTAACCATAGCTCAAAGCCTAACCTTTGGCCTAAACATAACCCTGGCCTTATCCATAACAATAACCGAAACCCTACCACTAACCCTAACACTAACCCTAAACCTATATATTATATCCCTAAACCCTTATTATATCCCTATTCCTAATGCTAACGCTAGGCCTAACCCTAACCCTATCTCAAACCATAAATCTCTCCATTACCCTAAACCTACCCTGAACCCTAAACCTAACCCTATTAATTACCCTAATCCTAACTCTTACCCTTATTCTCATTTGAGCCTTATCCCTAAATCTTAACCTAATACAAACCATAACCCTGACCCTGAACCTAAAATACCCCTAGCTCTAAAACTGACCCTTACCCTAAACTTAACACTTATCCAAGACTAAGACATAGACCTAATCCTAAATCTACTCCTAACTGTAACACTAGACCTGACATTATCCCTAGCCCTAATTCTAGACCTAACCCTACAACAAACCCTAGCCCTCTTGCTAGCTCTAAACCTATCATTAATCATAACCCTTTCCCTAATTCTAGCCCTAATCCTAATTCTAACTCTCACTCTACCTCTAAACCTACCTATAACACATCCCTTACCCTAAACTTAACCCTAAACCTAGCCCTAATGCTAGGCCTAAGCTGAACACTAACCCTAGATCTAATACTTGCCCTTATTTAGCCCTATCCCTAAAACTAACCATAACCTAGCCCTAAGACCCACTCTAACTCTCACCCTAGCCTTATCCCTAGTTCTATCCCTATCATTTACCATAAGCCTACACCTACCCTTAAACTTGCCCTATCCTTAGATCTAGCTCTAACCCTAGATCTAACCCTAACTACATGACTAACTAAACCTAAGCCTTAGCCTAACACAAACACTGGTCCTGATCCTAATGCTAATCATATAACCTAGAACTAAAACAAAACTGAGCAATAGGGGCTGAGAATGTGGCTCAAGCGGTAGCACATTCACCTGGCATGTGCAGGGTGCTGGGTTTGATCCTCAGCAACAATAAAAATGTAATTTAAAAAAAAAAGATGTCGTTTCCACCAAAAACTAAAAATAAATAAATAAATAAATAATATTGTAAAAGACTCTCTCTCTCTCTCTCTCTCTCTCTCTCTCTCTCTCTTTCTAAAAAAAAACAAAACTGAGCAATAGTCCTAATCTTAAAACTTAACTTAAACCAAACCCTAACACTACACCTACTAGACCAAACCCTAGCCGTAATTCGAGTCCTAAACATAACCTTAAACTAACCCTGACCCCTGCCACAGTCTGGCTGGGCACAAAATCACAAGCCACTCAAGCAGGAACAAACTTTATTTTTTGAAATGTTCGGGATGATCGCCAATCCACACATGAGGAAGTTCCTCCCCCGGAACTCCCTCCTACTGTACTTCCCCAACCAATGGGAACTCTCCAGGAGTCCCATAGCAGGCTGAGGTGAACAGCAGGAGTCCAATATCCATATGAATGCAAATCTTAATATAATCATATCATCTCAATGGCTAGCTGGCTCACCTTTCAACCAAAAATGCCATGCATCATATACTTGGCTGACTCTTAGCATCTTCCCCCTTCTGTTTACTTAAGCAACAAGCAAAGTGGCTAGGGAGCCTGCCTGTTAGGTTTGTCCAATTCAACATATGGTTCTTACCTGTCATCTGAAAACTGACCTCAAGGCGTAAGCCTCCTGTCTTAGGTTGATACCACTGCAATTGGATCATACCCGTCACTGACTACCGGTCCAGCATATAGCCATACTTGTGGATAGGCCTATGCACCAGTGGGGGGGTGAGGTTCTTTGTCTCACCTCTGTTGGCCCCAAAATTTGGCCTTGGTGCCAGTGGGGGTGTGAGGTTCTTTGCCTCACCTCTGTTGGCCCCCAAAATTAGACCACCACTAGTAGAAGGGAGGAGGATACAGAAATGCCACAACACCAAGTCAATTGACGGCTCCTAGGAAAAATTGCATCACTGGTGACACATCAGCAAAGATACGCTAGCACTACCATAATTCGCTGCATCAACAGAGAGATCACAATGCATACAAGTGATACATAGTCCAGGCAAGTTCTGTAAGCAGTTCAAAGCGGAGGAATCTATCAATATGTCCATATCCTCCCAAAATAAATCGACTCATTGATTGAGCATTACTTGTTGAGTTATTAATCATTGATGTATCAGTTTCTAAAGTCTGTTGTGATAACTCTAGAAGAAGTTGTAGTTTGGTTTCATCTTTGTCTTCACTGGCACTGGGATGAAAATAGGAATTCTGACAATGAAGCTAAAAAAAATATGTAACATTTCAACAGGTACTAAGAACACAATTTTTAGAACAATTTACATTATCCTGAACAGAATTATTACATATAATGAAAAGGAAAGGTGAAAGTAAACAAACAGATCTGTTAACCTCCTATTTGTTCATATATTAAAACAATCCTCAACAGCGGTTTACCCAAATAAATTAAACTATTAAAATCACGTGAATAATAAAAAAAAATCGGATCCATAATCATGAGCGCTCCTCATATATGATATATGGACATACGCACATACAGACATACAACACAAAACAGAAGTGTGCACACGTAACATACAACACATAAGACAATAGTAAAGGCCTTGTAGCTTTACCTAGGTGAAATCTCCATTGCAATGTTTAAAAACTCCACAGTCAAAAATTAAAACTGATCAGAAAAACATTAACCTAGGTCTGTATGAGCTCAAAAATAAAATAGAACTTTATGATGTGGGAAAAAGCAATAATAAAATAGATATTGAAAAAAGCATCCTGGTTAATCACTGTCGCAGATGTAAGAATAGCCAAGCTGGAGTTCTGGATATCAGCTGTTATGGATTTGAGTCAAATCATCTTCCTTTTGGTCTGTAGAAATAGTTTTGGTTAATCTCTCTGGAATCCAAATTGGCTGCTGTTCTCCCTGTGGAAAAACACAAACAGAGCCCCGACTCCAGACTATCACTGGGTCAGGACCTTTCCATTGTCCTGTTAGAATATCCTTCCAAAGTATCTTAGGCTTATGTACATTTTTTGGATACAAATGTCTTTCCGCAGCACTAAGCCCTGATGAATCCAAATTTAAAAAGTTTAGAGTAAAAAGGGTTATTTTAAGTTTATCTTTGGGGGATATATACCCCTTTCCAATTCCCTCCTTTTGTTTTAATAAGTACATTTTAATAGTTTGATGAGCTCTTTCAACTATGCCTTGTCCTTGTGGATTGTATGGAATTCCTGTTATGTGTGTAATGCCAAATGATGAGCAAAATTGTTTAAAAGAGGTAGACGCATAACCAGGACCATTATCTGTTTTTAACTGTTTTGGAACACCCACAGTGGCAAAATTTTGTAAGCAATGAGCTATAACGTCTTTAGTTTTTTCTTCGGCATGAAGGGAGCCCATCAAAAATCCGGAAGAAGTATCAACTGTAACATGCAAATATTTTAATTTTCCAAATTCTGGCAATTGTGTGATGTCCATCTGCCAAATATGGTTAGGTATCAGTCCTCCAGGATTGACTCCAAGATTAACTTGTGGTAAAAATGTCACACAATTTTGACATTGTTTTATTATATGTCAGGCTTGTTCTTTAGTTATTTTAAAATGTTTTTGTAAAGTATTAGCATTGACATGGAACCTTTTTTGAAAATTTATAGCTTCTTCTAGTGTGGAGAAAATATGTATGTCGTGTAGATTTATGTGCTAATTCATTGCCCAAACTAAGGGCTCCAGGCAATCCTGTATGTGCCCTGATATGTCCTATAAAGAATGAATCTTTTCTGTCCCAGATTAGATTTGTATAGTGGAAAACAAAGAGAAAACAGTAGAAGAAGGGGAAATCCTACCAGCATCTTCAAGGGATACTACAGCATTAACTACATACTGACTATCAGAAAATAAATTAAATACAGAATCTTTAAACATCATAAAAGCTTGTAATACTGCATTAAGCTCTAACTTTTGAGCTGATTGTTTGGGTACTAAAAATGTAAAAGTTTGATCAGGGGTAACTACTGCTGCTGTACCATTATTTGACCCATCAGTGAATATATTTGGAGCATTCATGATTGGGGTTTTTCTTGTCATCTTTGGAAAAACTACAGGATGCTTAGACCAAAAAGACAACAAAGGATTAGATGGTAAGTGATTATCAAATGAAACATTACATTTACACATGATTATTGCCCAAGTATTTAACTCATTAGCTAACTCATCAATTTGATCCACAGTATATGGAGTAATAATTTTATTGGGAGAAATCCCAAATACTCCCTTCGCTGCTTTTATTCCTTTGAGTATTAATTGTCCTACAGCCTCAGGATACCTAGTAAGAATAGTGTTAGGAGAATAAGATAAATGTATCCACAATAATGGACCTTCTTGCCAAAATACTCCTGTAGGAATATTTTTTGTTGGCAATACAATAAATAATAAAGGCAAACTTATATCAATTCTATCCAAATGCATATTTTCCATATATCTTTCAATGATTTTTAATGCCTTTCTTGCTTCAGGCATCAACATGTGGGGTGAATTTGGATCTGATGGACCTTTTAGAATATCAAATAAAGGTCTCAACTCTCCTGTTGGTATGCCTAGATAAGGCCTTATCCAATTCATGTCTCCCAATAACTTTTGAAAGTCATTAAGTGATTTGAGTTGATCTACTCGTATTTGAATTTTTGGTGGACAGACCATGGTTGAGGATAATAGAACTCCTAAATAATTAATTGGAAAATTTAATTGTACTTTATCTATTGCTATCTCTAGATTATAATTTTTAATAAGTTTTTAAGTGTGGCATAACATTCTAGCAATGTGTTTTTATCTTTATGAGCCAATAACACATCATCCATATAGTGAAATATTTGTAGTTCAGGATTTTGATTTCTAAGTGGCTGGATTGCTTTGTTAACATAAATTTGACACATAGTTGGACTAATAGCCATCCCTTGAGGGAGTACTTTCCATTCATATCTCTGATCAGGACCTTCAAGATTTAGTGCAGGGATAGTAAATGCAAAATGTGGACTATCCTCGGGATGAATTGGAATTGAAAAAAAAAAATCTTTAATATCTATAGCTAAAACATACCAGGTTTTTGGGGAAGCAGACAATTGAGGAATCCCTGATTGAGCAGGTCCCATAATAACCATCTCATTATTAATGGCTCTTAAATCTTGCAATAATCTCCATTTACCAGATTTCTTTTTAATGACAAAAATGGAAGTATTATGGGGAGATATGGAAGGTTGTATATGTCCCTCCGCTAATTGTTGTTTGACCAGCTCATGGGCTACTTGTATCTTTTCTTTAGTCAGGGGCCACTGAGGAACCCTCACTGGTCTTTCTGATTTCCAAGTAATTTTGATTGTCTCAGTGACCCTTTCTGAAAACCCAATCCATGTCTATTTAATTCTTGATCTATTTGAATTGGTGCTGCCATACCTTGTTCTTGTTCTCTTAATCTTTTTTCTTTCCTAAAGCCTTGTCTAGCCCTATTAGTGGGCACGTTAGGATTGATGTTATTTGTTTATGTCAAACCTAATTGATCTAGGACATCTCGTCCCCATAAATTTATAGGAAGATGATCCAATACACAGGGCTGTATAGTTCCTTCACATCCTTCAGGATCCTTCCAATCTACTACCATTGCACTTCTATGGGGATTAGTTGACACTCCTAGGCCTTGAAGCGTTTGAGTGGCTTGTTGTAATGGCCAATGTTTTGGCCATTCTTGACGAGATATGATGCTAAGGTCTGCACTTGTGTCCAGTAGCCCATTAAAGTCATGTCCTTGAATATTTAGTTTTAGCATGGGGTGATAATCTAAATTTAAAGACAGCATAGCTCCAATTGTGGAGCCTAATCCCTTGGAACCTCTTTCTACAGTATGACTGGAAAATTTATCATGCAGGCTGGGTATTATTAATAACTGTGCTATTCTGTCTCCTGGTGAAATTACTGATATACCTCTTGGAGAACTAGCTATAATTTTTATTTCACCCTCATAATCGGGATCAATTACCCCAGGACTTATCATAAGTCCTTTTAGTGTTGAAGAACTGTGTCCCAATAATAAGCCTACTGTTCCTTGGGGAAAAGGTCCTTTTACTCCTGTGGGAATGATTTGAACTCCCATCTCTGGAGTTAGTACTGCTCTGGCAGAGGCGCAGATGTTCAACCTGCACTCCATCTAGTTTGTCTGATGAGGGATTTAATGGATAATGCGTCCTGGGCACTACCTTGATGGTGCTGCTGGGTTCCTCCATTGCCCCATATATTTGTGGTTTTGGGCCCAGGAGCATTGGGCCCTCCAGTCCGTTTTTTGGCAATGGAGCCTGATGCCTTTCTCCATGATATTGTGGGTAAACACTTGGTCCTTGTCTGTTTTTTGATAACGGAATACCCTCTATGGTGGTTTGAGAACGGCATTCATTAGCCCAATATTTCCCTCTACGGCATCGTGGGCAAATACCCGGTATTCTATTCCTTTGATACCTAGCTTTGCTAAACCCTCCTCCTATGGGACAACTCCTTTTAAAATTTCCTGTTTGATCACAATTATAACATGTTTTTGGCCTGGCATCTAAAGCCTGTTGTACTGCTGCTAAGACTTGCCCTTGTTCATTAATGTCTCTACATAATTTAATATATGTGTTTAAATCTTCATGTCTCCATGGTCTAATGACTTCTCTGCAGCAACAATTTGCTTGGTCATAAGCCAGTTGTTTTATAAATAGCATTGCCTGTTCTGTGTCTCCAAATATTCTAGAAGCTGTTTGAATAAGCCTATCTACAAATTCAGTGTAAGGTTCATTAGTTCCTTGTATTACCTTAGATAATTGTCCTTGTAAATCTCCATGCCCCTGTAAAGTTTCCCATGCCCTAACTGCATCTATAGCAATTTGTGCGTATATGCCAGGATCATATTCAATTTGTTGCCTTTGACCCTCATAAGGTCCTTTTCCTAATAACATATCTAGATTTCTTTGAGTGTAACCAGCTGCTGCATTTCTCCTAGCTGTCTCCATGCAAAATTCCTCATTGGCAACCTTCCATAACAAATATTGTCCTCCATTTAGCACAGATCGACACATGTTAGCCCAATCTGCTGGCGTCATGTCTAAGTTGGTAATGGATTCGACCATGCTCACAGTGAAGGGTGCTTGTGGCCCGTAGGTTGTTACAGCCTCCTTTAATTGCTTCACTGTTTTGAAATCTAAAGCACAGTGAATTTGTTGCCCTCCTGCCTGCTCAAGTACAGGGCATGCTAATCTTTGGGGTCCTGCCTCAGGATTCCGTCCATCAACTACGGGAGTTGAGGGCCACTCAACTGTAGATGGAGATGTTGGTTCAATTACGCCCTCTGGTGATAGAACGGAGTTAGTAGCAGCCTTCTGTTGTAATTCCCCTCCTGATGGTTCTTTTTCCTCTAAGCTTTCTTTCTTCAAATTTTGCTCTGTCTGACTAGCTCAAGAGACCTTCTCTTTTGCTTGACCTAACATGTTTTCTACCATAGTCTGGACCTCCAACAATTTACTTAACAGTCTTTCAGTTTGCTTTTTACTAGTTTCTAATCTACTATAAAGATAACACAACCCAATAAGATAGCATAAAACAAAACTGAAACAGAATGAAACAAAAATGGAACAAAGAATAGTTGTATCAATTTTCTTTTTCTCAGGGCCGAACAACTTCAAACCTTGAGCCAACCATTTTTCCCAGTTTGCCTGAGAAAATTCTAGGGATAGGCAGCTTGAAACAAAAACAAAATAAATCAAAACAAGAACACATTGTTTTTTGAAATGGTCACCCATTTTGTCGCCTTCCCTCAGGGGCGAGCAATTTTACTCACCTCCAAGCTTCAGGCATTCCCCCTACGGGCCGCCAAATGCTGCAGTCTGGCTGGGCACAAAATCACGAACCACTCAAGCAGAAACAAACTTTATTTTTTGAAACTGCCGCCAATGTTCTGTACGCCCCCGGGAAGATCGCCGATCCACACATGTGGCGTTCTCCCAGCACCCCCAGAGGAAGTTCCTCCCCCGGAACTCCCTCCTACTGTACTTCCCCAACCAATGGGAACTCTCCAGGAGTCCCGTAGCAGGCCTAGGTGAACAGCAGGAGTCCAATATCCATATGAATGCAAATCTTAACATAATCATATCATCTCAATGGCTAGCTGGCATCACCTTTCAACCAAAAATCCCATGCATCATATACTTGGCTGACTCTTAGCAGACCCCGAATCATATCCTAAAACTCAACCTAGGTCTAAACAAGACCCTTAACTTAAACCAAAACCCAACAGTAACCCTAGCTTTAATTCGAGTCATAACCCTAACCTTAAAACTAACCCTGATGCTGACTAATATCCTAACCATCACCTTAGCTCTAAAGACAGCCCTCACCGTTAACTGGACCATAAAAGTAATCCTAGCCCTTATTTGCATCCTAACCCTAACCCTATAACTAAAATTGTCTCTGAATTATATCCTAATACTAACCTAGCTATAAATATCACCCTTAAATAAAACCTAACCCTAAAACTAGTCCTACCCCTACCCCTAACCCTAATTGTAACCTAGTTCTTGCATTATCCTTTGGATAATATTAGCCCTAACCCTAACACAAAAATTAGCCATAATCTGAGCCCTAAACAGATTTATCACTGACTCTAACTCTAACTCTAGCCCTAACCCTAGCTCTAAGCCTATCCCTTACCCAATGTGAAACCCTAAACCTTAGAATAATCCTAGACCTATCCCTAATCCTTAAGCTAACCAAAGCCATAACCCTATTAATATTCATAACCCTACCCTCATTCTAGCTCTAACCCTAATTCAAACCCTAATGTTAACTCTGACCATTATTTTGACCATAACACTAACCCTAGGTCTAAACCTGGCCCTAACCCTAGACCAAACCATAACACTAGCTCTAGACCTATACAAAAAACCATCCCTAGCCCTTAAAGTTAACCTTTAACCTAGCACTAACCATACCCGTAGATCTAAACCTAGTTCTAATTTTGGCTGTAACCCTAACTCTAAGTCTAACCCAAACATTGACCCTGCCTTTAAGAGTAAACCTAACTCTAAACCTGACCCTAACTAAAAATCTAAACCTAACACTATACCAAGCCAAAATCCTAACCATCAAACTAACTCTAATCATAATCATTGCTCTTACATTACCAACATCCCTAACCCTAGGCCTAAACTTAACACAAAAACTAGAGCTAATCCTAGGCCTAAGAATAACCTCAATCCTAATTCTAACCTAACACTTGATTAGTCCTAACCCTAGTGCAAATCCTGATACTTACCCTAAAAATAAAGCTGCATTTATCCCTAAATATACCCCTAATATTAGCCCTAATTCTAAACTAAACCCTAGCACTAAACCTAGCTCTAAACCTACCTATTACCCTAAAACTAGCCCTAAACCTATTAATAACCTTAGGCCTAACCCTAACCCCAAACCTAACCAGAAACCTAACACTAGACCTAATCCTTAACATCACACTTGCCATAGAACTAACTCTAGCTCAAACCCAAACGCTTACCATCAACCTAAACATAACCATAGCCCTAACCCTAAACCTAAAATTCAATATAACACTAACCATAACCCTATTCCTACATCTAATAATATCCATTACTCTAACCCTAACCATACCCCTAATGATGATGCTAGCCCTAATCCAAACGTAACCTTTACCATACTCTAATATTATCCCTAGACCTAACTCTAAACCTAAACCTCGCCCTAGCCCTAACCCTAGCTCAAAACATAACCCTTATGCTAAACATAACCCTAACACTATCACTAGTTCTAACACTAACCCTAATTCAAGACCTATTCCTGACCATAACCCTAGCCCTAACCTCAGCTCTAACCCTATCCATTATCCTAAACATTACCCTTACCCTAATGCTAACCCTAGGCCTAACACAAACCCTATCACTAAACCTAACCCTCTAAATTACCATAAACCTAACCTGAACCCTAAACAAAAACCTATCATGACCCTAAACCTGACCCTAATGCTTATTTGAGCCCTAAATCTAAACCCTAACCTCAACCAAACTCTAACCTGATCCTGACCCTAATAATTCCCCTAGCTCTAAACCTGACCCATAACCCTAAACCTAACCCTTAAACTAGACCTAGCCATAAAACCAATTCTAAAATTGTCCTCTCCTCAACCGTAACCCCACACCTGACATTAGCCCTAGCCCTAATCCTAGCCCTAACCCTAACAAAAACCCAAGCCATTATCCTAGCCCTCAACCTAAATTAATCTGAACACTAACCCTAACCCTAGCTCTAACCCCAATACTAACCCTAACCCTAATCTTAGCCATAATTTCACTCTATCTTTAAACCTAACCATAACCCTAGACCTAAGTAGAAATCTAACTCTCACACTAGCCATATCACTTGTTCTAACCCTATCCCTTAACGTAACCCTGAACCTAGCCCTAAACTTAGTCCTAACCCTTGCCCTATCCATAGCCCCAGCACTAACCTTCGATCATAATCTATCTCTAAATCTAACCCTGACCCTAACCCTAAGCCTAACCCTAACCCTAGCCCTAACCCTAACACTAATCCTAAAACTAGCCCTAATTCTACACTAGCCCTAAAATGAAACTGAGCCATAACCTCTATCCCTAACCCTTAAACTAAACCAAACCCTACCAATAAACCTACCCCTAACCCTAGCCCTAATTCAAGTTTAAGCCGAACCCTAAAACTAACCCTGACACTGACTCTGAAACTATCACTAATCCTAGCTCTAAACATTACCCTAATTCTAACACTAACCTAACACTAAACCTAGCCATAATCTTAACACTAAAATTAGCTCTAATCATAACACTTGTTCTTACATTAGCCGTAATCCTAACCCTAGCATAACTTAACCCAAATTGTAGGCTAATCTATTCCCTATCCCGAGATTAACCCTAACCCATACCCTAACCCTAGCCCTAGACCTAATCATAATCACAACCCTACCCCTAATCCTATACATTACCATAACAATAACCCTACTCCTAATGCTAACCCTAGGCCTAAACCTAACCCTCTATGTAATCCTATCCCTATCTATTTCCCTAAACCTAACATGAACCTAATTCTAATCCTATCATTACCCAAACCCTTACCCTAATGCTAATTCAATCCAGAACTTTAAGCCTTAACCTACTCCAAACCCTAACATAGACCTTCACCTTAATGATAGCCCTAGGCCTAAACCTGACCCTAACCCTAAACCTAAAACTTACACTAGATGTACCCATATTCCTAACACCTAAAACTCTCTCTAAATATAATTCTAGACTTGAAATTAGCCATATTCCTATTCCTAGCCTTAACCCTAAAACAAACCATAGCACTCATCCTAGCCCTAAACCTAGCTTTAATCATAACCCTATTCCTAACCCTTATTCTAAACCACACCCTACCTCTAAAACTAGCATAACACCATCACTTACCCTAAACTAAATCCTAAATCTAACCCTAATTCTATGCTTAAACTGAACACTAACCATAGACCTAATCCTAGCCATAATTTAGCTCTACTCCTAATTCTTACCCTAACCTTAGCACTAAGACTAACAATAATTCTCACACTAGCCCTATCATTAGTTCCAATCCTAGCCTTTACAAATAACCCTAACCCTAGCCCTAATCCTTGCCCAATCCTTAGTCCTAGCCCTAAACCTAAGCCTAAGACTCATGCTAATACTATATATAATCCTAATGCTAATCATAAAACTAGCCCTAATCTTACCACTAGCAGTAAAACAAAACAGAGCTATAGCCCTAACCCTAAACCTACCTTAAACCAAACCCTAATGAAGCCAGATTTAAAGTTAGGTAGTCAGTGTAGTTATATCGAGTTAGATATAAAATGGAGGCCATGTTGAGAATGAATTCCCGGAAACACAGGACAACTCATGACACAGGGCAAACTGAGACCCTAGCACTTGGCCAAAGGGGACAAAAAACACCGTTGGCAAAGCAAGGTGAGAGACGAGATTTTTGGTTTAGGAAGCTCAAGCTTAGGGAGACGTCCCTAATGAGAACAGTTTTCTCTGGCGGGGGGCACCTGAGTCCTGTTTTCTTCTCACTCAGATGGGAGCTTCTCTCTCCAATATGCCAGGTGCACCACTAACCTGCATATTGAAAAATTGGGATAGATTTCAACCTTAGATACTCAAGTAAAAGTGCCTCATTTTCTTCTGCTGCCATGTCTGGCCTCAATACAAACTCCCTGATGGAGAAACCTGGCCATCAGAGGGAAATATCAATTTTAATACAATTTTACAGCTTGATAAAATTTGCAAAAAAAGGGAAATGGTGTGAGGTGCCATATGTTCAGGTTTTCTTTGCTCTAAGGGAAAATCCTAAATTATGCCAACAGTGTAAAGTAGACTTAGCTATGATATCTGCCATGAAGAGAGAAAATCTTGGGGACTTACCTAATGAAGAGAAAGAATCAGGAGGACCCACAAAATCTCCATCTGCTGTTGTTGCGCAACAACAGCCCACGTGTCCTCCCTGCATCTGCCCCAACAGGAAAACAAAATATATTACCTCTCCAGGAGATGCCCAGAAGGAGAATTTGGGCTGATCAAAGTACATACCCCCATCTCCCTTCAAGACCTAAGGCTGATAAAAACTGACTCTACTGGAAAGTTAGGAGATATGCCAGATTGCCTGGATTGGACCTAACAATAGGAGTTAATCCTGTAAGTAAAAGAGGGACTGAGGGAATTCCAGCAGCTGCTGAAGCCATTTTGCTTTGGGGAACTTCCTCTTCCTTTACTGCACTGTAAGGATTACTCCACCTATGTCTACTTAAAAAAGGAAGGGACAATGAATGCAGTAATGTGTTGATATTATAGATTTATTCTTGGAAATGATCTTGGCTAAATGTGTGTTTAAAAGATGATTTTTATTGTAACAATCTGGTATCTGAATGGGTTTTTGAAGCATTGCACAATCTTGCAGTTAAAAGTTGGGTGTAGGTAATTGTTTAGTTTATGATTTCAGATAATTCATGCCAGAGAACTTAAATACTTAGGGTGGAAAATTAAAGAACTCTACTTCCAAGTTGGCGAGTAACTCCAAAACATTTAGTTTTATTTTTTCCATCAATGTTTGATCTGGGTAGTCTGGGAAGATTTTACTAGGTGTACCAGTGCATTAATTTGGGCAGGGATAGTAAATTATGATATGGTATCTGTTCCCCTCCGTGTGTAGGATTTAGGAAAAGAAAATGTTGTATTGGGACATTGGTCTGGCTTATTGAAATGACATTGAATAGCAACAGTCTTAGGAAATGTTTAAAGTGTAAATTTGGATATACATGGTAGTGTGTGGTTCTCTTTTGGAATTTTTTTTTCAGGTGATTTAATGTAACTTAATACTACTTTAGGAACTTCAGAAATAACCTGCCTAAATTCAGAAATTTACAAGGATTGTTTCAAAATGTGAACAGAAAAAGAGGTTAACAGATGGAAAAGAGAAATTAGAAGGTTCTATATATGGATTTAATAGAAAGAAAATGTGATTCTGGATAAGAGAATCTATGTGATTAAGAAAATAATAGGGTTTAAGTAAGTGATAAAGGTCTGTGTATGTTGGTTATATGTGTAAGTTGTGAGCAAGTAATCTTAAATTTAAAATTCTACAACTATGATTGAAGAACAACTTTATTTTGCAAAATTTTGCTATGTTATTTCTTTAAGAGCTTAATTTGTTTAATATAAAAACATCAATGTAACTGTGGTGCTATTAATGTGTTCATATCTTCCAGGTATAAAAGTCTGTAAAAAAAGAGCATTATATCAAGCTGGTGTTCTAAAATTGTATGGTAATTTTAGGCTTAAAAGAAAAACATGTTGGAGATGTATTTATATCATTTGTGTTCTGTAACTGGACTTGTTATCAATAAGTTATGTAAAGTTTTATGTTACTTTTTACACTGAGATTTTACACTGAGATAAAATTTACATGTATTTTTAAGTTAATGAGAGCCTTATCTATGTGAAGGTTGATATTGTAAAACACAAGAGTACTTTGCTACTTTTCTACAAAAGGTTAAAATCATTCAGCCTTTCTTTAGTTCTTGTTTTAGATATGATATTATATTGTGTTAGCTAATATTCATGTGAACTTGAGCAACAATTTATGTAGGCTTTATAAAATGATGTCTAAAAATAAGATAAGCTTCAGAACTATAGTACATAAGATTTATGAAGAGCCCCACCTTACCTGAGATAATGCTCTGTGTCCCATATCACAACATGTAAAAATGACTATGAAAGAAGTAGGCCAGATTTCAGTACATTTAAATTTGTGTCAAAAAGTTGGTTTTTGTCACAATTACCAGGATCTCAAACAGGGGATTATAATGTATAACTCTGCCAAAATTCAAGGTAGCTATTACATGAACTAAATATGTTTTTACTCTTGTTAATTTTATTTTGTAGTTTTCTTATAAACAGTCTAAAGATTGTCTGTTCATGTTTTGCAGAAGTACTTGTTTAAGAACACACATCCTGGGTTGATTTAAGATAATGAGTTATCACCTAGAGGATAGAGAGATAGACATTAAAACCCACTACTCTTAATATAAGGCTGTTGATATTTATTTACTGGATGTTTAAGATTAAGTTTTAAAATTAAAGTTCAATTAAAAGGGCCAAGAAAACCAATATTTAGCTCTTACCCTCTAAATCAGTCTGAATACTGGGAACAGTGGACTTCCCTAAATAGCTTTGCAACTCTGGGCCAAATAACCTACAGATCAGGGAGATTAATGAGACCACTGGAGAACAGAAAGCCAAACAGTGCATTTGCTATTAAGAGGAGGGTCATCAGAGAAGGTAATCCCTGATGCATCCAAGGGAAGCCACATGGTCAAGCAAGACCTGGACCCATCCTAGCACAAATGGCAGTAACAGAACTGAGAAGCTGCTGTTAAGTTCCCCCAGGACTCCCATGGAAACTCAGCTGACTGTTAAAAATAGATAGAAACAAAAGTCAGTTTGACTGCTTCATCTTAAACACTTAGCAAAGACAGTTAAAACTAAAATCAGCTATTCCTGTGCATTTTAAATAATAATAATAATAATAATAATAATAATAATAATAATAGTTAAATGTAACTCCCAAGAATAAGTAAACTATATGCTACAAAATGGATTCTTAGGCAGGAATGCCTGATAACTATAAAAAGGAACTGCCAGAGTAGTTTTTAGTTTAAGGCCTACAGCTATTTCTTACGTACACTGGTAGGTTTGGTATTTGCTAGTATGAATATCCAGCTCTAAGTAACAGAATTAAAGATTTTTCTATTAGACACAGAGGTCATAATAGTAAAAGGAATTTGCAATATCAGATGAGATTAAATAATTCAACTGTATCTTAAGGGGAAGGACATCTGAACCCTAGAAGTTAAATGTTGTGTTTACATCCCTGACAATTTTGGCAATGTGACAAATATCCTTAAAGATTTACATGCTCAGATAGAAGCCATGTCCTCACCAACTTTGGCTTGTGAACAATATCTTAGCTCCTGGTTCTCTGGTACTTCCTGGTGGAAAACATTGTTAGTCTCTCTCTTTGGCATCATACTCATTGGTATATTCATGTGCTGTGGCATTTATTGCTGCACCTATCTGGTTCCAGTACTAATGAATTCTTGTTTCTCTTATAGACCATGAATCAACTCAAATGGCCCTCCAGCCTATTCTCAATTGGACTTCTATCATGGACCACTCGATAGACCCAATTTACAAAAGGAGACTCCAAATTGCTTGCCCAACATCATCCCCTGTCAGCCTGAAGAAGCCAGAACGATCTTCACCCCCTTTCCTAACAGCAGTAAGGAGTTCCCAAAATTAGAGGGGGGAATTAAGCCAGATTTAAAGTTAGGTGGCCAGTGTAGATAGGTAAATCGGGTCTAACATCAAGTAAGATCTAAAATGGAGGCCATGTTGAGAATGAATTCTGGGAAATGCAGGACAACTCATGGAATGTTAATAAAGTCCAGGAAAAAGCCCAAGGCAAGAGCCTATCCCAAAGAAGTGTTAATGAACAGCCCCCAGCAAACTGGAAGTTGTTAACTCAGAAGTCCTTCCTGACCAGATTACTTCTTTGGCCAACTTGTGCCTCACCCCTCGGTCCTTCCCACCTACATTCCATCATTGAAAGAACTATAAAAAGGGGAAACAACTGCATGTCCACGGATTCCATCTCTTGGATCCCTTTCTTCCTCCAGGAGAAGTCTTTTCTGCTGTCCTATAATAAACTTCTATATTCCATTCTGATCTTGCCTCGGCATACTTCTCTGGTGTTATTCTTCAACATTGGGGAAGCAAAAACTCATCACCGGTCAACAACGGTAACACTAACACTACACCTAGACCTAACCATAGCCTTAATTAGAGTCCTAACCCTAACCTTAAAAGTATACCAGGCAGCGACTCATATTTTAAACTCAGACTAGCTTGAAACACCATAATAAACTTAAACCAAAACTTAACAGTAACCCTAGCCCTTATGTGAGTCCTAACCCTAACCATGACACTGATTCATATACTAAAACTAACCCTGGATCTAAATATTAACCTAACCTTAAACTTAACCCTAACACTAAAACTACAACTAAGCCTAACCCTAACCCTAAAAATAACTCTAATTGTAACCCTAGTTCTTATATTAGCGATTGTCCTAACCCTAGTCCTAACCCTAATACAAAACTAGCCCTAATCTGAACCCTAAACCTAACTTTAACCCTAACCCTCCCTAACTATAACCCTAAACCTAACTGTAACTCTCCCCCTTACACTAAGTGAAACCGTAAACCTAATGGTAAACCCTAGATCTATCCCTAATCTTTAGGATAACCAAAATTTGAACCCTATTTATAGTCCTGACCCTAGCCTTCATTCTAGCTCTAATATTATCCCAAACCCTTATGATAACCCTGACCCTCATTCTGACCCTAACACAAACCCTAGGTCTAAAACTGACCTTCAACCTAGAGCAAACCCTAACACTGGCCATACCACTAACTTATAGCTAAACCTAACCCTAACCCTAAATCTAAGACTAACTCTAACTCTCACACTATCCCTATCACTAGTTCTAAGCCTATCCATTACCATAACCCTAACCCTAGACCTAACCCTTGCCCTATCCTTAGTCCTAGCCATAACTCTAGATCTAACCCTAACTCGAAATATATCCATAAATCTAAGCCTAAGCCAAAAACTAAAACTAGCCCTAACCCTAATGCTATTCGTGAAACTAGCCCTAACCCTAACCCTAGCAGTAAAACAAACTGAGTGATAGCACTAACCATAAACCTTAACCTAAGCCAAATCCTAACACTACACCTAGCCCTAATCATAGCCTTAATCCGAATCCTAACCTTAACCTAAAAACTAACTCTGACCCTGACTCATATCCTAATACTTACCCTAGCTCTAAACATTCTCCTAACCTTAAACTAAAATCTAAAAGTAAACCTATTCTTAATTCGAGTCCTAACACTAACCCTGACCCTGACTCTTATCCTAACACTAACCATAGCTCTAAATATCATCTAACCTTAAAACTAACCCTAACACTAGACCTACCCCTAACCCGAAACCTAAAACTAACCATCATTGTAACCGTATTCCTTACATTAGACATTGCCCTATCATTAGCCCTAACCCTAACCAAAAAATTAGCTCTAATCCGAGCCCTAAACCTAGATTGAACCCTAAACCTAAGTCTAGCACTAACCCTAGATTTAAGGCAATCCTTTACCCTATGAACAACCCTAAACCTAATGGTAGCCCTAGACCTATGCCTAATTCTGCCTTTAAGAGTAAACATAATTCTAAACCTGGCCCTAACTGAAAATCGAAACATAACACTAGATCTTGACATAACCCTAACCCTAAAACTAGCCCTAATCATAATCCTAGGTCTTACTTTACCCTAGGCCTAAACCTATCACAAAACCTAGAGCTAATCCTAGGCCTTGACCTAGCCCTAAGAATAACCCTAACCCTAACCCAAACCTAACCCTCGCCTTAGTCTTAACCCTAGCTAAATACCTAACCCTTATTTTAAAACTAAACATAGAACTATCCCTGAATCTAACTGTAAACCTAGTCCTAATCCTAACCTTAACACAAGCCCTATTCCTAGCTCTAAATTTACCCATTATCCTAAACCTAACCCAAAACCTAATTGTAAACCTAGCCTTAACCCTAACCAAAATCCTAGCCCTAAACCGAAAACTAACCCCAGACCTAACTCTAAGCTAATATTCGTTATATCCCTAACCATAAATCAAAACCTAACCCTTACCATAAACCTAAACATATCAATAGACCTAACCCTAACCCTAAACTTAAATCTAACCCTGTCCCTAACCCTAAATCTACATCTAACCATACTTATTACACTAACTCTAAGCCTAAACTTAATTATAACCATTCCCCTAACCCTAACATTAAACCTAAACCTACCACAATCTTATCCCTAAACATAACCCTGAACCTAACCCTAGCTCTTACCCTAATCATAGCTCATAACCTAACTCTTACACTAAACATAACACTAACCCTAAACCTAGTTCTAACCCATATCCTAACACTAACTCACGACCGAATCTTAACCATAAGTCTAGCTATAAACTTAGCTCTAACTGTATCCATTATCCTAATCATAACCCATAACCTAATGCTAATTCTAGGCCTAACCCTATCTCAAGACCTAATCCTTACCATAACCTTAGCCCTAACCTTAACTCTAACTGTATCCATTGTCCTAAACATAACTCTTTCCCTAATGCTAACCGTATGCCTAACCCTAAAACTATCACTAACCCCAACACTATCAGTTACCCTAAACCTAACCTGTACTCTAAATCCAAACCTATCTTTACCCTAACAATAACCCTAATTCTAATTTGAGCCCTAATGTTAAACTTAAACCTAAAAGAAAGCCTAACCATGACCCTGACCCTAATAATCCCCCTAGCTCTAACCTGACCTTTACCCTAAACCTAATCCTTACATTAGACTTAGGCAAAACCTAACCATGAAACTATCCATAAACATAACCCTAGACCTGAAATTAGCCCTAGATATAATCTTAGCCCTAACCCAAACACAAACCCTAGCACATATTAGCACTAAACATAGCCTTAATCATAACCCTAACCTTAAACCTAGGCATAACTTAAAACCAACCCTATCCCTAATCACAGACCTAACCCTAAAAATAACCTCAGCCCTAAAACTAAGTCTAACTCTCTCCCTAGACCTAAAACTACTTCTAAACCAATCCCTTACTGGAACTCTAAACCTACCCCTAACCCGAGGCCTAACCCTAGCCATTTCCTTAGACCTAGCCCAAAACCTAGATCTAACATTAAATCTAACCCTAAGGCAAAGCCTAAGCCTAAACCTAACACTAACCCTAACCTTAACCCTAAAGCTATTCCTAGAACTAGCCTTGAATCTAGCCCTAGCCCTAATACAAAACCAAGCCATATCTCTAACCCTACACATTAACCTAAACCAAAACCAAACCCTACACCTAGCCATAAGCCTAGCCCTAATTCTAATTTTAAGCAGAAACCTAAAACTAATCCTAACCCTGATTCTGACACTAACACTAACCCTAGATTTAAACAATACCCTAATACCATAAGCCTAAACATAACACTAGACCTAGCCCTAACCCTAACCCTAACCTTAAAATTACCCATAATTGTAACCCTAGTACTTACATTAGCAATAACCCTAACCCTAGCCCTACCTTAACTCAAAACCTAGCCTAATCTGAGCACTAAACCGACTTTTTACCCTTACCATAACCATAACCCTAAACCTAGCAATAATTATAACCATAACCTTAGCTCTAACCCTAGCTCTAACCCTATCCGTTACCCTAACCATAATCTTAACCCTAATTCTCACCCTAGGCCTAAACCTTACCATATCCTTTATCCTAACCCTATCCATTACCCTAAACCTAACTTGAAACCTAAACCTAACTATATCGTTACCCTAATCCTAACCCTGTGCTAATTTGAGCCCTAAATTTAAACGTTAACTTATCCCAAACACTAATCATGAACATGACCCAAACAATACCCTTAGCCCTAAACCTGACCCTAACCCTAAATCTAAACTTTACACTATATCTAACCTAACCCTAAACTATCTTTAACTGTAAAGCTTGACCTGAAGTTAGCCCTAGCCCTAAGCCTAGCCCTAAACCTAGACTTAATTCTAACTTGAACCATAACCTGAGGTTTAACCATAATTCTAACCCTCACCCTAACCCTAAACCTAGCAATAACCCCATCCTTTACACTAAACCTAACCATAACCCTAAACATAACCATAATCCTAAAGCTAACCCTAACCCTTGCCTTAACCCTAGGCCTAACCCGAACAATAAGCCTAGCACTAACCCTAATTTAGTCTTAACCTAACCCTAAACCTAGCCATAAGACTAACTCTAACTCTTGCCCTAGCCCTATTCCTAGCTCTATCCTTAGCCCTTGCCCAACCCTGGATCTAAATCTAACTCTAAATTTTAACCTAACTATAAATTTAACCATAAACATAATCCTAAACCAATCCCAAACACTAGCCCTAACAAAAATCCTAATCCTAAATCTTGCCTTACCCCTATCCCTAGCCTTAAAACAAAACCAAGCTGTATCCCTAACCCCAAACCTTAACCTAAAGCAAACCATAAACCTACACCTTGCCCTAACCCTAACTCTAAAAATAACCCTGAACCTGACGCTGATCCTAACAGTAATCCTAGCTCCAAACATCACCCAAAACTTAAATTAATCCTAACAGCAAATCTAGCCTTAACCCTATCCCTAAAACTAGACCTAATTGTAACCCTAGTTCATACATTAGTAATTGTCATAACCCTAGTTCTAGCCCTAAGACAAATCCGACCCCTAATTCTAGCCCTAACCCTAGCTTAAACCCTAATCTTAACCCTAACACAAGCCCTAACCCTAACCCTAATCCTAGCCCTAACCCTAGCCCTAACCCTATCCCTTACCCTAACCAAACCCTAAACCAAATGCTAACCCTAGTCCTAACCCTAATCCTTAGCCTAACATGAACACTAAAACTATTACTAGTTCTAACCCTAATCTTCATTCTAGTTCTATCCCTAACCCTGACCCTTGTTTTGATCCTAACAGGAGACCTAGGTCTAAACCTGACCCTAACCCTAAACCAAACTCTAACACTAGCCCTACCAGTAAGAATATACCTATACCTAACCCTAACATAAATCTAGACCCCAAACTAATGCTAAATATATCTATAATTCTAGCCCTAGAC
The DNA here is from genome assembly GCF_047511675.1 of Marmota flaviventris. Lineage (NCBI taxonomy): Eukaryota > Metazoa > Chordata > Mammalia > Rodentia > Sciuridae > Marmota > Marmota flaviventris. Next base: position 115,864,526 of record NC_092508.1, read on the forward strand.
CTAAACAAATCCTAGCTCTAGCTAGCCCTAACCATAACCCTTAACCTAAACTAAACACTTACCCTACCAATATACCTAAAACTAGTCCTAATTCTGGCTCTAACCCTAACTCTAATCCTATCCAGAACACTGACCCTGACCCTCATATTAACCTATCTCTAAACCTGACCCTAACCCAAAACCTAGTTCTAATACTAGACCTAGCCATAACCATAAACCTAATACTAGCTCTAAACATAACCTTAGCCCTAATCATATTCCATATTTTAACACTAATTATAAAACTAACTGTAGCCCTAACCCTAACCATAGTCAAACCCTAACCCTATACCTAACACAAAAGTTAGTTGTAATCCTAGGAATAAAATTAGCCCTAAGCATAACCCTATACTTAACCCTATCCCTAACATTAACCACTACCACTTGCCTTAGACCTAACCCTAGCTCAAAGCCAAACTCTTACACTAAACATTACACTAGCCATATCCTAAACCATATCCCTAACCCTAGCTCTTATTCTAACCTTAATCCACCTTGAACTTTAGTTTTTAACACTGTCAAATACCCTAATTATAACCCAATCCCTAACACTAAACGTAACTCTAAACATAAACGTATCCCAAGATCTAACCATAAAAGTAAACCTCACCATAGCCCTAAACCTAGCAGAAATATTAAGCCTTACACTAAACCTAATCCTAAGACTATACCTAATACAAACTGTAACACTAACCCTAAATCTAACATTATCCATTACCCTACACCTAACCCTAACTGTAATGGAAACTCAAGCCATAACCCGAATGCTAAACCAAACCCTAAACATAAACATATCCCTAGACCTGAATGTAAACCTAACCCTCGCCCTAGCCATTCCCTAGCTCAAACAGTACCCCTTACCCTAACCTAACCATAACCCTAGCTCTAAACCTAACACTTAACATAAACCAAACCCTAGCCCTATCCCTAAACCTAACAATAATTTTAGACTTAATCCAAACCATAACCTAGCCCTAACCCTAGCTCTAAATCTATGCATTATACTAAACATAATCCTAACCTAATGCTAACCTTAACCCTATTGCTAAACCTAACCCATCCATTACCCTAAACCTTAACTGAATCCTAAACCTAACCCTATCCATTACCCTAACCCTAAGCCTAAACATAACACTAATTCAAGCCCTAAACCTAAACTTTATCTGACACCAAATGCTAAACCTGACCCTAAACATAATAATACCCCTTACCCTAACCTGACCCTTACCCTAAAAATATCTCTGACACTAGACCTAGCCATAACCTAACCCTAAAACTATCCTTAATCATAAACCTAGACTTGATATTAACCCTATCCCTACTTGTAGCCCTGCACCTAAGAGATACCCTAGCACTAAACCTAGCCTTAATCCTAACCTAAAAACTAACAATAGCCCTAATCCTAATTCCAACTCTCTGTTTAGCCCTAAAGCTAGCTATAACTCCACCCATTCCCCTAAACTTAATCCTAACACAATGCTAATCCTAAACCTAACACTACCCCTGGGCATAAACCTACCATTAACCCTTGTCCTAATTCTACCCATAATTTAGCTTTAACCCTAAACGTAAGCCTAGTCCTAAATCTAAATCTAACTGTCGTCCTAGCCATTTCCCTAGTTCTAACCCTATCTCTTACCATAACACTAAACCTAGCCCTAACCATAATGCTGGATCTAACCCTAACTCTAAATCTAACCCAAACCCAAGCCTAAAGCTCACCCTAACACTAGCCCTAACCCTAACACTAATTCAAAATCTAGCCATAACCCTAGCCCTAGCCCTAAAACAAAACCGAGCCATAGGCCTAAAACTAACCCTAACCCATAAAAGTCAAGAGAAATGAAACCTTAAAACACAAACTGTTTCTGACAGCAAATTTTGAACTAAGAAGGCCCAACCTGGGAAACATGGTAATGCTAGGTAAAAGATGAATCCTGACGGGTATCAAAGAAATTTGAACAAAACTAACTCTAACCCAAACATAAGTTCTAACCCTAGCCCTAACCCTAATCCTAAAACTAAGCCCTTTATTTTTTATAGAGCTTGATGATAAAAGTTCCAAACTTGGGGTGCATAGTAGGAAACCTAATATATTAATCCTGCCCAGTATCAAAAATTCTGACCAATAATTGGGAAAGGTGTTTCAGTACATGCCTATTTCCCCTGTCAAAATTGTTTTTTCCTGCTTCAGTTTAAAGTACATTCACAATGAAGAAACCAGAGAATTCCCACAACGAAGTGATTGAGTGTGTGAAGTTTCATGCAGCTAGCACCAACCCTGTTTGATTTCCAGCTTTTTTTTTTCCATTTACACCTATAGGTCATAATGTAGTGAAAACTAAAAATTCAAACTGTTTCTGACACTGAACCACTGAACCTTGAAGGCCCAAACTTGGGTAGCCTACTAAGGTTGGTCAAAGATTAATCCTGTACAGTAGCAAAGTAATCTGAAAAAAAACAAAAAAAACAACAACAAAAAAACAAACAAACAAACAAAAAAAACGAAGCACTTTCAGTACATGTGTATTTTGCTTGCTGCTAAAGAACTCTGAGATAGAGTTGTTTCCTTCTACTTCTGCTTAGGGATACTTCACAGGAAACAAACCAGAGAATGCTCACTGAGAACTGATTGAGTGTCTGAAGTTTCAAGCAGCCAGCACAAACACTGTTTGATTACCAGCTTCATTTCCATTCACCCATACAGGGCTAAAAGAAGAGAAACATGAAATTTGAAACTGTTCCTGAGAGAAAACCATTTTACGTAGGAGGCCCAAATATTTGGCGTATAGTAAAAATAAGAAAAATGTGGAATCCTGCCCAGTATCATAGGAATTAAAAAAAAAAACTAACTCTAACCCTAAAACCAGGTATAAACCTAGTCCTAACACTAAGTCTAAACCTAAACCTAATCTGTTTAGAGAACCTTTGATCATAGAAGTTTCAAAACTGGGGAGTCTAGTGGGGCAAGCTTACAGATGAATCATGGGCAGTTTCAAAGAAATCTGACTAAATAATTGGGGGAGCTACTTCAGTACATGCATATTTTCCTGTTTTCTCCAAAAGTGTTCTCAGATAAATTTGCAATGCATTCTTTAGCTTATTATTAATTTCACAAGGAACAAACCAGAGAGTGCCCACAGAGAATTGATTGAGTGTGTGAAGTTTCAAGCAGTTAGCACCAATCTTATTTGATTTCCAGCTCCATGTCCATTTAACCATGTATGTAAAAATGAAGTGAATCCATACAATACAAATCGTTCATGTCAGCAAAGAATTGAGCAAAGAAGGCTAAAATCTGGGGAACATAGCAAGGCTAGGTAAAAATGTATCCTGCCCAGTATCAAAGAAATTTGAACAAGACAAATTCTAACCCTAACACTAGACCTAACTCTAACCTAACCTGTTTAGAGAAATTTTGATCATAGAAATCTCAAAGTTGAGGAGCCTAGTGGGCCAAGCTAATATATTAATCCTACCCAGTATCAACGAAATCTGACCAAATGATTGGGGGAGGTAGTTCAGTACATGCATATTTTCCTGTAGTCTTGTAAAGTGCTCTCGAATAGTGTTGTTTTTGAATGCTTCATCTTTGGGATACATTCACAAGGATAAAACCAGAGCATCCTCACAGAGAACTGATTGAGTGTGTGAAGTTTCAAGTAGCTAGTAAAAACCTTGTTTGTTTTCTAGCTCCATTTCCATTTACCCATATAGGTCAAAATGAAGTGAAACCTTAAAATAAAAACTGAAATACTGACAGCAAACCAGTGGACATAGTAAGGCTAGATAAAAGATAAATCCTTCCTAGTATCAAAGAAATTTGAACAAAACTACTGTAAACCTAACACTAGATCTATCCTTAATCCTAACCCTACAGCTCACCCTAGCCTCTTTAGACAACCTTTGATCATAGAAGTCCCAAACTAAGGGAGCCTAGTGAGGCAAGCTAACGGATTTATCCTGCACATTATCAAAGAAATCTGAGCAAATATTTGGGGGAAGTGTTTCCATACATGCATATTTCCTTTATTTCTCCAAAAGTGTTCTGTGATAAAGTTGTTTTGCATGTTTCAGCTGAGTGCAACATTCACAAGGAAGAAACCAGAGAGTGCCCAAAGAGAACTGAATGAGTGTATGCAGTTTCAAGTATCTAGCACCAACCCTATTTGAGTTTGTGCTCCATTTCTCTTCAACAAATTAGTTCAAAATAAAGTGAAACCTAAAATACAAACTGTTCCTGACAGCGAAATATTGAACTGAGAAGGCTCAAACCAAAGAACATTGTGAGCCTAGGTAGAAGATGAATCCTGCACAGTATCAAAGATACATGAACAAAGCTGACTTTAACCCTAACACTAGGTTTAAACCTAGCCCTTACCCTAATCCTAATCTGTTTAGAGAACCTTTTATCATAAAAGTTCAAAATGAAGGGAGCCTAGTGTGACAATCTAACAGATGACTCTTGTGCAGTATCAAAGAAATCTGACCAAATAATTTGGGGAGGTAGTTCAGTACATGTATATTTCCCTGTTGTCTCCAACATTACTTTTGGATAAAAATGTTTTTGCATGTTTCAGCTTTGGGAAACTTTCACAAGGAAGAAACCAGAGTGCCCACATAGAACTTATTGAGTGTGTGCAGTTTTATGCAGTGAGCACCAACCATGTTTGATTTCAATTTCCATTTCCATTTACCCGTAAAAGTCAAAATGAAGGAAACCTTAAAATACAAACTGTTCCCGACAGCAAATCATTGAAGGGATAAAGCCCAAACCTGAGGAAAATAGTAAGGCTAGGTAAAAGATGAATTATGCCAAATATCAAATGAATTTGAACAAAACTCATTCTAACTCTAACACTGGATCTAACCCAACCTTAACCTAATTCTAACCTGTTTAGAGTACATATGATCATAGAAGTCCCAAACTTGGGGAGCCTAGGGGCACAACTTAACAGATGAATCTTGTGTGGTATCAAAGAAATTTGATGAAAAATTGGGAAAGGTATTTAATACATTCATATTTCCTTTTTTTTCTTAAAGTGCTCATGGATAAATTGTTTTTCATGCTTCAGCTTAAGGTACTTTTACAAAGACAAACCAAAGAATGCCTACAGAGAGCTGATTGAGTGTGTGAAGTTTCATGCAGCTAGCACCAACCGTTTGATTTCCAGCTCCATTGGATTCACACCTATAGGCCATAATGAAGTGAAACCTAAAAATTCAAAGTGTTCCTGACACTGAACCATTGAACATTGAAGGCCCAAACTTGAAGAGCATACTAAGGCTAGGTAAAGGATGAATCCTGTACAGTATCAAATTAATCTAACGAAAAATATTTGAAGCTCTTTCAGTATATGAGTATTCTGCTTGTTCCTAAAAAACTTAGTGATAAAGCTGTTAGTTTCTACTTCAACCTAGGGCTACTTCCATGGCAAAGACCAGATTATGCTCACTGAAAATTGATGGAGTGTGTGAAGTTTCAAGCTGCTAGCCCAAACCCTGTTAGATTTCCAGCTTCATTTCCATTCACCCGTACAGGGAAAAAAGTAGGGAAGCATGAAAATTGAAACTGTTCCTGAAGGCAAATGCTTTATGTAGGAGGCCCAAACATTTGGAGTATAGTCAAAATAGGACAAAGGTGAATCCTGCACAGTATCATACAAATTTGAAAACAAAATTAACTCTTACCTTAACACTAGCTCTAATCCTAGTCCTAACACTAACCCTGACACTAACCTTAACCTGTTTAGAGTTCCTTAGATCCTAGAAGTCCCACACTTGGGGAGCCAAGACTTGTAGGCTAAAAGATTAATCTTTCACAATATCAAATAAATCTGACCAAATAATTGGGGAGGTAGTTCAGTACATTCACATTTTCCTGTTTTCTTGTAAAGTGCTCTCACATGAAGTTGCCTTGCATGCTTCAACTTAGGGCTACTTTTACAAGGAATAAACCAGAGAATGCCCATAGAAAACGGATTGAGTGTGTGAGGTTTGAAGTAGCTAGCACCAACCCGGTTGGATTTCCAGCTCCATTTCCATTTATATGCATAGGTCAAAATGAAATGAAATCTTAAAATACAAACTGTTCAGGAGAGCAAACCCTTGACCAAAGAGGCCCAAATCTAAAGAATATAGTAAAGCTAGGTAAAAGTTGAATCCTGCCCAGTATCAAAGAAATTTGAACAAAACTAAATCTAACAAAACAGTAGCTGTAACCCTAGCCCTAAACTAATACTAAATCTAATCTAACCTGTTTAGAAAACCATTGATCAAAGTAGTTCCAAAATAAAGGAGCCCAGTGGTGCAAGCTAACAGATGAATCTTGTGAATTATCAAAGAAATCTGACCAAATAATTAGGGGAGATTTTCAGTAAGTGCATAATTCCATATTTTCTCCTAATGTACTCTTGGATAAATTATTTTTTCATGTTTAAGTTTAAGGTACTTTCCCAGGTAACAACAAGTGAGTGCCCACAGAGAGCTGATTGAGTGTGTGAAGTTTCAAGCAGCTAGTACTAACTGTGTTTGATTTCCAGCTCCATTTTCATTCACGTCTATAGGCCATAATAAAATGAAACCTAAAAATTCAAACTGTTCCTGACATTGAACTGGCAAACTTTGAAAACTCAAACTTGGGGATCCTACTAAAACTAGGAAAAGGATGAATCCTGTACAATATGAAAGTAATCCATGCAAAGAAAAAAATGAAGCTTGCTTCTAAAGTGCTCACAGATAAAGCTGTTTCTTTCTAATTCAGCTTTGGGCTACTACCACATAAAAAATGAGAGAATGTGCACTGAGAAATGATTGAGTGTGTGAAGTTTCAAGCAGCTAGCACAAAACCTGTTTGAGTCCAGCTCCACTTCCACTCACCCCTATAGGGCAAAATAAAGTGAAACATGAAAATTAAAACTGCTCCTGAGAGCAAACCCTTTTACTTATAGGCCCAAACATGGGGAGAATACTAACAATAGGAAAAAGATAAATCCTGCCCAGTATCCAGAAGGTTGATAAAAACTAACTCTAACCCTAACACTAGTTCTAACCCTAACTCTAACCATTACCCTAAGCCTATCCTGTTAAGAGAACCTTTGATCATAAAAGTTTTAAACTTGGGGAGACTAGTGGGGAAAACTTATTTATGAATCCTGCACAGTATCAAAGAAATCTGACCCAATAATTGGGAGAGGTATTTCAGTACATGCATATTGCCCTGTTTTCTTCTAAAGTGCTCTTGGATAAACTTGTTTTGCATGCTTCAGCTTATGGACACTTTTATATGGAAGAAACCAGTGAGTGCACACAGACAACTGATTGAGTATGTGAAGTTTCAACAAGCTAGCACCAATGCTCTGATTTTCAGCTCCATTCTCATTTACCCATATAGGTCAAAATGAAGTGAGACTATAAAAACAAACTATTCCCAACAGCAAACCATTGAACCGAGAAGGCCCCAAACTGGGGCACATAGTAAGGCTAGGTAAAAGATAAATCTTCCTAGTATCAAAGAAATTTGAACAAAACAAACTCTAACCCAAACACTACCTCTAAAGCTAGCCCTAACCCTAAACGCAACAATAACCCTTACCTGTTTAGAGAACCAATGATTCTAGAAGTGCCAACCTTGGGGAGCCTAGTGGAGCAAGCAAAAAGATGAATACTGTGTAGTATCAATGAAATATGATCAAATTTTTGGGAGACTTATTTCAGTACATACATGTTTCTCTGTTTTCTCCTTAAGGGCTCGGATACAGTTTCTTTTACATGCTTCATCTTTGATCTACCTTCAAAAGAAAGAAACCAGAGAGTACCCACTGAGAAATGATTGTGTGAAGGTTCAAACACCTCCTTCCAACCCTGTTTGATTTCCAGCTCAATTTTCATTCACATCAATAAGTGATAATGAAGGGAAATCTTAAAATACAAACTGTTCCTGACAGCAAACCATTGAATCAATAAGGCCCAAACCTGTGGAGCATAGTAAGGCCAAGAAAAAGATGAATCTTGCCCAGTATCATAGAAATTTGAAGAAAACTATGGCCACATGCATCCTCTCAGTGTAAATGGAAGGCTGGGCTGCACAGTTTCTCTGGGCGCAGAGAGCAGTATCATCCACACAGGCAGTCTCTACACAGACGGAAGGCAGTACAAAACACAGAAGCTTTGCTTGCAGGTCAGCAGACCGAGCTCTGGACACAGCACAAGGTCACTCCAGAACCACCCACGTCACCAACCACCATAGATGGGTAATAGATTGAATCCATTTTGCATAACCTTACTTGCCATCTATCAGTGGGCGTGTCTACTAGCTTGGTTCTGCAGCTTATCAGGTACCCGGTTTCCAACTTTCCTACCTCTAGCTGTAATAACTCAAGATTTTTCTCACAAGCTTTTGGGGGTGTAGCTATCAATGCGGATCAGCAACTTTTCAGGAACCTGGTTTCCAATTCAGAGACTAAGAGTAGGGAAGCTCCAAGTAGAAGATCAAGCCCTCTCACCCTGGCTACCTCCACCACCCTGAGCACAGAGACTCAAGCTAGGAATTGACAACTTCACCTACTGCAAGGAAAAAAAAAAAAAAAAAAAACAGAGTTCTGAGAGTCTTTTTTTTCTTACATTTTTTTTTCTGGCTCTTCTCATCCATTCTCCTCTACTCTTCCCCCTCTGGTCCTCACAACCTCAACATATGTGAAACTAAGAATTTTCCATGAAATTGGACATTAAGAACTGAATCAGTAGAATTGTATAATATAGAGGAATTGCATAGGCCCCACTTCACTACCTCTTGATTTGCTCTTATTTTCTTTCTCCCTCTCTTACTTTCTTTCCTTGTTATTTTTTCTTCTTTTTTCTTTCTTTTTCTATCCCACTTTAAGCCTCCTAACTTTTACTAATTATACATAGGGTAATTTTATGAATACAGATAAGGAGTTTGAATTTATACATTCTTCCATAAATTCCCCCTGTCTATTCAATAGAGTTCTCCTCCAAATTTGCTAAGTTAGATTAATCACATACCCTCATTTCTTTCCCCCTTCACATAGCGTCCTACCCCTGACCCTCAGTTCTCTATACACCACCAGAAATGGTATGCCTTTTATGAAACTAATGACTATATTCTAAATAAACATTGAAGCCAACATCTGTAGACACAGAGTCTAAATATAGATGTATTTATAATGGTTAGGCTTAGACTTCGGGTTAGGGTTAGATTTAGAGTTAGATTTTGATCTATGGTTAGGGCTAGGGCTAAGGATAGGGCAAGTATTTTAATTAAGGCTTCAGTTAGGTTTAGGATTATGGTAAGGGATAGTGTTAGATCTAGTAATAGGGCTAGTATGAGACTTAGAGTTAATCTGAGGGCTAGGATTAGGGTGAGGGTTATGGTAAGGGATAGGGCTAAATTAGGGCTAGTGTTAGTGTTAGGTTTAGGCCTTGGGTTAGGGTTAGATTTAAGATTACGTTTAGGGTAAGGTATTGGGTTATAACTAGTTGAGGGCTAGGGCAAGGGTTAATATTAGGGTTAGGGCTAAGTTTATTTTTAGGGTTATGATTAAACCTAGGTTTAGGACTAGAATGAGGGCTAATGTTTGTGTTAGTGTTAGGGCTAGTATTAGGGGTAGGGCTAATGTCAGGTCTTGGGTTACAGTTAGGGATAGATATAGTGTTAGGTTTATGACTTGATCCAGTGTAGGGGTTAGGTTTATACTAAGGGTAAGTTTTAGAGCTAGGGTTATTATTAGGTCAGGAACAATGTGAGGGTTTGGGTTAGGTTAGGATTTAGGTTTAGGGCTTTAATTATCATTAGAGTTTTAGGTTAAGGTAATGAAAGGGTTAGGTTTAGGGTTTAGTTGTGGTTTAGTGCAATGGATAGGTTTAGGGTTAGGCCTAGGGTTAGCATAAGGGTTATCATTAGGGTAATGAATAGGGTTAGACTTTAGATTAGGGGTGGGGTTATGTATAGGGTTAGGGCTTTTGTTTGGGTTTGGGTTAGATTTACATTTATGGTTAAAATTTGGTTTAGTGTCTGGGGATGTGGCTCAAGAAGTAGCATGCTCACCTGGCATGCACAGGGCGCTGGGTTCGATCCTCAGCACCACATACCAATAAAATAAAGATGTTGTGTCCACCAAAAACTAAATAAATAAATATTAAAAAAAAAAGAAACTAGGTAGAGGACCCGGATTAAGGATAGGATTTGGTTTAGGTTAGGGCTAGGGTTAAGGCTATGGCTAATTTACAAAGTAGTGTTATGATTAGAGCTAGTGATAGTGTCAGGGTTGGAGCTACATCTAGTGTTAGGTTTAAGTTTATGTTTATGAGGATGTTTAGAGCTAGGTTTAATGTTAGGGTCAGAGTCAGGGTCTGGATTACTTTTCAGGTTAGGGTTAGGACTAGAATTAGAGATAGGATTACAGCTAGGTGTAGGGTTAGTGCTTGGTTTAGGTTAAGAATTAGGGTTAGAATTATGATTCAGTTTTGTTTTAGGGCTAGGGGTAGAGTTAGGGCTAGTTTTAGGATTAATATTAGGATTAGGGCTAGTATTAGTGTGAGGTTTAGGATTAGGTTTATGGGTAGATTTAGAGTTAGGTTTAGATCTAGGCATTGAACTAGGGCTAAGGATAGGGCTAGGATTAGGTATAAGTTTAGGGCTAGCTTTAGGGTGATGATAAGGGATAGGTTTAGAACTAGGTATAAGGGTAGGGCGAGAGTATGAGTTAGTCTTAGGACTAGGGTTAGGGTTGGGTTAGGGATAGGGCTAATTAGGGCTCAGATTATGAGAAGGGTTAGTGTTAGGGGTAGGCCTAGGTTTAGGGTTAGGGTTAGTGTTAGTGTTAGGGTTAGGGTTAGGTTTAGGTTAAGGGATGGGATTATAGCTACTTTTAAGTCTAGGGTGAATATTAGAATTAGGGTTATGGTTAGGGTTTGGTTTATGATTAAGGCAAGATTAATGGCTAGGATGTGGTCTAAGGTTTGTTTTAGGATTAGGACTAGGATTAGAGCTTGGGCTAATGTCAGGTCTAGGGTTACAGTTAGGGAGATTTTTAGGGTTCGATTTATAGCTAGTTCTATTATAAGGGTCAGGTTTCTTGTTAGGGTCAGGTTTAGAGTTATGGGTACTATTAGGGTCAGGGTCAGAGTTAGGGTTTTTATTAGATTAAGTTTTAGTGTTTAAGGCTTGAGTTATCATTATGGTTAGGGATAGGTTAATGATAGTTTTATGTTTAGAGTTCAGGTTAGGTCTAGGATAATGGATAGGATTAGGGTTAGCGATAAGTTTAGGCTTCAGCCTAGGGTTAGCAGAAGCATTAAAGTTATCATTAGGTTAATTGATAAGGTTAGAGCTAGCTATAGGGCTAGTGTTATGCTTAGAGTTACGTCTAGGGTTAGGCCTAGTTTTAGGGTTAGGGCTAAGTTTAGGGTTATGGTTAGCTTTAGTGTTAAAGCTAGGGTAGGGCTGGGGTTAGGGCTAGGTTTTGCAATATGTTAGGGCTATGGCAAATGTAAGAACTTTGTTATAATTAGGGCTAGTTTTAGGGTTAAAGAGAGAGCTAAGTATAGTTTTGGGGTTAGGTTTGGGTTAGGATGATGTTTAGAACAAGGGTTAGCGTTAGTGTCAGGATCAGTGTTCAGTTTAGTGTCATGGTTAATGGGAAAGCCAGAATTAGGACTAGGGTTAAGTCTAGAAGAAGGGATTCTATTTGGCTTTAGACTAAGGGTTATTATTAGGACTAAGGCTAGGTTTTTCTTTAGGTCTAAGGCTAGAGTTATGGATAGATTAGGATTAGGTTTAGGTCTAGCACAATTGTTATGGTTAGGTTTAGGTATAAGGTTACCAGTAGGGCTAGGGGTAGGGTTCGGTTTAGTGTTAGGTTCAGTTTTAGTCCTATGATTAGTGTTATGGTCAGAATAAGGGTCAGGGTTAGGGTTATTGTTTCGGCTATGGTTAGAACTAGAATCAAAACTAGGTTTAGGACTACTAATAGGGATAGGGTTTTGATTAGGTTAAGGATTAGGTTTAGTTTTAGGATTAGCATTAGGTTTAGGGTTTTTCATATGGTAAGGAATAGGATTAGAGCTAGAGTTAGGGCTAGGGTTAGGATTAAAGCTAGGTTTAGGGCTCAGATTAGGGCTAATTTTTGTGTTAGGGTTATGGCTAGGTTTAGAGAAATGGCTAATGTAAGAACTAGGGTTTCAAGTTTAGTTTTAGGATTATGGTTAGGGGTTAAACCTCTAGTGTTAGGTCTAATTTTAGGGTGAAATTTAGAGCTAGTGTTAGTGTTAGGTTAATAATAGTCAGGGTCAGGTTTAGTTTTAGGTTTAGGGTTAGGACTCGAATTAAGGCTAGGGTTACTATCAGGGTTCAGTTTAAGGTTAGGGTGGTGTGTGTAGCTAGGGTGAGTATTAGGATATGAGTCAGAGTTAGGATTACTATTAAGGTTAAGATTAGGACTCAAATTAGGGCTAGGGATAGGTCTAGGTGTAGTGTTAACGTTTGGTTTAAGTTAAGGTTTAGGGTTAGGACTATTGTTAGGTTTTGTTTTACTGCAAGTGTTAGGGTTAAGGCTAGTTTTATTATTAGCGATAGGGCTAGGGCTAGTGTTAATGTTAGTCTTAGGCTTAGGTTTAGGGTTAGATTTAGAGTTAGGATTAGATCTAATGTTAGGACTAGGAATAAGGATTAGACAATGGTTATGGCTAGGTTTAGGGCTAGGGTTAAGATTACAGTAGTGTTAGGTTTAGAATTAGGTATAGGGCTAGTGTTAGAGTAAGAGTTAGTCTTAGGGCTAGGGTTAGGGTTAGGGATAGGTTTAAATTAGGGCTAGAATTAGGGCTACAGTTAGTGTTCACCTTAGGCCTAGAGTTAGGGTTAGGGTTAATTTTAGGGTAAGGAATGGTGTTATAGCTAGGTTTAGATATAGGGTGAGGGTTAGAATTAGGGTTTGGGCTATTGTTAGGGTTAGGGTTATGATTAAGGCTATGGTTTATTTCAGATTAGGGCTAGGATTAGGGATAGGGCTAATATCAGATGTAGGTTTATGTTTAAAGATATTTTAGGATTAGGTTTATGGCTACATGTAATGTAAGGGTTAGGTTTATGTTAGGGCCATGTTTAGAGCTAGGGGTATTATTAGGGTCAACGTCTGTGTTAGAAGTTTGGTATAGATTAAGGTTTAAAGTTAGGGCTCAAATTATCATTATGGTTAGTGTTAGTTTAATGATAGGGTGAGGTTTGCAGTTTAGGTTTGGTTTAGAATAATGCATAGGTTTAGGATTACGGATAGGGTTAGGTTTAGGCCTAGAGTTATGGTTATGGAAATGAATAGGGTTAGAGCTAGGGATAGGGCTAGGGTTATAATTTTGATTAGGGCTAGGGTTAGATTTAGTGTTTATTTTTTAGGGATAAAACTCGAGTTAGGGCTTGGATTAGAGCTAGGTTTTGCATTAAGTTAGTGCTAGGGTTGGGGTAAGGCTAATGTAAGTACTAGGGTTATAATTAGGGTTAAATTTAGTGTTAGGGTTAGTGGTAGGTCTAATGTTAAGTTAAGGGTTAGGTTCAGGGTGATGTTTAGACTAGGGTTAGTATTATTGTCAGAGTCAGGGTTAGTGTTAGTTCTACTTTTCAGCTTAAAAATAGAATTAGAAGTAATGTTAGGTTTATTGTTAGGGTTTGGTTTAGGTTAAGGGTTAGGTTTAGGGATTTGACTCCGTTTTGTTTTACTTCTAGTTTTAAAGTTAGATTTAGAGTTAGGTTTAGGGTTAGGGTTAGGCTTAGGGTTAGGCTTTGATTTAGAGTTAAAAATATATCTAGGTTAGGGGTAGAGCTAATGATAGGGCTTGGGTAAGAGCTAGGATTAGGGCTAGGATTATGGTTTCATTTAGGGATATGGTTAGATCTAGGGATGGGGATAGGGTGAGAGTTAGAGTTAGTCTTAAGTCTATTGTTAGGGCTAGGGTTAGGAATATGACAAAGTTAGTTCTAAGATTAGGGCTAGGGTTAGTTCTTGGGTTAGGCCTAAAGTTTGGTTTAGGGTTAGGATTAAGGCTAGGTTTAGGGCTAAGATAAGGGCTGGGGTTTGTGTTAAGTTTAGGGCTAGGATTAGGGCTATGGCTAATGTCAGGTCTAAGCTTATGGTTGCAGATAATTTTAGGATTAGTGTTATGGCTAGTCTAGTGTAAGGGTTAGGTTTAGTGTAAAATTCATCCTTAGAGCTAGGAGATATTTTTTAGGGTCAGGGTCAGTGTTGGAGTTTGTTTGAGGTTAGGTTTTAGGGTTAGGCTTGAATTAGCACTAGGGTGTGGGTTAGGGTAATGATAGGGTTTTGTTTAGAGTTAACATTTATTTTAGGGTAATTTATAGGTTTAGGGTTAGCAATATGGTTAAGGTTAGGCCTAGGGTTATGGTTAGGGTAAGGGTTTTGGTTAGTATAATAGATAGGATTAGAGCTAAGATTAAGGCTAGGTTTATGGTTCAGAATAGGTCTTGAATTAGTTTTAGGGTTAGGGTTAAAACTAGGTTCAGGCTTAGGTTTATGTTTAGCATAAGGGTTAGGTTTTTAGCTAGGATTAGGGCTAGGGTGAGGGTTAGGTTTTGGGTTACTTCTAGAAATAAGATTATAGTATTCATAGAGTTAGGGTTAGGATTAGGGCTAGAGACATCATTAGGGATAGGGTTAGGGTTAGGGTAATGTATATGTTTAGATGTAGATTTAGGACAATGTTTAACATTAGATTTATGTTTAGACTTAGAGTTAGGGCTATGCTAATGTTTAGGTTTATAGTAAGTGTTAGGGTTTGAGCTAAGGTTAGGTCTATGGCAAGTGTAAGGTTTAAGGTTACATCTAGGGTTAGTTTTCCATTTAGCTTTATGTTTAGAATTAAGCCTAGGGTTATCTATTAGTTTAGGTTTAGGTTTAAAGTAATAGGTAGGTTTAGAGCTAGGTTTAGGGCTAGGGTTAATGTTAGGAGTAGAGCTAGGGTTAGGGTTAGATTGAGGGACAGGTATTATGTTATGTTTAGAGTAATGTTTAGGCTTTGAGTAGGATTAGGTCTAAGGCGAGGGTTAGGTTAGGGTTAGGGCTAGGGTTATGGTTAGGGTTTTGCTGAATGCTTGATTTAGGCCTAGGATTAGCTCTAGGTTTTGTGTTAGGTTTAGGCCTAGGGTTAGGGCTATGGGTAATGTAAGAGCTAGGGTTATGGGCTGGGGATGTGGCTCAAGCGGTAGCGTGCTTGCCTGGCGTGCGCGCGGCCCGGGTTCGATCCTCAGCACCACATACAAACAATGATGTTGTGTCCGCCGAAAACTGAAAAATAAATATTAATAATTCTCTCAAAAAAAACATGAAAATTTAAAAAAAATGATCTAGGGTTATATTGAGGGCTAGCTGTAGGTTTAGGTTTATGGCTAGGTCTAGTGTTAGGTTTGGATTTTCAGGTAGGTTCAGATTTAGAGATAGGTTTACTCTAAATGCAAGATCAGTGTTTGGGTTAGAGTTAGTTTTAGGGTTACAGCCAGAATTAGGATTAGGTTTAGGTCTAGGGTTAGGGTTAGTGTTTGAGTTAGGTTAAAGATTATTATTAGGGCTAGGGATAGGTTTATGTTTATGTCTAGAGCTAGAGTTAAGGCTAGATTTAGGATTTGGTTTAGGTCTAAGTCTAGTGTTAGGATTTGGTCTAGGGTTAGCATCAGTTTTAGACCTAGGGTTAGTGTTAGGGTCAGAATAAGGGTCAGGGTTACCATTAGTGTTAGGGATAGGGTTAGAGCTAGAATGAGGGCTAGGGTTATGACTATTAATAGGGTTAGCATTTTGGTTAGACTAAAGATTAGCGATAGGTCTAGCTTCGAGCTATTAGTACTAAGGTGAGGGCTAGGGTTAGGTATAGGGCTAGTGTTAGGGTTAGGGTTATGCTTAGGGCTAGGTTTAGGCCTAAAATTAGCTCTATGTTTAGAGTTAGGTTTAGGCCTAAGGTTAGGGCTATGGGTAATGTATGATCTAGGGTTATGATTACAGATAGTTTTAGAGTTAGGGTTAAGGTTTGGTCTAGAATTAGGTTTAGGTTTTGGTTAGATTTAGGTTTAGAGTTAGATTTAGTGTTAAAGCCAGGATCAGTTTTTGAGTTAGAATTAAAGTTAGGGTTAAAGCCAGAATTAGGAGTAGGTTTAGGTCTAGGGGTAGAGTTAGTGTTTGGGTTAGATAAAGGTTTATTCTAGGGCTAAGAATAGGATTTTGTTTAGGTCTAGAGCTAGAGTTGAGGCTAGATGTAGGATTAGGTTTAGGTCTAGAGCTAGTGGTAGGGTTAGGCTTAGGTATAAAATTACAAGTAGGTCTAGTGTTAGGGTTTGGTTTAGGGTTAGGGTCATGTTTAGACCTAGGGTCTATGTTATGGTCAGAATAAGAATCAAGGTTGGGGTTAGGGTTTGGGATACCATTAGAGCTAGAATGAGATCTAGTGTTAGGACTATTAATAGGG
This sequence comes from Marmota flaviventris, assembly GCF_047511675.1. NCBI lineage: Eukaryota > Metazoa > Chordata > Mammalia > Rodentia > Sciuridae > Marmota > Marmota flaviventris. Next base: position 115,881,044 of record NC_092508.1, read on the forward strand.
TTAGGATTTGATTAGCCTAATGATTAGGGATAGGTCTAGGGTTACCATTAGGGTTAAGGTTTTTTTCAGGGTAAGGCATTGGGTTAGGGTTAGGGTTAGGTTTATGGTTAGGTTTGAAGCTAGGTTTAGGGCTCAGATTAGGGCTAGTTTTTGTATGAGGTTTAAGGCTAGGGTTAGGGCAATGGCTAATATAAAATTTGGGTTACAATTATGGTTAGGGGTATGGGTAGGTAAAGTTACAGGGTTAGGTTTAAGATTAGGGTGATATTTATAGCTAGGGTTAGTGTTAGGATATCAGTCAGGTCAGGGTTAGTTTTAGGGTTAGGATTAGGACTCAAATTAGGGCTAGGTTTACTGTTAGGGTTCAGTTTAAATTTACGGTGGTGTTTAGAGCTAGGATGAGTGTTAGGATATAAGTCAGGTTCAGGGTTATGTTTAAGGTTATGATTAGGACTCGAATTAGGGCTAGGGTTAGATCTAGGTGTAGTGCTAGGGTTTGGTTTAAGTTAAGGTTAGTGTAGGCTTGTTGCTCGGTTATGTTTTAGTACTATGGTTAGGATTAGGGCTAGTTTTATGATTACATTTAGGGTTAGGGCTAGTGTTATGGTTAGGTTTAGGATTAAGTCTAGATTTAAGGCTAGGATTAGGGCTAGGTTTTTTTTTTTTTTTAAGGTTTTGGGCAAGAATTAAGGCTATGATAATATCAGGTCTAGATTTATAGTTAGTGATATTTTTAGGGATAGGTTTATTTCTACGTCAAATTAAAATGTTACATTTAGAAAAAAGTTCAGATCAAGAGCTTGGGTATTATTAGGGTCAGTGTAAGGCTTCGGGTTTGGGTTATGTTAAGGTTTAGGGATAAGGCTCAAATTAGCATTAAGGTTAGAATTAGGGTTAGGGTAGTGGATAGGGTTAAGTTTAGGGTTCAGGAAAGGTTAAGGTAAATGTAGGGTTTGTGATAGGTTTAGGGTTAGGCCTAGGGTTAGCATTAGGGTTATGGTTATAGTTAGGGTAATTTATAGGGCTAGACCAACGGTAAGGGCTAGGATAGTGGTTAGGATTAAGGCTAGAGTTAGGGTTAGGGTCAGGGTTAGGGCAAGGGTTACACTTAGGATTAGGTTTAGGGTAGAGTTTAGGGTTTGAGCTAGGATTTTCGCTTTGGCTAAGGTTAATTTAGGGTTTGATCTAGGGTTATGGTCATTATTAGTTTTACAGTTAGGGCTATGGTCATCATTAGAGTTAGGGTAATAGGTTTAAATGTCAGGTTAAAGATAGGGTTAGGTTGAGGTTAGCGTTAGGTTTAGGTTTAGGATTAGGGTTAGGGTTTGAGATAGCTTAGATTTTGGTTTAGGGTTAGGTTCACTGTTAGTTCTAGGGTTAGGTTTATGTTTAGGGATATGGTAGATTTAGCTTCAGGTCTAGAGTTATCATAAGGGTTAAGTTTAGGGTTAGGTTATTGGGTAGGTTTCGAACTAGGGTTTGGGTAGGGTTAAGGTTAGGATTAGGGCTGGGGTTAGGATTAGGGTCAGGCCTTGGGTTAGTGTTAGGGTTAGGTTAAGTGTAAGGGTTAGGGATTGAGCTAGGTTTAGGTCTAGGGTGAGGTTTAGGGTTAGAGTCTGTGCTAGGGTAGGGCTAGGTTTAGGTTTAGGGCTAGGGTTAGCATTATTTTTAGGGTTATGGTTAGTGTAAAATTAGAGCTAGTGTTTGGGCTATGGTTACAATTAGTATTAGAGCTAGAGTTAGGTTGAGGTTTAGGTTTTGGGCTAGGGTTATGTTTAGGGTAAGGTTTAGGTGTTGAGCTACAGTTAGGGCTAGAATGAGGGTTAGGGTTAGGATTAATGCTAGGTTTAGGATTAGGTTTATGCTTAGGGTTTGGTTTAGGGCTGTAATTAGTGATAGGTTTTGTTTGAGGCTTAGGGCTAGTATATGGGTAATGTAAGAGCTAGAGTTATGGTTATGGCTAGATTTAGCGTTCGTCTAGTTTTTGGGTTAGTTTGGAGGTTGGGATAAGGTTTAGAGGTAGGGTTTTTGTTAGGGTAAGTGTCAGGGTTCAGGTTAGGATTAGGTTTAGGGTTAGGTTCAGAATGAGGACTAGGGTTAGTTCTAGGGTTAGAGTTCATGTTTGGTTTAGGTTACGGGTTATTGTTAGGGCTAAGGCTAGGGTTGAGGCTATATTTAGGATTAGGTTTAGGTCTAGGGCTAGTGTTAGTGTTAGGTTTAGGGTTAAGGTTACTGGTAGGGCTAGTGTTAGGTTTCGGATAAGGGTTAGGGTCAGGTTTAAATCAAGGTTTAGAGTTAGGGTCAGAATAAAGGTCAGCATTATGTTTAGGGTTTGGGTTAAGTTTAGAGCTAGAATGAGGGCTATGTTTAGGATTAGTAATAGAGTTAGGGTTTGTGGTAGGCATAGAATTAGGGTTAGGACTATTGTAGTCATAAGGTGAGGGTTTGACTAAGTGTAAAAATAGGGTTAGAACAAGGATTATAACTAGGGATAGGGTTAAGGTTAGGGCGAGGGTTAGGGTTAGGGTTAAAGCTAGGGGTAGGCCTTGGATCAGGGCTAGGTTTTGTGTTACATTTAGGGCTCTGGCTAATTTAAGAACTAGCATTACAATTAGGGCTAGTTTTAGGGTTAGGTTTAGGTTGAGGTCTAGTGTTAGGATTAGGTTTAGGGATAGGGTGATGTGTAGAGCTAGGGTTAGTTTTAAGGTCATAGTCTGGGTTAATATTAGTTCTAGGGATAGAGTTAGGACTCGAATTAGGGCTAGGATTAGGGCTAGGTGTAGGATTATGGTTTGATTTAGGTTAAGATTTAGGGTCAGTGCTATGGCTAGGTTTTGCTTGAGGGCTAGGGCTAGGGTTAGGGCTAGTTTTCAAATTAGATTTAGGGTTAGGGCTAGTGTTAGAGTGTGGTATATGCTTAGTGTTAGGGTTAGATATATAGTTAGGGTTAGATCTAGTTTTAGGGCTACAGCAAAGGTTAGGGCTAGGGTTAGGTCTAAGGTTTGAGTTATCCTAAGGGATAGGTTTAGAACTAGGGATAGGGATAGGGATAGGGCAAGAGTTAGAGTTAGTGTTAGTGTTAGGGTTAGATTTAGGATTAGAATTAAGCCATAATTAGGGCTAGTTTTAGGTTTAGGTTTAGGGCTAGGTCTAGGGTTAGGTTTAGGTTTAGGTTTTGAGTGATGTTTTTAGCTAGGGTTGTTGTTATTTTCAGAATCAGGATCAGGGTATGTTTTAGGGTTGGGGATAGGACTCGAATTAGAGCTAGGTTTAGGTCTAGGTGTAGGCTTAAGGTTTGGTTTATGTTAAAGGTTAGGGTTAGGGCTATGGCTCAGTTGTTTTGACGGTCTGTGGCTAGGATAGGGCTAGTTTTAGGATTAGTATTAGTATTACTGCTTGTGTTAGTGAGAAGTTTAGCTTAGGGTTAGGGTTAGATTTAGAGTTAGGTTAGATATAGAAGTATGGCTAGATCTAGGGTTAGGGCTAATGTAATGTAAAGTGATAGGATTATGGTAATGGGTAGGTTAGAAATAGAAATAGGACTAAGGCGAGAGTTAGAGTTAGTCTTAGAGCTAGGGTTAGGTTAGGTTTATGGTTAAATTAAGGCTAGGTTTAGGTCTAGCATTTGTATTAGTGTTAGGCTTAGTTGTAGGCTTAGGCTTAAGTTTAGGGATAGGGTTAGGTTTAGGGAAAGGGATGAAGTTAGAGCTCGTTTTAGGGTTAGGTCAAAGGTTAGAATTCAGTTAGGGCTAGGGTTATGGTTTGGTTTAGTAATAAGGCTAGGTTTAGGGCTAGGATGAGGGCTAGGATTTGTTTTAGGGTTATGGCAAGAATTAGATCTAGGGCTAATGTCAGGTCTAGGCTTACATTAGGGAAAGATTGAGGGTTATATTTATGGCTAGGTCTAGTGTAAGGTTTCAAATTAGGATAAGAATCAGGTTTAGAGCTAGTGGTATTATTAGGGATAGAATTAGGGTTTGCATTTGGTTTAGGTTAAAGTTTAGGTCTACAGCTTGAATTAGCATTAGGGTTTGGTTAGAGTATTGATAGGTTTAGGTTTAAGGTTCATGTTATATGTAGGGTAATTGATAAGGTTAGAGTTAGCAAAAGGGTTAGGGTTAGGCCTATGGTTAGCCTTAGGATTATGGTTGTGCTTAGGATAATGGATAGTGTTAGGGCTAGGACATTGGTTTGTATTAGGGCTAGAGTTGGGGTTAGGCCTAGGGTTAGAGTTAGGTTTAGTTTTAGAATATGGTTTAGAGTTTGAGCTAGGATTAGCGCTAGATCAAGGGTTAGGTTTAGGGTTAGGTCTAGGTTATAGTTACATTTAGGGTCAAGGTTAGTGTTAAGGTTAGGGCTAGGGTATCAATAGGTTTAGGGTATTGTATAGGGTTTGATGTCATGTTAGGTTTTGGGTTAGGGTTAAGTTTTGGTTTAAGTTTAGGATTAGGGATAAGCTTACTGTAAGGTTTAGGGCAATGTTTAGTGTTTGAGCAAGGGTTAGCTCTAAGGCAAGGGTAAGGTTTATGGTTATGTCTAAGATTAGGGTTAGGGTAGATTTAGGGTAAGGCCTAGGGTTATCATCATGGTTAGGTTTACAGTTAGGGTAATGGCTAGGGTTAGAGCTAGGGTTTGGGCTAGGGTTATCATTAAGTTTAGGGTTAGAGTTAGGGTAATATGTAGGCTTAGAGCTAATGTTAGGGATAGTGTTAAGGTTAGGATTAGGGCTAGGGTTAAGTTTAGGTTTAGGTTTAGGCCATGGTTTAGTTTTAGGGTTAGGTTACGATTAAGGGTTAGGGATTGAGCTAGTGTTTGGACTAGGATGAGGATTAGGGTTAGATTCAGTGTGAGGGTTAGGGCTAGGTTTAACATTAGGTTTAGTGTTAGGGTTCGGGTAATGGATAGAGTTAGAGGTAGGTTTTGGCCTATGGTGATGGCTAGTTTCAGGGTTAGTGGTATGCATAGGTCTAGTGTTAGGGTTATTTTTTTGTTAGGATAAAATTTAGAGCTAGGGGTTGTGTTAGGGTAAGTGTCAATGTTCAGTTTAGGGTTAGGTTTATTGTTAGTGCCAGCATTTGGACTAGGGTTTGGTCTAGGGGTAGGGTCATGTTTTGGGTTAGGTTAAGGGTTATTTTTAGGGCTGGGACTAAGGTTTTGTTTAGGGCTAGGCCTAGTGTTACCACTAGATAAAGGATTAAGTGTAGGTCTATTTCTAATATTAGGGTAACTTTTAGTTATATGGTTACAAGTACTGCCAATATTAGGGGCTGGTTTAGGATTGGGGTCAGGTTTAAACCTATGGTTACTGTTAGGGTGAGAATAAGGGTCAGAGATAGTGTTAGGATTTGGGATAGTGATAGAGCTAGATTGAGAATTAGGGTTAGGACTAGTAATAGAGTTAGATTTGGGGTTAGGCTACAAATTAGGTTTAAAACTAGGGTAGTTTTAGGTTTAGAGTTTGGCTTAGGGTAAGGGATAGGGTTAGCACTAGTGTTAGGGGTAGGGTTAGGGTTAGGGTTAGGGAAAGGGTTAGGTTTAGGGTTAGGGTTAAAGCTAGGGTTAGAGCTTGGATTAGGGCTAGGTATGTTCTGTGTTAGCTTTAGGACTATGGCTAATGTAAGAAATAGGGTTACAATTAGGGCCAGTTTTAGGGTTAGTTTTATGTCTAGGTTTAGTGTTAGGGTTATATTTAGGGTAATGGATAGGTTAGGGTTAGCGAATGTGTTAGGGTTAGGCTGAGGGTTAGCATTGGGGTTAGGATTGAGGTTAGGGTTAGGGTGATGGATAGATTTAGAGCTAGGTTTATGGCTAGGTTTATAGTTAGTGTTAGTGTTAGGGTTAGTGTTAGGTTTAGAGTTAGTGCAAGAATTAAATTTAGGGTTAGGTTTAGGGTAAGGGTTCGGACTTGGTTTAAGTTTAGAGTTAGGGTTAAAGCTAGGGTTGGGGCTCTCATTAGGGCTAGATTTGGGGTAACATTAGGGCTAGTGTTAGGGATACAGCTAATTGTAAGAATTGGGTTTATGATTAGGGCTAATTTTAGGTTTATGGTTAGGGCTAAGTCCAGTTTTATGCTTAGGTCCAAGTTCAGGGTGATGTTTTGAGCTAGGGTTAGTGTTAGGTTCAGAGTCAGGGTCAGGGTTAGTTTTAGTGTTGGGGATAGGACTCAAATTAAGGGTAGGCTTAGCGCTAGATGTAGTGTTAGGATTTGGTTTATTTTAAGGTTTAGATTTAATGCTATGGCTCATTATGTTTTAGGGCTAAGAATAAAGTTAAAGGTAGTTTTACAAATAATGTTAGTGTTATTGTTAATGATAGGGTGAGTTTAGGGTTAGGGATACTTTTAGAGTTATGGTTTATTCTAGGGTTAGGGCTAAGGTTAGGTCTAGTGTTTTGGTTATGTTATGGAATAGGGTTAGAACTAGGAATAGAGCTAGGGCGATAGTTCCAGTTAGTCTTAAGGCTAGGGTTAGGGTTAAGTTCAGGGCTAAATTAGGGCTAGGAATATGTCTAGGATTGGTGTTAGGGTTAGGCCTAGGGTTAGGGCTATGTTTAGGAATAAATTTAGGGTTAGGTTTAGGTGAAGGAATGGGGTTTTATCTAGGTTTAGGGCTAGGGCTATAATTAGAATTAGGTTTAGGAGTTGGATAGTTTTGTGTTAAAATTAAGGCTAGATTTTGTATTAGGATGAGGGCTACGGTTTGTGTTAGGGTTAGGGCAAGTTTTAGGGATAGGGATAATGTCAGCTTTATGGTTACAGCTAGGAATAGTTATAGGGTTAAGTTCATGTCTAGGTCTAATGTTAGGTTATGGTAAGGCCCAGATTAAGAGTAAGGTGTATTTTCCGGGTCAGAGTCAGGTTTCGGGTTTGTGTTAGGTTAATTATTATGGTTATGACTCAAATTAGCGTTCAGGTTAGAAATAGTGTTAGATTTATGGATAGGATTAGGTTTAGGATTCAGGTTAAGATTAGGGTAATTTGTAGGGTTAGGGTGAGTTATAGGGTTAGGGTTATGCCTAGGGTTAGTATTTGGCTTAGGGTTATTGCTAGGGTAATGAATAGCATTAAAGCTAGGGTTCTGGCTAGGGTTTTGGATAGGATTAGGGCTAGAGTTAGTGTTAGGATTAGGCTAGGGCTGGGGTTAGGGTTTGTGTTAGGTTTAGGGTACAGGTTAGGTTTTCAGACAGGGTTAGTGCTATGGTGAGGGATAGATTTAGGATTATATCTAGGGTTAGATTTAGAGTTAGTGTTAAGGTTAGTTTTAGGGTTAGGGCTCAGGTTATCTCTAGAGTTAGGTTAATGGATAGGGTTAGATGTCGGGTTAGGGGTAGGGGTAGTTTTAGGTTTAGGATTAGTGTTAAGGTTAGGGCTAAGATTATCATTAGAGTTAGGGTAATAGATAGGGTCAGATGTCAGATTAGGGTTAGGGGTAGTTTTAGGTTTAGGGTTAGTGTTAGTGTTAGGGTTAAGGTTAGTGTTAGAGTAAGGGTTAGGGTTTTATCTAGGTTTAAGACTACAATGAGGGTTAGGTTTGGGGTTAGGTCTTGGATTAGGTTAAAAATTAGGATTAGAGCTAGGGTTATCATTAGGTTTAAGGTTCGGTTTAGGGTAATGGATAATTTTAGAGATAGTATTAGGGCTAGGTTAACATTATGATTAGAGCTAGGATTAGGATTAGGATTAGGGATAGGGTTAGGGTTAGGGTTATGTTTAGGGTTCGGTTTTGGGATTTATCTATGGTTAGGGCTAAGGCAAGGTTTACGGTTAGCGTGAAGGTTAGGCTTAGGGTAAGGGATAATGTTAGGTTAGGGTTAGGATTATGCTTTGGGCTAGATTTAGGCCTAGGATTAGGGATAGATTTTGTGTTAGGTTTAGAGCTTATTTTAGTGCTATGGTCATGTAAGGATTATGTTTACACTTATGGATAGGTCTAGTGTTAGGTTTAGGTTTTGGTTAGGGTCAGTTTTATAGCTAGGGTTAGTGTTAGTGTTAGGGTCTGTGTTTGGATTAGGTTTAGGGTTAGGGCAAGAGCCAGAATTAGAATTGGTTAGGTCTAGAGTTAAGGTTAGTTTTTGGCTTAGCTTAAGGGTTATCATTAGAGCCAGGGCTAGTTTTTTTTTTTTTTTTTTTTTTTTTTTTTTTTGGTCTTTGTTAAATATATGGCTAGATTTAGGAATAGGTTTAATCTAGGTCTAGTGTTAGGGTTAGGTTTAGATATAGGGTTATGGGTAGGGCTAGTGTTAGGGTTTGGTTTAGGTTCAGGGTCAGAATAAGGGTCAGGGTTAGGGTTAGTATTTGGGTTATGGTTAAAACAAGAATGAGGGCTAGGGTTAGGACTAGGAATAGGGTTAGTGTTTGGGTTAGACTAAGTATTAAAAATTAGGACTAGGGTTAGCATTAAGGTTGGGGGTTTGGCTAGGGTAAAGGATAAGGTTAGAGATAGGGTTTGGATTAGGGTTAGGGCTAGTGTTAGTGTTAGGGTTAGGTTGAAAGCTATGATTATGTCTCAGATTTAGGTTAGGTTTTGGTTAGCATTTTGTTTAAGGTTACAACTAATATATGATCTAAGGTTATAGTTAGAATTAGTTTTAGAATTAGGGTTAAGGCTACGTCTAATATTAGTGTAAAGTTTAGGTTTAGGGTGATGTTTAGAGGTAGGGTTAGTGTTAATGTCTGAGACAGGTTTAGGGATAGTTTTAGGGTTAAGATTAGGACTCAAATTAGGGCCAGGCTTAGGGCTAGATGTAAGGTTATTGTTTTGTTGAGGTAAAAGTTAGTGTTATGGCTCAGTTTTGTTTTAGGGCTAAGCCTATTGGTAGGACTAGTTTTAGGATTAGCATTAGGGTTAGGGCTTGTGTTAGGTTTAGGTTTAGTTGTAGAATTTGGGTTAGATTTAGATCTTGGGTTAGGGCAATGTGTAAGGTTAGGGCTAGGTTCATTCTAGGCTTAGGGCTAGGAATAAGTTTACAGTAAGTAGTACGGTTAGAATTAGGGTGAGGCTAGGGCAAGAGTTATAGTTAGTCTTAAAGCTAGGGTTAGGGTTTCGTTTAGGATTAAGGCTGGGTTAGGTTTAGAGTTATGGCCAATGTATGGACTAGGGTTTCGATTGGGGCTAGTTATAGGATTAGGGTTAGGACTAAGTCTAGTTGTAGGATTAGGTATAACATTAGGGTAATGTTTAGAGCTAGGGTTAGTGTTAGGGTCAAATTCAAGCTCAGAGTAGTTTTAGGGTTAGGGTTTGGACTCAAATTAGGGCCAGGGTTAGGGCTAGGTGTAGGGTTAGGTTTTCATTTAGGTTACGTTTTAAAGTTAGGGCTATGGCTCGGTTTTGTTTTAGGGATAGGGCTATGGTTATGGCAAGTTTTAGGTTTTGCATTAGGCTTAGGGCTAGTGCTAGGTATAGATTAGGCTTAGGGTTAAAGTTAGATTTAGATTTAGGATTGAATCTAGATTTAGGTCTAGGGCTAAGGATAGGGCTACTGTTAGGTTTGGATTATGGCTAGCATTAGGATTATGGTAAGGGATAGGGTTATGACTAGGAATAGGGCTAGGGTGAGAGTGAGAGTTAGTCTTACCACTAAGCTAAGTGTTTGGTTAGGTATAGGGCTTAATTAGGGCTAGGAATATGGCTAAGTTTATGGTTATGTTTAGGCCTAGGTTAGTTTTAGTCTTACAATTAGGTTTAGTGTAAGCAATGGGGTTAGGGTTTGGTTTAGGGTTAGGGTCAGGTTTAGACTTGGGGTTACTGTTAGGGTCAGATGAGGGTCAGAGTTATGTTTAGAGGTAGAATGAGGGCTAGTGTTAAGACTAGTATTATGGATAGTGTTTATGTTAGTCTAAAGATTTAGATGAGAACTAGGGTTAGCAGTTTGGTTAGAGTTTGGCTTATTGTAAGGAATAGGGTTAGAGTTAGGCTTAGGGCTAGTGTTTGGGTTTGGGTTAGGACTAGTATTAGGGTTAAAGCTAGGGTTAAGTCGCTGATTAGGGGTAGAATTTGTGTTAGGGGTAGAGCTATGGTTAGGACAAAGACTAATGTATGAACTAGGGTTATGATTAAGGTTAGTTTTAGGGTTAGGTTAAGGCTAGAAATAGTGTTAGAGGTTAATTTAAGGTTAGGGTGATTTTTAGAGCTTGGATATGTGTTAGGGTCAGTGTCCGGGTCAGGGTTAGTTTTAGGGCTAGTTGTAGTGTTAGGGTTTGATTTAGGATAAGGGTTAGGATTAGGGCTATGGCTTAGTTTTGGTTTATGTTTAGGTCTAGGGATAGGGCAAGTTTTAGGATTAGCATTATGGTTAGGGGTAGTGTTAGGCTTTTGTTTTGGCTTATTGTTAGAGTTATATTTAGAGTTAGGTTAAATTTAGACTTAGGCATTCTATGGTTAGGATTAAAGCTAAGGATAGAACTAGGACTAGGGCTAGGGCTAGGGCAAGAGTTAGAGTTAGTCTTATTGCTATGTTTAGGGTTAGGATAGGATTAAATAAAGGCTAGGATTAGCACTAGGCTTTATGTTAGGCCTGGGTTTAGGGAGAGGTTTAGGGTTAGGTTTAGGGTTAGGGTCAGGTTTTAGGGTTAGGTTAGTTTTTAGATACAGGATGAGGTTATAGGTAGATTTAGGGCTAGGGCAAAGAATAGAATAAGGGTTAGGACTTGGGTTATGGTTGGGGTTAGGATTAAGCCTAGGTTTAGAGCTAGGATTATGGCTAGGGCTAATTTAAAGTCTAGTATTATGGTTAAAATAGTTTTAGGGTTAAATTTATGGCTACATCTAGTGTAAGGGTTAGGTTTAGGATTAGGGTCAGGTTTAGAGCTAAGGGTACTATTAAGGTCAGGGTCACGATTTGTGTTTTGGATAGGTTAATGCTTAATGTTAGTACTCAAATTAGCATTAGAGTTAAAATTAGGTTAAGATAGTGTTAGGTTTAGGTTTCAGGTTAGGTTTCGGGTAATGGATAGGGTTAGGATTAGGGACACAGATTTAGGCCCAGGTTTAATGTTTGGGCTAGGGTTATGGTTACTGTAATATATAGGGTTAGAGATAGGGGTGCAGCTAGGTTCATTGTTATGATTATTGATTGGGTTAGGCTTGGGGTTAGGGTTAGGGTTAAATCTAGGTTTGTGGCTAGGTTTATTGTTACAATTAGTGATAATTGTAACAATATCTAGGGTTAAATCTAGGGATAATGCTCGGAATAAGGCCAGGTTTTGGGTTAAGTTAAGGCTAGGTTTAGGGTGACGGCTAATGTAAGTACCAGGGTTGTGATTAGGCTAATTTTAGGGTTAGGGTTAAGGCTAGTTTTGTTGTTAAATTTAGGTATAGCATTAGGGTGATGGGAGCTAGGGTTAGTGTTAAGGTCAGAGTCAGTGTCAGGGTTAGCTTTAAGGTTTGGCTTAAACATCGAATTAGGGCTAGAGTTATGGTTAAGTGTAGGGTTAGGGCTTAGTTTATTATAAGGCTTAGGGTTAGATCAATTTTTTTTTTTTTTGGGCTAGGGTTAGTACTAGTTTTAGGATTAGGGCTCCTGGTAGGTTTAGGTTTATGCTAAGGGTTATTTTTAGATTTAGAGCTAGGGTTAGATCTAGTGTTGCTGCTAGGACTATGAATAGTGCTAGTGTTAGACTTATGGTTCGGGCTAGGATTAGGGTTTCAGTAAATTATAGGTTTAGAACTAGGGTTAGGACTAAGGTGAGACTTAGAATTAGTCTTTCGACTAGGGTTAGGGTTAAGGTTAGGGATAGGTCTAAGTTACATCAAAGATTAGGCTAGGGTTAGTGTTAGGGTTAGACCTAGATTTATGTTTAGGTTTATATTAAGACTATGTTTAGGGCTACGATAAGGGCTAGGGTTTGTGTTAGGGTTAGGGCTAGTATCTTGGCTATGGCTAATATCAGGTCTAGTGATATGCTTAGGGATAGTTTTAGGGTTAGTTTTATGGATAGGTCTAGTGTAAGGGTAGATATAGTGTAAGAGTGAGGTTTAGAGATAGGGGAATTATTAGGGTCAGTGTAAGTGTTAGGGTTTGGTGTAGGTTTGAGTTTAGGGTTATGGCTAGAACTAGTATTAGGGTTAGGGTTTGGGTAATGATTGGATAAGGTCTAGGGTTCAGGGTAGGTTTAGGTTAATTGATAAATTTGGGGATAGTGATATGTTTAGGGTTAGCATTAGGGTAAGGGTTATTTTTAGGGTAATGATATAGTTAAACTTAAGGATAGGGCTAGAGTTATTGTTAGGATTAGGTCTTGATTTAGGGTTAGGGTGAGAGTTAGAACTAGGGTTAGATTGGAGTTATGTATAGTTTAAGGGTTAGGTTCTGAGCTATGGTATGGACTAGGCTGAGAGTTAGGTTCAGGGTTAGGTCTAGGGTTAGGATTATGGTATATTTTGGGTTAGGGTTAGGGTTAGGATTAGACCTACACACTGGTGAAAGGGGTCTCCCACCTGTAGGGACGAGTCCCCTCTACCCTGGCTGCAGCTGTGTTCGAGCTCCCCCCACAACCAGGTGGGAAGGGTCTCCAACTGCAGGGGCGAGTCCCCTCTACCCTGGCTGCAGAAGTATAGAAGCTCCCCCAAAACCCAGGTTAGAGGGATGTCTCCCCTGGAGTAGCGAGTCCCTGCTACCCTAGCTGTGGGGGTAGAGGAGTCCCACCCCTTCAACACTCAGGTGGTAGGTTTCTCCCGCCTGGAGGGGCTACTACCCTCTACCCTGGCTGTCTCAGTATACAAGTTCCCACTGATTCCCAGGTGGAATAAGTCTTCCATAAGGAGGGGGGAGCTGCCTCTTCTATGGTTGCTGGGGTATAGGAGCTACTATGATTCCAAGGTGTGAGGGACACCCCCCAGGGGCAAATCTCCTCTACCATGGCTGCGGAGGTATAAGAGCTATAAGAGCTCCACCTGACACCCATGTGAAAGGGTTTTTCTGCCTGGAGGGGCAAGTACACTCTACCCTGGCTGCAGCAGTATAAAAGTTTACCCTGACACCTAGGAGGGAGGGGACCCCCCCTAAAGTGGTGAGTCCCCTCTACCCTGGCTGTGGCTGTGTATGAACTCCCCCAGACACCCAGGTGGGAGGGGTCTCCCGCATGGAGGGGCGAGTCCCCTCTATTCTGGATGAGACCATATAAGACCTCCCTCCTACACCCAGGAGAGAGGGGTCTCTTGACTGGAGGGACGAGTACCCTCTACCCCGGCTGTGGCAGTATTCAAGCTTCCCCTGACATCCAGGTGGGAGGGATCTCCCACCTGCAGGGGCGAGTCCCCTCTCCCCTGTCTGTGGCAGGATAGATACAAGCTCTCCTGATACCCCGGTGAGAGGGGTCTTCAGCCTGGAACAAGTCCCCTCTACCCTGGCTGCAGTGGTATACAAGTTCCCTCAGACACTCAGGTGAGAGGGGTCTCCCGCATGGAGGGGCAAGTCTCCTCTACCTTGGCTAAGGCTGTATCCAAGCTAGCCCAACCCCAAAGCACAGGTGGGAGGGGTCTTTCACCTGCATGGGCAAGTCCACTCTACCCTGGATGCCTGGTTTGGAGCTTCCCCCACACCCATGGTTAAGGTTAGGGTTGGGGATAGGGTTAGTGTTAGTTTTAGTGTAAGGGTTAGTGTTAGGATTATGATAGGTTGAGGTTAGCGTTAGTGTTAGGATTAGGGTAAGGGTTAGTGTTATGTTTAGTGTTAAAGTTTAGAGTTAGAGTTAAAGTCAGGAAACAGTTAGGGTTAGTGTTATGTTATGGTTAAGGTTATTTTTTGGGTTTGGGTTGTGTTAGAGTAACGGTTAGGGTTAGGGTTAGGGTTAGGGTAACTTTAGGCTTAGAGTTAGGGTTCAGGTTAGGGTTAGTGTTAGGGTTAGAATTAGTATTATTTTTACATTGAGGGTTAGGTTTATGATTAGGGTTAGTTTTAAGTTATGGGTTATAGTTAGGGTTAGGATTAGTTTTTGAGTTAGGGTTAGAGTTAGGTTTATTGGTAGTGTTAGATTTAGGGTTACGAATAGTGTTAAGGTTTTTCTTAGGGTTAAGGTCAGGCTTAGGGTTAGTGTTACTGAAGGGTTAGGGTTAGGGTTACAGTTTGTGTTAGGGTTAGGTTTAGATTTAGGGTTTGTGGTTGGGTTAGGTTTAGGATTAGGGTTAGTGTTATTGTAAGTGTTTGGGTTAAGTTTAGGGTTAGGTTTATTTCTTGGTTTCGGGATTTAGTGTTAGTATTATCATTAGGTTTAGGGTTAAGATTTTTTCTTAATGTTAGGGTTAGGGTTGGGGTATGGTTAGTGTTAGGTTAGTGATAGGGATAGGGTAAGTGTTTGGGTTAATGTAAGGTTTTGTTAGGGTTAAGTTTTGGTTATGGTTAGGGTTATGGTTAGGGTTAAGGTTTGTGTTATGATTAGAGTTAGAGTTGGGGCTGCTGTTAAAATTTCGGTTAGGATTAGGTTTAGGGTTAGTGTTAGGGTTAGGGTTAGGTTTAATGTTAGGGTTAAAGTTAGATTTAGGGTCAAGGTTAGTTTAATGGTTAGGGTTAGGGTTACGGTTACAATTAGTGCTAGTTTTATTGTTAGTGTTAGGGTTAGGCTTACTGTTAGGTTTAGGTTTAAGGATAGTGTTAGATTTAGAGTTAGGTTTTTTGGGGGGGTTATGGTTAGTGTTATTGTTTGGGTTATGATAAAGTTTAGGGTTAGAGTTAGTTTTAGTTTAGAGTTAGGGTTAGGATTCATGTTAGATTTAGGATTAGGTTTAGGATTAGTGTTTGGGTTAGGGTTAGTGTTACGGTTAAATTAGATTTTGGTTTAGGATAATGGTTTGTGCTAGGGTTACAATTCATGTTATGTAATGGGTTTAGTGTTAGGTTTTAAGTTAGGGTTAGTGTTAGGTTTAGAGTTAGGTTTAGGGTTAGTGCTAGTGTTTGGGTTATGGTTATAGTTAGGTGTTGGGTTACTGTTAATGTTATTACTGTGAATATTATTACTCTTATTAGGTTTAGGTTTAGGGTTAGGGTTAATTATAGGTTTAAGGTTAGGTTTAGGGTGAGGGTTAGGTTTAGGATTAGTTTTATGTTAACGTTAAATATAGGTTTCGGAATAGCATTAGGATTAATGTTAGAGTTAGTGTTAGGGTTAAGATTAGTATCAGAATTAGTGTTAGGGTAGGGTTAGGGTTAAGTTTGTCAGAGTTAGAGTTTCAGTTAGTGTTACGGTTATGATAAATGTTAGGGTTAGTGTTAGTGTTAAGATTAGAGTTACTGTTATGTTTAGGGTTAGGGTTAGTGTTAGGGATAGGGTAAGGGTTAAAATTAGGGCTAGGTTTAGTGTTATATAAAGGTTAGGTTTAGTGTTAGTTAAAGGTTTAGGATTAGGTTGAGGATTAGGGTTAATGTTAGGGTTAGGGATATCTTTAGGGTTAGGGTAAGTGTTTGGGTTCGGATTATGGTTAGGGTTAGGTTAAAGTTATTGATTTGTTTATTTTTTTCAGTTAATGCTAGGGTTAGGGTTTGGGTTTTAGTTAAGGTTAGTGTTAGGATTAGGTTAGGGTTAGGGTTTGGGTACGTGATTAGAATTAGTGTTAGGATTAGTTTTAGGGTTATGGTTATTGTAAGTTTTAGGTAAGTTTTATGGTTAGAGTTAAGGTTAGTTTTGGGTTAGGGTTATGGTTAGGATTAGGTTTAGTGTTAGTTTTATAGTTATGTTGAGGTTTATGTAAGGGTTGGGTTTAGTTTAGGGACAGAGTGACAGTTCATGTTAGTGTAAGAGTTAGGGTTAATGTTAGTATTAGGTTTAGGTTTAGAGTTTAGGTTAATGTTAGTATTAGGGTTATGTTTATGTTTATTGATAGAGATTTGGTAAGGGTTAAAGTTAGGTTTTGGTTTACTGTTAGGTTATTGGTTAGTGTTAGTGTTAGGCTTAGGGTTAGGTTAGTGTGAGGGTTAGCATTAGGCTTTGGGTTTGGTTTAGGTTTAGGGTTATTGTTATGGTTACAGAAAGGTATAGGGTTATGTTTAGGTAAGGTTTAGGTTTAAAATGAGGATTATGGTTAGGATTACATTTAGTTTTAGGGTTGGTGTTAGGGTTAGTCATGGGTTTAAGTTTAGCATGAGGTTTAGTGTTGGAGTTAGGGTTAGATTTAGCTTTAGAGTTTGGTTTAGGGTTAAATTTAGGTTTAGGTTTAGTTTTAGGGTTTCCGTTAGTGTTACTGTTAGGTTTATAATTAGAGTTAGTGTGAGAGTTAAAGTTAGGGTTTCAGTTACTTTTAGGTTTAGGGTTATTGTTGAGGTAAGGGATAGGGTCATGTTTAGGTAAGATTTAGGTTTAGTGTTAGGGTTACGGTTTTGATGAGGTTTAGTTTTAGGGTTATGGTTAGGGTTAGTCGTGGATTAAGGTTTAGCATGAGATTTAGTGTTAGGTTTAGGGTTACGGTCAGGATTAGGGTTATAGTGAGGCTTTGGGTTAGTGTTTATGTTAGTTATAGAATTAAATGTAGGGTTATGGTTATGGTTATGGTTACAGTTAGGTTTATCATTAGTATTAGGATTAGAGTTAGTTTTAGGGATAGGGTTAGTGATAAGGTTAGCATTGGGTAAGAGTTAGTGTTAACATTTGGGTTAGGGTTAGTGTTAGGTTTAGTGATAAGTTTAGGGTTAGGGATAAGGTGAGGCTTAGGGTTAATGTTAGGGTTAGGTTTAAGTTTAGAGTTAGTGTCAGGGTTAGGTTTAGGGTTATGTTTAGGGTTAATTTTAAGGTGAGGTTTAGGGTTATGGTTAGTGTAAGGGTTAGGGTTAGGGTTAGTGTTAGGGTCAGTGTTAGTTTTAGGGTTAGGCTTAGGTTTAGTATTAGGTTTTCAGTTATGGTTACTCTCATATTAGGGTTAGGTTTAGTGTTAGTGTTAGGTTTACTGTTAGCTTTAGAGATAGGGATCATGTTAGGATTAGGGTTAGGGTTAGGGTTAGGTTTAGTGTTAGGGTTAGGGTTAGTGTTAGTTTTAGGGTTAGGGTTAGACTTAGTGTTAGGGTTAGGTTTAAAATTAGGGTTAGTAGTAGGGTTAAGGTTATGGTTATGGTTAGTGTTTGGGTTAGTGTTAGGGTAATGATTTGGATTTGGGTTATGGTTACAATTTTTGTTACTATTAGTGTTAGTGTTAGAGTTAGGGTTAGTGTTATGGTAAGTGTTAGAGTTATGTTTAGTGTTAGGGTTAATTTTAGGGTTAGTGTTAGGGTTACAGTTTGGGTTATGGTTATGGTTATGGTTATTATTTAAGTTAAGATTACGGTTAGGAATAGAGTTAGGATGAGTGTTCTGTTAGGGTTAGGGTTAGTGTTAGTTTTAGGGTAGGATTAGTGTTAGGTTTAAGTTTATATTGAGGGTTCGTGTTAGGGTGAGGGTTAGGGATACAGTTAGGATAAGTGATAGCTTTAGGTTTAGGGTTAGTGTTAGGGTTAGGGTGAGTTTTAGGGTTAAGGATAGTGTTAGGTTTAAGGTTAGTGTTAGAGATAGGGTTAGGATTAGGGTTAGTGTGAGGCTTATTATTAGGGTTAGTGATAGATTTAGTGTTAGTGTTAGGGTTAAATTTATGGTTAGAATTAGGTTTAGTGTTAGTGTTAGGGTAAGGTTTCCTGTTTTTGATAGGGTAAAGGTTAGTGTTAGTTTCAGGGTTAGGTTTAGTTTAGGTTTAGTGTTAGTGTTAGGGTTATGGTTAATGTTAGTATTAGGTTTAGGGTTATTGTTAGGATTAGGGTTACTGTTAGGGTTAGGGTTTTGGTTCATCTAAAAGTAAGGGTTAGGGTTAGAGGTAGCTTTAGTGTTAGTGTTAGTGTTAGGGTTAGGGTTAAGTATAGTGGTAGGTTTATGGATAGGTTTAGGGTTAGTGTTAAGTTTAGAGTTAGTGTTAGTGTTATTTTTAGTGTTAGATATAGGGTTAGGGTCAGTGTTACGTTTAGATTTTGTGGAAGAGTTAGTGTTAGAGTAAGTCTTAGGGTTAGTGTAAGGATTAGGTTTAGTGTTAGGTTTAGATTTAGGGTTAGGATTATGTTTATGGTTAGTTTTAGAGTTAGGGATTTTGTTAGATTTTGGGTTAAAGTTAGTGTTTGTATTAGGATAGGTTTTGGTTTAAGTTTATTGTTAGTGTTAGAATGAGGTTTAGGGTTAATATTAGGGTTAGTGTTAGGTTTATGGGAAGTTTTATGGTTAGTATTAGTGTTAAGGTTAGGGTTAGTGTTAGTGTTACAGTTAGGGTTAGGGATAGGGTTAGTGTTAGGTAAGTGTTAGGGTTCTGGATAGGTTTAGGGTTAGTGTCAGGTTTAGGGTTATGGTTAGGGTTAGATTTAGAATTAGGTATATGTCTAAGGTTAGTGTTAGGGTTAGTTTTAGGGTTAGTGTTAATGTTAGGGTTAGGGTTAGGTTTAGGATTAGGTTGATCATTAGCTTTAGTGTTGGGGTTATTGTAAATTTTGGGTTAAGGTAATGGCTAGGGATAGGGTTTGGTTTAGGGTTGGTGTCAGGTTTAGGGTTAGGGTTACTGTTAGGATTAAGTTTATGTTTAAGAATAGGTAAATATGAGAGTTAGTTAGGGTTAGGTTAGAGTCAGGATTATGATTTAGGTTAGGGTTTCTGTTAGGTTTAGTGTTAGAGTTAGTTTTAGTGTTAGGTTTAGGGTTAGGGATAGTGTTAGTGTTAATTTTAGGATTAAGTTTAGGGTTTCTGTTAGATTTAGAGTTAGGGTTTGTTTTAGGGTTAGGTTTAGTGGAATGGTTAGTGTTTGGGTTTGTTTTAAGTTTAGGGTTAAGGTTAGGTTTTGTGTGAGGGTTAGGGTTACCATTAGGTTTAGGTAAGGTTAGTGTTAGGGTTATGTTAAGTTATGGTTATGGTTTTGTTTAGGGTTAGGGTTAGGTTTATGGTTAGGGTTAAGTTTACTGTTAGTATTCTGGTTAGTGTTAGGGTTAGGGTTAATGCTATGGTTAGGGTTCGGTTTAGTGTTAGGGTTATTGTTTGTTTTTGGGTTAGGATTAGTGTTAGTGTTATTGTTAGGTTTAGATTTAGGGTTTGTGTTTTGGTTAGGATTAGGGATATATTGAGGATTTTTGTTAGGGTTAGTGTTATGGTAGAATGATGGTGGCCTCCGGGAAAGGCAGGTGGATGGCTGAGGGCTGTTTTTATTTTTATCCCGTATGCATTCATGAGCAGCCAGTGTTTTTAAAAGTGTGTGTGTGTGTGTGTGTGTGTGTGTGTGTGTGTGTCCTCCTTACAACCCTTTGCCCCATCCCGAGGGTGCCCATGTTCCCTTGGGGACAGGGTATTGTGGTGCTCCACCTCGACCCCCTCACTCCAACCTGTTCCTGCTGGGTGGTGGGGCCCTGGAGAGATTCTTGGCCTCTCTGGACTCCCATTTCCCTGTGGTACAAGGTGAGACTGGACAAGGTTTCCCCCAAGACAACTCCCATCCCAATGTCCCATGTGCTGTGACTTGGTAAACCCAATCCGGGGCCCACAGCTGGCCTGATGGGCGACAAACCTCTCCACCCAGCCCACCCCACGACCCCGACCTGGGCCGATGAAGCCTCCCAAAATGGCAGGACAGCACACCCAAACACCAGCAGTGCTTGGGAAGGTGTCCCCACCTCCAGGCATCCTCTGCCCCACCTCTACTACCAGCACCCTGACTGTGCCCTAAGACCCCCTCACCCTGTGTGCACCTTGAGGGACTCTCCCTGATGACCCAGGATAGTGCATATGCTTCCGCAGGCCCTGGTTCTGCAGCCCAGGGAC
This sequence comes from Marmota flaviventris, assembly GCF_047511675.1. Lineage (NCBI taxonomy): Eukaryota > Metazoa > Chordata > Mammalia > Rodentia > Sciuridae > Marmota > Marmota flaviventris. The sequence goes on from NC_092508.1 coordinate 115,900,779, forward strand.
ATGGCGACACCAGGACGAGGGGCTCTCCCCATGGTGGGGTTCCCTGAAGGGTGGTCCATTGTTTGGTACCCTAGGGTCTGGAGCCACCCAAGCCCTAGTCCTCCTCCCATCCATCCCAGAAGCTCTCCCCCGACCAGGAAATCCCTCTTGGGCCTAAGTTGTCACCTCTGTTGTGTGTGAACCCTGAACCCTGAAGGACAGGAGAGCAGCCATGTTGCTAAGACAGCAGCTGAGACCAAGCACGTCTCCACCCTCATCACACCCAGAAGCTACCTGGGAAGAGTGATCTCAGCAGGCCGGAGAGCCCACAGCCCTCCAGTCTACCCTGGAGAGTCAGGCCCAGGCCCCACCTGGAAAAAGAAAGCAAGCTCTTCCTTCCTGGAGGGCAGCGGGGCTCGTTGAGTGCCCACTTCCTTCCCTGGAGCCCAGAGTGCTCAGGAAGCAGCCAGCGCAGGAAGGGCAGCCTGCGCCCAGGGACTGGCTAGTGGCTGCCAGGAGTCCTCGGCTGGGTCCAGGCTCCCCCAGCCATTGGGAACCCAGGCCTGGGATGGACGAGGCCTTGGAAACAGTCACAAGCCCAGCCCTCAGCAGCTGGGATGTTGGCCAGAGCCTATAACATTAACCTTTTCAGACATCACCTTTAAATGGGGGGATTCAGCCCCTTTCCCAAGAGGAGCTGCAGAAGGGGTGAGCTGCAGGGGGAGCCTGGCAGAGGAGGTTACCCTTGCCCTTTCCATCAAAGGGACACAGGCTGGGAGTGGGCACGGACAGGGGTTCTCCTTTCTCAGATGTGAGAACCAAGGCTCAGGACACACTGGGTCCTGACAACTATGAGAACCCCCCCTTTCTCCAGGTTCCTCCTAAGCAATCACAGCAGCTGTCCGGGTTGCACAATGTGTCCTATGGAGTTCAGTGAGCAATTATTACACCTGCAAAGAACCACAAGGGTCTTTTGGCTCGATGGGCCTCAAATGCATCTCCCTATCCCATCCGAGGGCAGCGCACAGCACCACTTACCCTTGCTGTGCAAGAACTTAGTCCAGGGCTGCCAGATCTCCTGATCACCTGGAGCCTGGTAGTGCAGCCCGGGTCAGCCCTGGGGGAGGGAAGCCTGGTCCTGAGCACACAGCCAGAGGGGGACTTCCCTGTGTGTGCTGATGGCCTGCGAGGAGGGCTAGTGCAAGAGGTGGCAGGGTCTCCCCAGGGCACTGGCCTCCCCTTTGCCACAGGGCACCTCTCTACACCCACCTCCTCCCAAGCCACCTAAGGAACAGAAACAGTAGTTAGGGCCTCACTGTCTGCAATGACACAAACCTGGGCTCTTGGCCACTTGTAGCTGTGTAACCTCTGGCAAGTTTCTCAACCTCGCAAAACTTCAGTTTCTTCATCTGTAAAACAGGGGAGGAGAGCCTCTCTTTGTAGGAGAATAATGCTGCTCAACAAATCCCAACATTCTTATCAATAAACACATTATGGTTCCAGAAGCCTTGGTGCATGCCTTCAATCCCAGCAGCTCAGGGGGCTGAGGCAGGAAGATCACCAGTTTGAGGCCAGCCTCAGCAACTTAGAAGACCTTGTCTCAAAAATAAAGGAGGTGGAGGCTGGGGATAGAATTCAGCAGTAAAGCACCCTGGGTTCAATCCCCACTACCACAAAAGAAATAAAAATAAAAAGGTCTTGTCCCTTTCCTGTTCTAATATACCTCACTCCCCTGGCTATGGGGTTAACACAAGTAGTTACCCGGGAGTTTTCCAACCCTGGAAAAGCAGGGAGTCACCTAAGCAAAATCTGATGCCCAGGCCTAATTCAAAAAGGAAAGAAGGAAGACAAGGCAGCCCACCTCTCAGCCTTGCCCTGGCTTACAGTGGAAAACCACTGATCTAATCTACTGGCCTCCAGACAGATAGGGAAACTGAAGCACAGAGAGGTGGCGTGACTGGAGCAAAGTCACACAACAAGCAGGAAGCAGGGCTGGACCAGAAGTTTCATGCTGACTCCTGCGTGCTGCCCCAGCTCATCTAACCCTTAGTGTGTTAGCAACACTCAAGGCCTCCAGGGCCAGATACAAAAGGGGAAAAGAGGGCTCAGATGCATTCAGGAGTCATGGAAACTGGCAGGACGGCACCAGAGATCCTTGCTGTGTGAGAACTCAGTCTGGAGCTTCCAGGTCTCCTGGTGACTTTGAAGGACAGTTAGAAACCCGAGTTTTTGTGCAAACTTTACTGAATCTTAAGAATTATGTTCTAGGGCTGGGGTTGTGGCTGAGTGGTAGAGGGCTCACCTAGTATGTGTCAGGCAAGGGGTTAGATCCTCAGCACTACATAAATATAAAATAAAGATATTGTGTCCACCTAAAACTAAAATATAAATATAAAAAAAAGAATTACGTTTTAATTCCAAGCAAATTTTTTAAATATTTATTTTTTAGTAGTAGTTGGACAAAATACCTTTATCTTATTTATTTATTTATTTTTATGTGGTGCTGAGGATCGATCCCAGGGCCTCGCACGTGGTAGGTGAGTGTTCTACCACGGAGCCACAGCCCCAGACCCCAAGCAAATTTTAAACCTGAGCAACCAACAAAAAAAACCTGGAGCCAGGTGCGCTTCTTGGGTTACCAGTTTGCAACCTCGGTTCAGGATTTCAGGGTTGGACCTGGGGATGACTTTTTGGCACCAAGTCAGGATGACATGAGAGGTTCTTGGAAAGTATCTTTCTCTATAAATCAGTGTCTGGTCCTGGTGGCTCAAATTCTTCCGTTAGCTATTTGTTCTTGTGAGCCAAACAGTGCTCTCCCCAGATATTCTTGCCAAAATATTTCAGAGTTTATTACAAATATCTTTGTCTAGAGTACAGATCTAGGTAGTGTCCTGGACCTGGAAGAACAGAAAAAAGTAATATTGACAAGAGCAATTGGACGACACAGAGCAGTTCCGATGCCTCAGGTGCCACCCCAAGACCTAGGGACACAGAGTGCTGCCAAAGCTTCTGAGAGCTTGAAGCAAGGCACGTGTCTATTTTAGATAAGAAGCTGCCAATATCCCCCCAAAATACCACCCCTGAGGCTGAGATCAGACAGCTGGTGTCTTGCCAACCAGGAAGCATCCGCCACATTTGCCATCTCAAAATAAGTCTGGCGTCTTCCAGGGACAAAACTTTTAGCTGCCAAATGAATCGCTGGGGCTCAGCAGAGGCTCTGGCCACCTGACATTCTGCCCAGAGTCCTCACAGTGCTGAGGGGAGGACAGAGGGAGGCGGGCAGGCAGGGGAAGCTGTGCCTCGACACTTTTCCCTAAAATGCTGATCTTAGGTCTAGACAACAGAAAAGATGCTGCTAAAATTATTACGAAGCCTTTCCCCAAAAGGCATCCGGTTACCTCAGATTTTAAAACTGCGCTGATGGAAGCCTCTGCTCTTGGCCTGTCCTGGGTTTCCACACGAGGGCTCTGGAAGAGGACTCCAAGATTAGGGACACAATTAAGGAGAGGCAGAGGCTTAGAGAGGATTTCCCAGGAAACAAATGGGGGTGAAGGTGGGAGGACCAGATTCTTCACAAACTCCCTTCTCTCTACTCAAGCACGATGAGTTCATCCAGTGTGCCAAGCCCTTCCCACCAGGGGGCCTGGGGAGCTGTGGACCATCACCACCAATGCCCCAGACCCCAAGCCCGTCCACATCACCTCTTTACTCCTTAGACACAGCCCTACCATCCCTTTTTCTCAGGAGTGGTCTGTACATCTGGAATTCAGTTCCCCTGCTCCTAGCAGCACCCAGTCCAACCAAATTGCACTGTAGCATCACACCCACTGCCAAGCTTGCCTGAGCAAAGCTGCATAAAAATCACCTGGAGAGACTATGCAATTTTGGATTCCTGGTCTCCACCCACAGAGATTCTGGCTCAGCAGATCCAGGGGCCTGGGTTCCCAGGTGAGGGTGATATCGGGCCTGCACTATCCCTGACAGTAGCCATTAGCCTCCTGTGGCTACTTAAGTGAAAATCAAATTTAAATCAAATTAAAAATAGTAAGCCAGGTGAGGCAGAGCCCATGTCTATAGTCCCAGCTACTCGGGAGGTGGAGGATGGCTGGATTTCAGGAGTTCAAGGCCAGCCTGGGTAGTACAGCAATAACTCATCTTTAACCAAAGTAGTCACACTAGTCACATTTCAAATGCTCAACAGCCACATGGGGCAGGTGGCAGCCATGTGAGATGGTCCAAATGGAGAACACTCCCCTGTCTGTAAAGGTTCTCTCAGGCAGCACTGGTCTAGACTCCAGAGCATACGTCATGTTGGAAATCGTGGGCTTCCCTGTGAGTTTCTCAGGGCTGCTGTCTCAAGAAATCAGAAGGAAGGATTCCTGAGGACAGGGACTAATGCTGTGTTCAGCTCATAGGAAGAAATATTTGTTGAAGAAAAGGATGGCTAAACAATAGATGGATGGAGGGAGAGACTGATGGTCAGCTGGACAGAACTCCAGAAGGGTTAGAGAAACCTGGTGGCCTGAATCCTCTTTGGGATCGGATCCACACCTCCTTTACTGACCGGGCATGCTCCCTCCATTCAATACCAGAACCCTGCCCCCAGACTCGAGCAACCGAGGACTGTCCCCCAGGTCCTGGATGGCCATGCCCTGCTTAAAACTGAGAGGAAGCCACTGATGGAAAATAAAGTTGATTCTAAAATGCCTTTACTATTTTGAGTTCCTGGCTACCTAGCCAACAGGGGCTGACAATCTGCCTTTAATAGCTCCAGCTCTGAGTGTCTTAAAGACATTTTTCTTTCTGGATTTAAATAATTGCATTGCATCCCCAGTTCTGGTTCTCTTCTAAAGCCAGCCCCAAATGACATTTGGCAGGCTAACGGTGGTCTGGCTTTCCACGCCCCCCCTCTGCCCTGTGGGGTTTTCTCAGAATATTTTCCTCAATGTCTGTGTAGCTGGCTTTTAAACAAGTTTATTATTTTTTTTTAGATCAGGTCTCAAATTTTATTAAATTTAAATTTTATTCCATTTCAGGCTATAAAGTCTCCAAAAGTGGCTTTAAAAGTGAACAGGTTTTGGCATGCAGGAAATAGGTTACCTCCAATGCAAATAAAAGAGTCTAGCTTCCGAAGAGGACAAGGCTCTAAGGGTTGGGAAAATGCGTGGAGTGGTTAGAGACCAATTTAAAAGCACATATATTTTAAATGAAACATTCTGTGGACATATGGAACCAATACTTCTGCCAAGAGCTCAATTCTAGTGATCAAGTCTCAAGAACTAAACTTCAGTCTTTATTACCCAAGGTGATTTTAAGCTGACAAATGAAAACTCCTTTTTTGGTTTCTGGTCTAAGGGGAATCTTTTTTTTTCCAACTAAGTAACCCAAATAACTTTAGCGACTTTATTTTTAATAAGGATTAAAGATGCTAGAGGACCTCAGTTCTCACCCACAATGTGGGGCTCCACCCTCTGGGCCAGCTGAGGGCCCTGCAGTGGGATGTGCATCTGTAGGAGGAAGGATGAAGGAACAGAGTCCTCTTTGCCCCACTGAATTGTCTTTAAACACTCTTGTGATTGGCTGAAGAGGTGGCTTAGCAGCAGAGCATTTGCCCAGCATCGCACACAAGGAGTCCTGCGGGGGTGACTGAGGCAGATGAGCTGACCTTTCAGCCCCGACACCAGGGAGGCTACTGTACCAAGACCCCTGTCCCCACAGGGTCCGCCCATGCTCTTGCTGGAACTGTCATTGAGCCAGCCACGGTTTCTGGAGCACTCCTCTTGCATGTCTTCCCCGCAGTGGGAGAGGAGGTGCGGAGATCAATGAACATTCTCTGGTGGAGGCCGAAAAGCCCAACTGGAGGCCTCATATGCATCCACCAGAGGCCCTTCCGTGGGTGTGCGCAACAGACCTCATGCCCTTGGAGCTGCAGCCCTGAGGCTGCAGAGGGACTGGGGCTGGGGGAGGGTGTAATAAATACCTTGATGCTGGTGGATCCCTGAATGGCCTCCTTCCCTGGGCCTGAGTGACAGCCAGCCTAGGCCTTCGCACTCCCAGGAGCCAGAAGGAGGGAAAGAGAGAGAGCTGCAGGGGCAGAGGAGGGGGTGCCAGCCAGGGACAAAGGCACAGACAGAGAAACAAAGGAAGAAAAATCCCCTCTTGTTATAACCTGTGGTTTAAAGAAAAATGTGGCTTGCTCCCCGAGGAGGCCTCGAGTGCAACCCTAAGTCCATCTGATGCAAGGCCAGGCCCTTCTCCTTTGCACACTACACGTCAAGCCCAGGTGTGACATGGTGTCCTGGGCATTCTCCTAGGCCGGAAGCTCCCCAGGCCCATGTGCAGAATCAATTGGAGTCAGAGGCAATCATCTCCCAACAGATTTGGGAGCAAACATTGGCTGCTGCCCCATAGCACAAAGGGACCCACAGGCAACAGGAACCAGAATAAGGATTTTGGAGCACTGCCTAACTGAACAGTTAGGACCTGGGTCCATTTGTTTTTGAAGACCACCTGACTTCCCCTTTGAGGCCTAAGCAGATGGAAGGGAGGCTTGTTCAACCTCTGTTGGGTCTCAAGTATTCTCCAAAGTGGTTGGAGCTGAAATATACCTGGGAGTCACCCAAGAAGAATGTGTTCGGGATCAGCAAGCAGAGGAGAAACTGTGATGCCCTTTTTGTTTGGTTTGGAATTGTTGGAATTTGACTAGCTTAGCAATTTTTTTTTTCTTACTATATCTGTGGGAAAAGTATGTGAATAAAACAAAGGGAAGGTTTCCTCCTCAACCACAGGGCCGAAGAAAATATGGAGTCCTGATCCGAGGTTCCATGGCACCTCATACAGTCTATGGTGGAATTTCACCAACCAACGTCTAGGTGAAACTTCAGGTCAGAAGTTGATGCCGACCTGCAAGGCTAAGAGGGACCTAAGTCCCCACAAGGGGCACAGCCAGACATGGACAAGGCGAGTCTTGTCTTAAATGTGCAACACCAATGCAGAGTAAAACATGGGAGGCACACAAATTGAGTCTTGTCCTAAATGTGCGAAAACAATGCAGGCTGGAACATGGGAGGCACACAAAGAAAACTGCACCTTCTAAAATGTTTGTTAGCAACCTTTCAGAAGGTTTTCCTGGTAACTGTGGGGGTGAAACTCACTCCACAAAGTGGCATACTCTCTGAATCAAAATGGCCCACCCAAGATGTGGGCTGGCCATCAGAAGGATCTTTAGATGAGAGAGTCATTGCTGAGGTCCTTTTGATTATTGTTGGAAACCCTGAACCATTTCTCATACCTTGATTGCTGTCAAGAGATAGTACAGAAACAGCCCCCTTGGTTTAGAGCCTGTCTAGATGGACAGTCCAAGCTGACCTTATCCAGGAGTCTAGTGGTCTCTAAGACCCAGCAGAAAGCAGCTAACCAGAATACCTAATGGAGGAAAAATAGGAAGGGAAACAGTTTTCCCCATGAGCCAGAAGAGGACCCACCATCTTATGTGCCACTCTACCCAACTTTGCCAAGACCACTGAAATAGCAAAATATTTACTCAGCCCCATATTCCTCAGAAGCCATAAATGATGGCTCCCAATACTGGCTATTCCTTCCTCTTTGGTGTCCTCAGAGACAAAGTGTTCCTAGAACCAAAGACTATTTCACCTCCCAAGATTAAGGTGGAAGGTTTGTCCAAGACCAGAGACACAAACCAGATGAAAGCAATCAGGTGCCCCTTCAAGAGACTAAAAGACCTGCCCATATTCTCCAGAGGGAAACATCTAAGGGAGACAAGGCAGTTTTGTGTACCAGCCTTTCACCACCATTGCACTCATGAGCTGTAAAAATCATACATTCTCCTCCATGGAGAAATCTCGGACCATGAATTATCTGTTGCAGCCCATAATCTAGACCTAGGATGGGGCCCGAACAAAGAAAAAAGGGCTAAAAATAGAGAGATGTCAAGAAGCCCTCATAGGAAGTCTAAGAAAAAAAAATAAGAAAGAAACTGTGCCCAAGAGTTAGAAGAAATCAGAGCCAGCCCTAAGCCCTAGCCTAAGCCAGAGCACATCTGCAGACAAACAGAGATGAGCAAAGCCTTCCACTGCTCCAGCATTTCCCCTCTTGCACCTTTTATAGTCCTGAACATTTCTCTGTACCCCATGCCTGCCTAAGGCCCCTGTACCTTATGAAATTGGCAGTAATGATAAATAGAATTGTGCCCAACTGACTCAGAGCTGAGAGTCTGGGCCACTGCTGCTGCTTCCCCACTCCATGCCCAGAGGTTTCCAGGAGAGGAGGGGCACCAGATAAGCATAGATGCCACAATGCAAGTTTCTCAGGGAAGAGATGCAGAGGCTCAAGTAACAGGTGACCAATACAGCCTTTGTGGAAGAGGCTCAGAGTGAAATTTGCCAAAAATTTCAAACTGGCTTTACTGAGAAGTGTGCCAGAGAGTTGACAAAGATTGCCATCACAGTTTGCCTCAATGGAGACACAGGCTCAAAGACAGGCCAACCAAACAGATAAAGATGAGGTTGGTTCTCCTTACAGCTTCCCTCACAACAAACCCAGAGGTCACTCAAAGTTGGGGTCTCACTAGAGCAAAGCCAAGTGTCCAAATATTTATAAGGAAAAAAAAGCATGGCCAGAGAAAAGGGGATGGCTCCATTGACCCTGGCAGGCAAGTAAACACTGCCATGCTCAAATGCTAAGCCTTGAACAGAGAAGGAATGAATGCTTTCCCTGAGCCTTTGGCTCCCACCCCTCTTTTCAGTTTCTTCCCACTTTTTCAGAAGTTGATGATTGATGAATATGTCATGATGAATATGTCTGATAGACACACACAACTGCATGTGATGCAAGGAACCCAGCGCCTCAGGATGGCTCAGATGCTGTAAGCCCCAAAATGAACCAGAAATATATTAATATTAATAACTGATAGAGGGCCATAAGGTGAACACTCTAAAAGGACATGCCACCCTGGCTCCAAGCCACAAGCTATGAGCCACCAACAAGAAGGGTCAAAAAGCCCCATGAACAAAGGCATAGCAAAAAAAAAAAAAAAAAAAAAAAAAAAAAAAAAACAAGCGGGGCAGCTACTATATACAATTAGAGCAGGCTCCCACCTCTCAAGAGGGGAAAGTCATGGAGACAAAAAGCAACACCTACGTGATCACAAGGTGGCTGCCAGACCAGGACCTGCAGGGAACCTGCCCTCAAACCATGGCAGACAGACCAGGCCAAGATTGACATAGGTGACCTTTATACAACTGATGTCCTAGGAAACAATCTCTGCTAAGATTTATATCAGATTTGAGAGTTGGAGAATAGGAGCAACCAAGATCCTACACCAGGAGATAACAAAAAAATCCCTGCATTTTAAAATGCCAGAGGATCTATGTATGCTCCCTTTCCCTAAATGACAGTTCCTCCTAGGGGTCTGAGGACACCATCCTTGGGACAGTTCAGAACTCTGACTTAAAATCCCATATCTATCAAGATAAAGGTCAAATACTTTGGTTAACATCAGACTCAGCAACAAAATAGATAGTAGCCACTGGGCCTAAAAAGAAACAGGAAATCTGCTCAATTCCATTCATTTCAACCTGCCATAAGACTAGAGAATTATTGGGGGGGCTACCAGATTCAGCCATATATGGATCCCCAACTTTCAGTTATAGCAAAACCTTCTGGAAAGCCACAAAGCTGGGAGAATAGGACCCTATAATGTGGGGGCCACCAAAGCCAAAGACCTTTGAGGACATTAATCAAGCACTAGCAGTGCATCTGGACTAGGGCTCTCTGACCTCACAAAACTTTACTTTCTGTATGTCCAAGAACAGTGTGGAATGGTGGGAGGGTTCTTGACATGGACATCTGTCCAAAGAGCTGGGCTCTGTAGCCCAAGACTGGCCACCTTTTTTCTGGGCCCTTGCAGCCACAGATCTTCTGGTGTTGGAAGCTGATAAACTGGCCATGAGACAAAAATTGGTTTTCAGCGTTCCTCATTCGGTGTTGACTTTTGGTAGAGTACAAAGGACAATATTGTTTTACTAATGGTCAATACCAGGGAATGTTATATGAAAATCAATGTATTCATGTGGAAGTCATCCAGACTCTGAACCCAGCACCCTTGCTGACCATTGGACATGGACAACCTGATCAAAACTGTATTGGATTCATGGTTGAAATGTTCTCCAGAAGATCACACCTGGAAGACCAACCCTCAGGGACCCAGATGGGGATACTTCACAGATGGAAGCAGTTTTATAAAATATGGGGTATGTTTTGCTGGATATGCAGAGGTCACTCTGGACTCCACTATCGAGGCAGAACCTCTGCTTCAGGGAACCTCAGCATAAAAAGCAAAACTTATTGCTTTGACTTAAGCACCTCAGTTGACATTAGGAGTCTGTGTGAATGTTTACATAGACTCAAAAATGTGTTCACTACCCTTCATGTTCATAGGGCCTTATGTAAGGAAAAGGGGCTCATTAACTCAGGAGAAAAAAAGGTATGATATATGGGCAAGAAATTCTTAAACTTTGGGATGCACTCTGGGCTCCCAGGAATGTTGTGATTATATATTTCCAAGGTCATAAAAAGGGAAACACTGTGGTTATTCAAGGCAACTGGAGAGCTGACAGAGAGGCCAGGTTAGCTATCTGCAAGAAATTAGAAGAAAATCCAGACCCAGGTTTAAAGGCTGCCCTTCTGCCTGGCCGGTGATATAACAGAATGGGAGCCAATATACTCCCAACATGAACGTAAATAGTTTAAGACTGAAAAAGAATATTTTCTCCCAGGAGGATGATGGAGATATTCTGATGGCCAGTGTAGCCATCCTGGAGATTCTAGCTCCAGCCTTTATCAAACAGTTCCACAGGAGAACACGTTGGATATATAGCACTTGAGACAGTTCTAAGTCAACATTTCTATGTCCACTGGCTCACAAACTTCACCTGGATATTCTGAAAACAATGTAAGGTTTGTGCTCAAAACAATCCTTGCCAGGAGCCAGAGCTTCCACCAGGAATCCAAGCCTGAAACATGGAGCTGGGACTTCATTGAGTTGTTGAAACTACTTTATAGGTCCTGTTTTATCTTTAAAATGACCCCACTTTTGCCAGGCACAGAGGCATATGCCTGTAATCCCAGCAGATCAGGAGGCTGAGGCAGGAGGATCGTGAGTTCAAAAAGCCAGCCTCAGCAATGGCGAGGCACTAAGCAACTCAGTGAGACCCTGTCTGTAAATAAAATACAAAATAGGGCTGGGGATGTGGCTCAGTGGTTGAGAGCCCCTGAGTTCAATTCCCAACACACACACACACACACACACACACACACACACACACACACCAAAAAAAAAGACCACACTTTGCTGCTGAATGTCTGTGTGATGACTGTCAATTCGTGTAGCAAATTTGGTCTAACATTTGCCTTCACTGTCACCTGCTAGAGAGGTTGTAGGGCAGCAGGCAACCACACCTGACTCTAACCTCTCTTATGACACTGTTATCTGAATCTACCAAGAAGCACCAAACTGGTTCAGATCATTTTGAGAAAAATTAAAACTTTTGTTTGTTTCCTTTTATTCTGAAGTAGCATTTCCCTAAATTTCCCAGACTGGCCTCAAACTTGCAGTCCTCCTGCCTCAGCCTCCCATGTAGTTGGGATTACTGGTGTGTACCCCTACACCCGGCATGGGTACTTTTTTTTTTTTTTTTCCTGTGTACATAGCCCTTTTCTGCACCTCCACTCCTACTGTCATAGAAAGAATCTCCTAGGTACACAGACACAGAAGAAATATTAGGGAGGTCTCAGCATGTGTGGTCCCTGCCTCAGCTGAACACAGGGAATGCTTTTGAGGACCCAATACCCACCGGCAGAAATGAGGGAAATTCTGTCATCCACTCTGGGTCTACTGCTCCCTTTACATCCCCTGTGCCCTACGGATGCTTGGAATGCAGTGATGTCATCAAGAGAAAGACCAGCATTCTGGCTGGCATATAGAGGAGGGGTCCATATACAGTGCACTCAACCACTGTTGCATAAAGGCTGTCTAGTGGACAAGAGGACCAGGGTTAGAAATCTTGGACCACCCAAGTAAACCAAAAGCTCTTTCAGGACAGAGACCTAGATTTTTATATATACCCCCATCTCATCATGGTGCCTACTCCCTGCCCAGTGAATGAGGGGTGACTGGAGTAGCTGTCAGGGCAATGCCCAGAGGTCAGAGGTGGGCATTGGACAGAGAGGGCCGCCGTGTAGCACAGAGGCTCGTATCACATAAAGAACCAGGAAGGGCTGAATTCGAATCCCAGCCATGCTGTATACCAGCTTTTGTGCTTTGTACCTGAAACCTTTCCAAGAGGCTCCTATCTTGAAGGCTTGTTCCCCAGAGCAGCAATGTTCAGAGCCAGGGCTTGGAGGAGTGATTGGATCATGAGGGCTCTATCTTTATCAGTGAATCAATCTACATATTGGAACAAACCATCAGGAGTTAGTGGACACTATAGGAGGTAGGGCCTAGTTGCCTCGTTGGAGGAAGTAGGTCATGGGGGGGTGCCCTGGAAGGGTAGCACCACAGTGACCGGGCTCATTGCTCTGTGGAGAGCAGAGAGGGGGCTAAATCTGGTACATGTCTAGTCTAGCACACGACACTTTGCACCTAGTAGGTGCTTGCTGCTATTTTTTTTCTTTTCTTTTTTGCAGTACTGGTAACTATAGTGCTTTACCAGTGAGCTACATCCCCAGCCCTTTTAATTTTGTGGTACCAATCGGCACTCTATCACTGAGCCACATCTTCAGCCCTTTTTTTTTTTTTTTTTTTTGAAACAGGTTCTCAACTAAGTTGCTGAAACTGGGCTTGAACTTGCAATCCTCCTGCCTCAGCTTCCCGAGTAGTTGGGCAGGTGTGCACCACTATGCCCAGCTATTAGATATATTTTGATAGTGCTCCTTCATCAGTAATAGATGTAGCTGAGACCCTAGTGAGGGGTGGCCACACAAGGAAGAGGCTCATTTGCAAGAACTGGAACTAAACAAGACTAGAAGAGAGCTAGCCAGGCAGTGTCCTTGAGAGACAGATTGCTGGGTTTCCTTTGCCCGGTGAATTCCTGGATTCATCAACTGCATCCTTCCATATTATATGTGCTTAAGAAGTGGTAGCTGTTGTTCACATCTTCAGGACAATGACAACTCAGTATGTTTAGGTTTCCTGAATGGCCTGGGGTAAGCCCTCTCTGCCTCAGTCTCCCTGTTTGCAAAATCTTTCTGGTTCTCTGAATGAAGAAGCAGTCCATTCCCACCCTCTGGCCCAAATGGCACCCAGCCAGCATTTAAAGCCAGAAGGAGCAGAGGAAATTCAGGCAAGAGGCCACTAAAGGGAGGTTATGGGGCTTGGGCCCCACTGGGAGAGGAGTAGAGTGGGTGGGGCCCAAGGCCCCAATGGACCCAGCCTGGTGCTACATTTCCCAGGGCCTGCTGCTGCCTTCTCTGAGTGGCCTGGCCCCATCCTGGTCATGCACGTTGGGACATGCCAGGGCATGGCTTTCCAGGGGCCAGAGGGAGCTCCCGCAGGGGACTTCAGAAGCCCAAATGCCTTTCAGAAAGGAACTAAAACTTTCTGCTTAGCCAATGCCTCCACAGGAGAAGAACAGGCCTAGCCCTTTTCTTTTTAAGTCTCTTTATTTTCCAGCCAGCTGGCCTGGTCATTCTCTTTTTTTCCTATTATAAACGGTCCCAGCTACAACACACAGGGGAAAAAAAAAATCTCCCAGTCCTGGGCAGGGGCTGGCTGGCCTCCTGGGGCAGACAAAGGCAGCTCTGGCCTCCAGCACCCACTGGGAGAGGCCCTGGAGCCACTGCCCAGAGCCAAAGCCACAGCAGGAGTGAGGGGAGGATTCAGGAAGTCTCTGTTTTGACCCCAAACCTTCTCCTGCCCCTGAGAGCAGAGCTGCCATCCAGCCAAGTAAAGGATTCCTAAAGGGCTTGTGGGCAGAGAAGGAAAGATCAGGCACCCCCTCACCAGGGCCCATGGGGAAACTGATGTCTGGGGAAGAGTTGCAGAAGGTCACAGTATCAACAAATGGCAGAGCTGATCTTTGAAGCCAACATTCTCAAGTCCAACATCAGGTACCAAGGAAATGTCAGAAGAAGGGTCCAAGGAGGAGCCCTGGCATCCTGAGTTTGCTGAATGAGAGTGGATGTCATTCCTTTCTCAGCTTCTCTGCCTTCCAGTAAGTTAAGTTCATTTTTCTGTGACTCAGTTCCCTTATCTTTGAAAATGAGGACTTGCTTGTACCCACCTTGTAAGGCAGCTGTGAGGAGCATAGAGGCCAATAGGTAAAGGACATAGAACAGTGATTTAAAAAAAAATCACCTCTTACTCCCTGTAAATGTAAAGTTTGTGTTCTTCACCTAAGGTATGTTTACTGACCTCTCCTAGGACAGGCCCTGGGCCAGGTGCTGGGGGGATGCAGCTGGGCAAAGCAAAATGGTCTCCTGCCTGGTGGAACTTCCAGTGGGGGAGGGGGCAAGCCAAGGGACACAGTGGATTCATTATATACACTGCCTCATGGCACATTCTAGATCTCTCTTCTTTTGGAGGGAATAAGGTGGGGGGGCGGTCAGAAACTTTCTGGACTCAGGGGCCAAAGTGATCAGATGGGAGAAGGCAAGGGTTCTCCTTCCCTTGCAAAAGGAGGCAGGAAAATGTTGAAAACCAGTTTTTGCAGTTTAATTGTTTTTAAGTGAAAGAGGGCCCCAGGCCGACAGCTGGCCACCTCCCCATCCTGGTGGGCTGGTTCATCTGGTTCAGCCTCAGAGAGATCAGCACTTGGATCCTCTTCGCTATGCCTGAGATGCAGGCTGGTCCTGAGGAAGTGGGAGCCTTTGTCCTTCGCGTTCATTGAGGGGTTCCATGCGCCCCACCTTTAACTCACAGGGTTTCCTACTGCCCAAGGTGCCACCAGCGACCTCCCAGAACTGGGAGCTTGAGCCCAGCCAGGGCGTGACCTGAAGGGCGGGGTAGGGGCATGGCCTGTGAGCGTGGGGCGGGGCCAGAGCCACAGCTCCACATTGAACTCGCAAGCCACGCCCCAGTGCACTCACCACGCCCAATGCGCCTCCTGGCTCAGGCTCCCCACAGTGGCCCCAAGGGACACTGACTACTCCTGAGAGGCCAAGCCTTTCTCAAAAAGCCAACAGAACTCCCCCGCCCCGTGCTTCACAGAAACCTTGCCTGGGTCTGAAGTGGGTAAATTGATAGGCAGCATCCCCTGGTCTAGGGGAAGGACAACCTCCTCCTCCCCACACTTTTCTCCCAGTGCCCCACTTGATGCCCTACAGAGAGCACTCCCTACACAACTAAGCTGATGCCGATGGTACTGTTATAAATTCCATTTTACATGTAATAAAACTGAGTCTCAGGAAGGCTGATTATGTCCCTAATCCAAAGTCACACAGCCCTTAAGGGATAAAGCCAGGATTGAAATCCAGGTGAATCTCCCTCCAAAATTGGAAAATTTCCCCTCTCCAGCTAGTTAATTCCAGCTTCTACACTTTGCCTGAAGCATAGCATTGATGTATCGATTTAGATAGATGGATATATAAACCGCTAGATAGATGTGGAGGTTAAGCTAGAGATGGAGATAAAGATGGTATCTTAGAACCACAGAGAATTGTATCAGGTGTCAGTGGGATGGGGGCAGATATCCTTTTCCCAAATCTCCATCAATCCCCAAAACCTTTTGTTTAAGTCAAAAAATTAAAAAAAAAAAAATAGATGTAGATGGACACAATACCTTTATTTAATTTATTTAATTTTATGTGGTGCTGAGGATTGAAACCCAGTGCTTCACATGTGCTAGGTAAGCGCTTTACCACTGAGCTACACCCAGAGCCCCTAGTGGAAAGATTTTGAGAGGGTTTACCAAGCATTGAACTTAGGGGCACTTGACCACTGAGCCACATCCCCAACCCTATTTTGCATTTCATTTAGAGACCGGATCTCACTGAGTTGCTTAGTGCCTCGCCGTTGCTGAGGCTGGATTTGAACTCATGATCCTCCTGCCCCAGCCTCCACAGCTGCTGGGATTACAGGTATGCGCCACTGTGTCCAGCTAGTTGAAAGATTTTTAACATGCAGAAAATAATACACAGATTTTCATATGCTCCCAATAGAAGAAAAAATTTTACATTTGTTTGGTGGGGGGGGCTTTCTTTGTTGTGGAACCGATGTTGTCTCAACCTTGCAGAGACAGAGCTTCAAACCAAATGTCCTAGGTACCTTCTACCCCCTCCAAGTAGACCTAAGTCCCTCCTAATTAAGAAAGTTCCTATAGGGTTACAGGCCTGCCCTGGTATCCAGCAGGGCTGGAAAAGCCCCCAGTATTTAGGTATTTGCACCTCAAGAGAGAAGTTCTGGCTCCTTGAAAGAAATGTCATATGGTGAACAGGCAGGGAGGCTAAGAGGGTCCCATTTTGCAGGAGTGAAACTGAGGCTCAAGAAGTCACTTGCCCTAGGACAGAGACTCGGTTCTTTGTTCATCTTACCTAGTCCTGTCTCCCTGTTTTTCTTTTTCTTTTTTTTTTTTTTTTTTTTTTTGTCTTGGGGGCCGGGTGTTGTTTTGGGTTTTGTTTTTTGATACTGGGGATTAAACCCAGGAGTACTTAACCACTGAGCTAAATCCCCAGCCCTTTTTTAAATTTTAAGACAAGTTCTCACTAAGTTACTTAAGGCTTCACTAAATTTCTGGGCCTGGCCTCGAACTTGCAATCCTCCATCCTCAGCCTCTGAGATTACAGATCTGCACCTGGCTCTGCCTTCCTCTTATGCACTGCTTTCTTTGGAATAGTGGTTGCCAGCAAAAAGGGGCACCTTAGTTGGAAGGAGGTCAAAGCTCCTGGCAAGAGTGAAAGGGCCAGGAGACTATGCTGAGCTTCCAGGATAGAAGGCTGCAGGCCCTGCTGATCTGCGGCTCCTTCTGATCCTCAGGGGTTCTGGGGTTCTGTTGGCCCCCTTCAGGACATCTAAGAGTTGAGAAGGAGATGCTCAGAGGTGTCATCAGGAACAACAGACACTCGACATGTCAGGCAGGTTTGTGGCTCACTCTCCCACCTCCATCCCTTGCTAAGCAAGTGCTCTATCACTGATCTGCACCCCAGTCCAGATTTCCATCTCTAAACATTCTGAACGGCCTTCTGCCCTGGTAGAAAGCCCACCTGAATCAGTGCATTGTGCCTTCTGGGCTCGGGAGCCTCGGAGTGGACACACGGGGATGACAGTGACCACAAATTGGAATTTTTCTATTGTAAGTGATTTTTCAAAATCTGGCTTCAACAAAAAGAATTGTAGATTCAGCTTCAGACTCTGGAGGATTCAGGTACTCAAGTAATATGATGAGGGACACAAGCTGTCTCTCCACCACTCGGCCCACCACCCCTCACTCCCTAATGGTGACTTCATTCGGAGTCCACACAATGACTGTATGGCTGCCAGCAGGTCTGGCTGTCCTGGCAGTCTCAAGGTCAGTGAGAAAGAGCTACCTCCTTCCCCAAACCTTTATATTGACCAGCGACCAGCATGAATGAGCCAGCCAACGTGGGTCACCTACCACTTCCTAAATGCCAGGCATTGTCTGCATTGTCTGCTTGATATCATGTTTATTTGGGGTTTGAGGAGAGGATTTTGTTTTGCAATACTGGGGATTGAACTCAGGGTCACTCTACCACTGAGCTGCATATCAGCTTGTTCTCACGTGGGGAGTAACTGTTTTTCCCCTAGCCATGTTCACAAAAACCTTTCACTAGGATCCTTGTAAAGCCTTCTGACAGGGCGCAGAGGAATCTCATCATGGCTAATGGTCTCAGGGATCCTTGGGCTCCAGGAAAGAAAGGGCTATCCCCCAACCCTCCTCTCTAGAGAGCGTCCCACCTAGGAAGGTCAGGGAAGTCACTTCCCAACTACTTCCTGCTCCCAGACTGCCACAGTGAAAGGGAAGGTGTGAGAACACACACCTACTTCTGGTGACCAGCTGACTCTCATTTAGAATCTGCTCATGCAGTTGGGCTTATAGAAAGGCGCCTACCTGAGCCAGGTAAGTGCCTATCTTAAAGCAAGGCTAAAGTGGGCAGCTGCTGCTTACTTGTAGCCATCTGATTCCTTGGTCACCCCTGAGAAGGTAGGGGTAGGAGACAGATTCCCTCTTGTGGATCTCCAAAGGAGCACCTGCTGGAATCACTATGAACTCCCATGACAAGCTCAGGCATGTGAGATCCAAAGCTCCACCACTGCCTAGGGCCAAACTCATTCATGCAACAAATACTGGGCATGCCTTATGTTCCAGGTGCAGGGGGATACGCTAACGATCACATAGGCAAAGCTCCCTGCACTCATGGAGGTGATATTGTCCAGCAGGGCTCAGCAAACTTTTCCTCTAACAACAAGGTAGTAAAAATGTTTTGCTTTGGGTGCCAAAAGGTCTCCATTGAAAGGATTTAACTGCCTTCCCAGTAGGAAAGCATCCACAAATGGGTGTGGCTGTGTGCCAATAAAACTTTATTTATGGACACTGACCTTTGAATTCCATTTCATGCATCATGAAATAAAAGTGTTCTCCCCTTGCCCAACCATTTAAAAATGTGCAGATGTATAAAACATTCTTAGCATGAGGGAGGACGAAATAAATACAGGTGATGCCAATAATAAAAAAAGGGAAACATACACAACACTTAGATGTGCCAGGTATTATTCTAGTGCTTATGTAAATTAACTCATTTAATCCTTAGAATAACTCTGGGAGAGGTGTAACCGTTATTGGCTCCACTTTACTGAGAATGAAAGAGGGAATGCAGAAATTTACATGGAGTGATACTACCAGAAAACTGTGTGGCCAGGATGCCGACCCAGAACCCCAATGTGCATGTTTTTATACCTTATTCCTATCCTGCTCATAAAAATCCGATGAAGTGATCAATTTGTTAGCACCTTTGTTGAGCAGACAGTCCTAGGCATCAGATCTATAGTACAGGAAGGAAATTCCAAACAACCTTATCAGACAGGTTTCCTCGCCCTCAGTGTAAAGCAGTTAACGGTAGGTGAGGACACCCCGCTCGAAGGGTCACCCTACTTACTCCCCTTGCTCTCGATTTCCTTGCTTTGCCCCAATCACCCTCCGCTACTCCATCCCCTAGCTCCTCAACATTCCACATTCTGGCCACTTTTCAACTGGAATTACACTGCCAGAATGATGTTCGCATCATTTTAACACTCCCAGATATTCGAAGAGGAAAAATTCAAAGTTAAACAGGGCCTAGAGAGACAGAGACCCCTGGAGGTTTGAAGTCTGGGAGGGATGGGGAGGAACCTTGGAAAATAAAATCTCTTAACCAGGCATCTGTCCCCACCCACTCTGCCCCCCACCCCCAGCAAGCCTTGGCCTCCTGATCTCTAAGGGAGAGGCAAGCAGGTGAATGTTTCCACTCTGGGAACTTGGGGGAGATGCTTCTGGCATTAAACAAAGCCTCTTTATATTTAAACTGCCAGCCCAGGATTTTCAGAAAAGTTTCCCCAAGCGTCACTGTGTGTGTGTGCACAAACAATTAAATACAGGTGTAGGCACACAGTGGGATGCACAAATATGCACCTGTGCGGGTTCACGCACCACTAGAGGGACCTAGCGCGGCTGCGACTCCCTGCAACCCCGTGTTCAGTGTAGTGCACAGTCGCTTGCACACCCTGCACGGTGGGGGGCGGGGGAGCGGCAGGGTGGTATAGGTTCCAGCAGGAATTCCAGTGCCACTGGGGTCGGAGGGGCAGGCAGCCGTGCCCTAGAGCTGGGGGCCCAGGGTGTGGAGGGGGGCTTGGGCGGTGAGTTCCCGCCCCCCCACTGAGGAGCCAAGGGGGAGCAGAGTGGGGGAGGATTGTCCTGGAGCCAGGGAGCCAAGGGGGAACACCTAGGACTGGGGCACCCCGTAGGGGGTGGGGCGGGAGAGGGCTGAGCGCGGGAAGGGAGAGTTCAGGGTGCAACCTGGCTGGCAGGAGGTGGGAACTGCAGCCCAGGGGAGTTCCCAGAGCGAGGAGCCAGGAGACTCTCCCAGGAGGCTCCTCTGAGGGCCCAGAGGACAATGGTTAGCACGATGGGTCGGGCGCCCCCTGCTGCCCTGCCGGTCAGTGGCTCCGCAGACCCCTGGGTTCCTTTCCTTTGGGGGTCTGAGGACACACTGGGCAGGTTCTGTTGGTCCTTCAAGGGCTCTAAAGCTGGGGCACAAGAACCCGTCACTGGCCGATATATTTTTTTTGCTTGTTTCTTTTTGCAGCACTGGGGATTGAACCCAAGGGCACTTTACCACTGAAATACACCCAGTCCTTTTTTTTTTTTTTTTTTTTTTTTGAGGCAGATCTTAAAGTGCAGAGGCTGGCCTTGATCCCCCTGCCTAAGCCTCCTGAGTCACTTGGATTACAGGATTACCCACTACAGGACTGGATATGTGTAATTTTTGCTTTTATTTATTTATTTCTTTGTTTTGTTAGGAGGGGTGGTACTGGGATTGAACCCAGAGCCTCTTGCTTTCCTGGCAAATCCTCTACCACAGAGGTACATCCACAGCCCTTTTCTTGTTTATTTTTTTGTTTGTTTATTTGTTTGTTTTTGCTTTTGATACAAGGTATTGATTCCAAGAGCACTTCACCACTGAGCCAAATCTCCAGATCATTTTTTTTTAACATAAACTTTTAAGTTATGAGGCTGGTTTTGAACTTGTGATCCTTCTGCCTCAGCCTCCAGAGAGAAGCTTTGAGTTGGTTGAGTCAGTCAACCCCCTTCCCTCCCCACCTCCATAATTAAGTCTCCAATGAAATTTTGGCATTCACGTTGAACAAACAGCCCTGGCCAAAGCATTGTTAAAGAAGTAGGTGATACTGAGGCCCAGAACAGAGAACATCAAACTGTCAAACTCGCCAAATCCACAGCTGACCAGAGGCAGAAATGGAACCCAGATTCATGTCTCCCCACCCTCATCTCTGTGGAACATTATACTGTCTCAGTCCTGAAAGCAAATGGGCTTGTTTTCCAAGGCCAGATGCAAGTTACTAAGTCAAAAGTAGCTGCCAATAGCTTTCCCTCTTAATCACTGAACACCTTTTCTGTGCCAAAGCTTTACCTGAGAATCCTTCCTGAATTGCCCACAGCCTTCCAGTGACATTGGGAAGACAAGGCTCAGTGATATAATGGAACTTGCCTCTTGGGTCCACAGCGCAGCCAGGATTCAGCCCTGCATCTGGTACCTCATGTTCATGTCCTGCTTCTAGCCATTAAATCAGAACTTTGGGGGTACTAGGGAGTCAATTGTTTTTTTGTTTTTTGTTTTTTTTTTAATCTCCAGGAATTTCCAAAAACTTGTGCTGATGAAAACCACAGCACTACATGTCAGACAGAGACTTTCCAGTCCCAAGTTAGCAAGCCGGGGTCTCTAGGCCCAGTCTGCTCCCTGTAGTGTCTCCTTTGATCTCCAGAGGTATTGTGTGCAATTTTGAATTCATAACTAGCAACTAAAAATCTAAATTTTATACCAAAATCTGAATTTCTAACTTTTTCAACAGAGAATCAGACAAAACCAATTCCTGACTTGTTTCCTTTCATTGCAATGATAAAATGACAAACAACAGAGAAGGGCAAGGTTTTGTTCAGACACCCACAGCTCAGGTTGAGGGACAGAACTGGTGCTTGGGGGAAACCATGACTCCTAGCTTTCTGACCTGACCCCAGACAACTGCACGGAATCATTTTAAGATGGAGCTTTTCAGGCAAGCAGGAGTTGTACCTCGGCATGCCAGCTTGAGGTAGGATAGAAGAGATACAAAAAAGACAGGTAAAAACGAGACAAAAGAAAGGAAAAAAAAAACAAAAACACTTTTTCCTTTCATCTGAAAGCACCGTCATAAAGTTCCTCATACTTTCACTCCCCAAGCCAGTTTTTCTCCCAGACCTGGCACTCCCAAATCATCACCCACAATCTTCAAGTCACAGGAAACTCACCACTTAAGAAAACTGCCCTGTGCACTGTTAATTAGCCCACTACTACATGCACTTTTAAAATTGGTTGAGAAAAGGAGATATAGGGTACTTTCCCAATCTTATCTATTGATCAGATAATGGAGAAGATGTCAATCTAAGGATCCCTGGAACTTCCAGACCTTCATAAGCCATCTGTGATCACCAGACTGATGTCATCTCCACATACCTGCCCAGGCCCACACTCACCAAGTTTCCTTTAAAAGAAGAGCCTAAACCACAGAAGTGCTCTCACTCTTGAGATAGCTTGTATTCTTGCCCACCCCACCCCCTTTTTTTGTACCAGGGATTAAACCTAAAGAGCACTGAACCACTCGCTACAGCCCCAGCCCCTATTTTTTTTATTTTATTTTTTTTTTATTTTGAGACAGGTTCTTGCTAAGTTGCTGAGGCTGGCCTTGGACTCGTGATCCTCCTGCCTGAGCCTCCCTAGTTGCTGGGATTATGGGTGGGAACCATGACACCTGGTTAGAATTCTCTCTTGAATGTGTACTCCTTGCTTTCCTAAATCAATCTGTGTACCTCAATGTCTGACACAGGCTAGAATTCTTTACTGTCACATACATTAAGGACCCCATTGTCCCGAATTGAGGTCCTCCTCTCTGGGACTTCATCGGACTCCCTCCAGTGACAAGACCTATCCGAAGGCAACCCCTTGGCTTCTACAGTCCTGTGCTCTTTCCTGCTCCACAGTCTTGCCGGAGACCCAGGAGGCTCCAGCAAGTGAGTGAGCCTCCATAGATGCTTTCAACAGCCCAGTACTCACAGGTGGGCCTGTTAGGCTAGCTGGGGCGCTGTCAGGGACAGGGGGGAATCCAGTGGAGAAGGAGCCATCTTGAGGTGGGAGCCAGGCAGATCTCTAGGAATCAGATCCCCAGGTGAAGGCGGATGGACTGATTCACATTATCAGCCCCTTGGAATGAAAGAGGGGGCTGGGGTTCCTTCCTCCCCACACTGCAGAATGGCCAACTGAGGTTAGAACAGTCTTAGGTGAAGGTGAGCCCTGGGAGAGACCTTGGGAGCTGAATTGGGGTGGAGGTTGCAGATGGGCTACATCTCACATGCCATCTGGCATGGGGAGTGGAGGACTTTCCAGGTGGGTACTGCAGGAAGCAAGGCCAAGATTTGAAGGGTGAGGGTCAGCGTGGCACGGGCAGGAGGTGGGGGCCAGATTGGACAGGCCATGAGGCCATTAAGTTTTGATTCATCATAGGAGAGATGGGAAAATGCTGACAAGGGTTTTAGGGGTTAAGGACCAACTAAGGCAAGAGGACTCTGCAGGCTGCAGAGTAGGAGTAGAGCCAGAACCAGGACTATTAGAGCTGCCAGATAGACACAGTGCTGGGGGCTGGGTGGAGGCTCAGTGGTAGAGCACTGGCCTAGCACATGCGAGGCACTGGGTTAGGATAGATATAAATAAATAAAATAAAGGTATTGTGTCCTCTAGAACTTGACAAACAAGACACAGTGCAGGACAGGGTGACCAGATAGGTGTGGAGATCCAGAGACAACCCTACCCCCCCTCCCCCCCACACACAGAGCACAGGCCAGATTACAGAGACCTGTGCCCAAGTGGTAAGCTGGGATCAAGTCACTGCCAGCTACCAGGACACACTCCCAGCTATTTCCACAAGTCAGATTGGGAGCTGGGAATCTTCTCTTGGTCTCCAACTCCTTAAAAACCAGCAAACCAGCTGGCCCATGCCTGTAATCACAGTGACTTGGGTGGCTGAGGCAGGAGGACGTGAGTTCAAAGCCAACCTCAGCAACTTAATGAGGCCCTAAGCAACTCAGTCAGACCCTGTCTCTAAATAAAATATTTTAAAAAGGGTTGGGGATGTGGTTTAAGCACACCTCTGGGTTCAATTCCAGGTGCCAACACCCACCCCAGCAGCTCAGATATTCAAAGCCAACAGGGCCATGAGGCACAAGGCACCACAGGAGGATGGGACCTGTGCTGTTACTGATTTAGCCTGTGATTTGAGGAGCCATACACCCCCTATCAGGTCTTAGTGGGTGGGGGTCTGACAGTAGTCTTCCAAGCCAACCAAATTGGCTAGATTTTCTCACCTCGACCATAAACAACATGGCAATAGGACAAGGGCTGCAGAAGATGCCGGAAGTGTTGGCTGAATGGCCACTTTTGAGGCAGAGAAGAGGTATATCAAGGACACCTTGTGTGTTTCAGGATGAAGTCTGTCCAGCAAAGGCCACAGATCTCCCAAGACATCCCTAAGGGTCCTTCTTATCATATGTCCTCAGTTCAGAGGCCTCTGAGCTCATGGAGTAGTTTGCAGATACACGTGGCTGATATCAGGGCAGCAGCTGCAGGAGCATTTCTGCCCAGGAAACCAGACCACCCAGGATCAAGAGGCTCTGGACCCTGCCCAGGACCCCATGCATGGTCCCATCTCCCTTCTGAGGCTGCATTTTGGGGTGAGCCAGAGGATGTACCTGGGGCTGCAGGAAGGGCAGGGCCCCTTCCTACTCTGCCTCATCAGCTCTGTGTCCTGGGGCAAGCCACATCCCAGCCTTGCCCAATGCCTGGGTCAGCAGTGAGAGCTGGAAGAGGAAATGAATTGAGCAGGAGCGCCTGAGGCCATGTGACTAGCACCCTGTCCCAAGCCAGTGTCCGGAGTCCAGTGTTCACAGTTGGGCTGGACCAAGGAGGGGCTTTCAGGGACAGGGGAGGCCAACACTAAGGGTGGAATGAGATGGAAATCATTACCCTAGGTACATGTATGATTGCAGAATGGTGTGACTCTACATCATGTACAACCAGAGAGTGAAAAATTCTACTCCATTTATGAACAAGAAATCAAAAAGCTTTCTGCTGTCATGTGTAACTGATTAGAACTAATAATAAATTAATTAATTAAAAAAGAGTCACCGAGGTGGCCTTTGTGTCTGGGCAGCTGAGGGGCAGGAAGGGAGACAGCATCTTTGAGTTTGGAGTCTGACTTGTGTGGGTTCAAAACCTGACCCTGACACTTGCTGTGGGACCTTGGGCAAGTTATTTAGCCTCTCAGATCCTTTATTTTCACATCTATAAAATGAGATGAATAACTACAGCCAATATTAAAGCCAAGTGCTGCTCTAGTAATCCCAGATACTTTGGAGGCTGAAAGAAGAGGATTGCTTGACCATAAGAGTTTGGGCCCAGATCTCATTTCAAATAAATCTATAATAAAAGCAAACATTAAGTTCTAGAAATTGCTCTAAACCCTTTAAATGCTTTATATCATTTTATAATACCACACTGGTGTGTAGGGCTATTTTAGTCCCAGGGGATAGAAGAGGAAATCAAGGCCCAGAGAAGCAAAGTAATTTAACCAGATCACATAGCTGATAGGTGGCAGATGATCCCAACAAGGTCCCTAACTCCCACCTTCCAGAGTTAGTGAGGATCAGCTTGTCACACGGAGGTCACAGTATGTGTTTGCTGTTGTTATCTTGGTGATGGTGGCTGTATTAGTTTGCTAGAGCTGCTATAACAAGGATCACTAATTTTTTTTCTCTCACTTTCTTTCCTTCTAATTGGATGACTTAAACAATCAAAAGTCTGAAATCAAGTGTTGGCAGAGTTACTTTCTGCTGAGTCCTCCCTCCTTGGCTGTCTCCTCCATGTGTCTTCACCTGGTCTTCTTTCTGTTTGTGTCTGTGTCCTCTCCTTATGAAGATACCTGTCCTATCGAAGTATGGCCCATCCTCATGACTTTTTTTGTTGTTGCTTTTCCCCAAAATAAACTTTATGTGTAATCAATATAATTTCTGGACCTTGGAATCTAACAGGACACCTGGAACCCAAAGTTCTCTGTGAGTTTAAAACTATGCAGAGGATCAGGAGGGACCCAAGGCAGGTGTGGAAAGAAGGAGGAAGTAGACTTTGGAGTGATGAGTTCTGCCCTGAGTGGGGGTGGGTAAGTGGAAAGAGAGGGGAAGGGTGGGTGCACCTGTAATCTCAGTGGCTTGGGAGGCTGAGGCAGGAGGATTGTGAGTTCAAAGCCAGCCTGAGAAACTTAGTGCAGACCTAAACAACTCAGTGAGGCCTTGTCTCTAAACAAAATACAAAATAATGCTGAGTGCCCCTGAGTTCAATCCCTAGTACCAAGAAAAAATAAGAAAAAAGAAAAAAAGGGAGGTATTCAGCCCTGCAGTGATTCAGCCCTGGGAGTGGGGTTGTCTATCCCCTAGAATGTATGGAGAGTCACATGCTCAGCAGTCACCAGGACACAGTAGTAGATGCAGAAGTGTCCAAGGAACATCAACTCAATAGCATGTGGGGAGTGGCTCTTGTTTCGTGAGCCTGTGGCAGAGGAAGTGCAGCTAGTCCCAGGAGAATTAGAGGGTATGTAGAGACCCAGGGGAAAGTTGGAGGCAGCTGTCCTCTTGTACACTCCCAAAATGCCCACCCTCTGAGCTGTATTGCCTCTTTTTTTATTCAACTTTAAAGACTCTGTCACCAAATAAAGTCACATGTGCTGAGGTATGGCATGATTTGGTCTAAAGTGGTGAGAAATGTGGTTTCCTGTTACCATGGCAGAGACAGAGAAGGAACAGGGTGGAGGACACACAGCAGCTGCCTAGATGCCCCCTTGGTCCTGCAGGCCCAATGGTCAACTCTGCAGAGCCAAGGAAGGCTGGACACCATATCAGGGCCACCTCCATGAGGAAGAAGCCTGTGGGGTAGAGGCCTTCACACATCTGGGCCTGGGATAGAAATTCATGCCCAGAACTTTGGGGACGGTTTCCCCAGTCCTTGCCTGTCCCCAGGGTCAGACAGGGTACCGGGCTCAACCCTGCCAGTCATGCTTTCTCCCACACAGGTGGACCAAGAGCATCTCTCACAGGCTGGGAAGCCTCCTCCGGCTCCTGTTCTTCCTCAGGAAGTGCTTTCTTAAGCCTTCCTCGGGGACAGGGCAGCTCAGTGGTAGAGATCTGAACTAGCAGGTGTGAAGCCCTTGGATCCTTCCTCAGCATCAGAAAAAGAAAAACGCTGCCCCTGAAAGGAAATAAAGACAAGAAAAAGGTTTTTCCAAACCCCTCATGAACCCTGGGCTCTTCAGCCTTGTTTTTTTTTTTTTTTTTTTTTTTTTTTTTTTTTTTTTTTTTTTTTTTTTCCCATCTCACACCCAATCTGGGTTTGGCCAGCCTGGGAGTGGTGGCTGACACACCGCCCTAGCATCCCACCAGCCACAGTGCTGGCCCTAGAGACTTCTTCTGGAAGGCAAGTCCTGAAGCCAGCATAGCCAGGTCTGGGCTCATCCTAGGGTCACATGTCCCTTTTTCTCCCAAAGATATCTCCTTCTTTCCAACTAGCCACCACCTCCCTAGGTCTGGCTGCCCCTGCTCTCTCCTCCTGGATGGTCTCTGGTCTTCTCCTATGGATCAGCCACCAAACAGCCAGCGGGACCTTCTCAACATAAACCTGACCATTTTGCTCTGCTAGGAGCATGCAGACCAGGGCAGGAGGAGGCTGGTGCACCTTTTTGGGCACTGAAGATGGAAACCAGGGCCTCGGGGGTGCCAGGCAAGAGCTCTACCACTGAGCTGCAGCCCCAGCACCAGGACTACACTTTGTTCTTTCTTCCCTCTCCACTGGGTACTTGGTCAGAGTTCCTAAGGGCCTGTCTGTCATAACTCCAGGATAAAACACTCCTAAACATTCTGAACTCTGGGGACTCAGGGTATTTCCAGATTGGTGAATACATCCACATGCAAGAGGGCAATGCATCCCAACTCCACGGGAAAGGCAGCTCCTGCCATGAGGACCGGTTCAGAGCTCTACCACCGATGCCCAGCCCCAGCCCCAGGACTAAATTTTTGTTCTTTCTTCTCTCGCCTTTTTTTCTTCCTGGCTGTTCATCGATGTCATTTATCAAATCCTTTAATGAACCAGGAGGCAAGTTCCCCTGAGTTCTCTGAGCCCTCTTGTTTAGTTATCAAACCTGAGGTAGGCACTGTGGGAACCCCAATTATAGACAGTTAGAGTGACATACTGGTGACAACCTGTGACTTACAAGTGGCATCTGGACTGGGGTGGGGGCAGGCTTGTGGGGCTGAGTCCTTCAATGGTGTCAGAATTGAACTGAATGGCAGGTCACCCAGCAGATGTCCATTGGAGAAATGTATGGTGCAGGAAAGCCACCCCCACACCTGGCCACAGAAGTCCTCTGTGCTGGCCATTGAGAGTGCAGGAAGAAAAAAAGCAGTTTGCTTTTTCTGTTATATAAGCACTAAGTGTACTCTCACTTGCTGTCAGCTCCTACAGACTCCCATGAGCCCTCCTTCTCCAAGGGCTTTGATCATCTCTGTTTTCTGAGCATCCATGGCAAGGGTGACCTTGGGCCATCATGCCCACATTCCCAGCATTGTTTGCAGCTGGGGCCTGGGTCTGTTGGGCTCAGTTGGTGGAGAAAACCTATCTCTTATGTTCACCCCAGGACTTCAAAGAACCAGGGAATGATTTGTTCAGCCTAGACAGGTCTGAGCTTCAAGGTCTCCCACCATCAAGCCATGCTCGCTACTTGGGAATATTTTAGCCAGAACTTGTGACTGAGCCTATGGCAGGGAATAGGGGTGTGACCACTCTGCCCAGAGACTCACATCCTCTAATAGACCCATTTTGCCCCAACTCTTCCTGGACACCACAGTAGCCCCTAGCTCACCTCCCAGGGCTCATACTTTCTAGAAGGAATGGTCAAAGTCATTGTATTAGTTTCCTGTTGCTGCTGTAACGAATTTGCACAAATGAGGGATTTGAAGCAACACAAACTTATCTTACAGTCCTGAAGGCCAGGAAGTGGGCCCCATGTTCCTCCTCCACCCTCCAGTGTTGGCAGGGCTCCATTTTTTTCTGGAGCATTCCCAGCCCTTTCCAAGTCCTAAAGGCCTCTTGCATTCCTTGCCTTGTGGCCCCTTCCTCCATTTTCAAAGCCAGCATATGCAGATCTCTTTCCTCCTCTCCTCTTCTGCCTGCTTCTGCTACTTCAAAGGACCCTTGTGATTACACTGTCCCCGGTCCCCAGTGTAAGAAACCAAGGGCATCTTTTTATCTTGAGGCCATCTTAGAGCAATCTTGATTTTATCTGAAACATTAATTCCCCCTTGCCACCTTATATATCATATTTACAGACTCTAGGAATTAGGACATAGATGTCTCTGGGGGGCCATTATTCCGTCTACCACAGTAAAAGACACTATGTCTCCCAGCACTGGAAAAACAGAAAAAAGAAAAGAGAGTGGAAAAAAAGTCATCATGCCCCAGTTAGAAGGCACAGGTGGCAGTTAAGATAGTAGGCCCTGGAGGCACTCACCTGGGTTCAAGTTCAACAGCAAAGTGACCTTGGGCAAGTTGTTTCACTTCTCCAAACCTCAGTCTCTTCATTTATAAAATGGTGGATAATGTGACACATCTATACAATGGAATACTACTAGGCAGTGAAAAGGAATAGATTATGACTATATCATAGCAGGGTGGACAAATTTTTATTAGTGGACGAAGCCAGATTTTTGTTAAAAGCACATATCACAGGATTTTGTTTATATATAATTCTGGAAAATGTAAACTATTTTACAGTGTCAGCAGATTGGTGGTTACTTGTGCTCAGAAGGTGAAATTACAGGGAGCATAAAGAAACTTTTGGGCAGAGTACAGTGGTGCATGCCTGTTATCCCAGACACTTAGGAGGCTGAGGCAGGAGGATCACAAGTTTGAGGCCAGCCTGGATAATTTAGTGAGACCCTCAGCAAAAACCCTACATCAAAACAAAAAAGTAAAAAAAAATAAAGGGGTTGGGAATGTAATGCAATGGTAAAGTACCCCTGAGTTCACTCCCCAGTATCAAAAAAGAAAAAGAAAGAAAGAAAATTTGAGGATGATGAGGTGATGAAGTTCACTATCTTGATTGTGTAAATGGTTTTGTGGATGTATATAATATATTGTTCACTTTAAAATATGTAGTTGAGTATGTGTCAAAAATATGTATTGTTGGGGCTGAGGTTGAGGCTCAGCAGTAGAGTACTCGCCTAGCATGTGTGAGGCGCTGGGCTGGATCCTCAGCACCACATAAAAATAAGAAAACAAATAAAAGTACAACTACAACTAAAAATAATATTTTAAAATATGTATTGTTGATTGCACATTGTTTAACCCTCAGTAAAGCTGTTTAAAAGTGAATTCCACTATACCAACATCCATCAAGTCCCACAATGTAATTATGTTAATATCTTCCTGATACTTTGGTCAGGTAGGCCAGCACTGGCCACAGTCGTTCATTCATTCATTCATCAAATAGAACCTCCATTAAGCAGCCCCAGTGCTAGGACATGAAGATGGACCTGCTGGGTGCCTCGTCTAAGGGGAGAAATGGATGAGGAAACAGGTCCACATGGTGAGGAATGGGCCCCTGAAGACCCACACACAGGAAGCCACCAAGGCAAGGAGGAATCAGGGAAGGCTTCATAGAGGAGGAGGCAACATTTTTATGGTTCTTGAAGAATGTGTAGGAGTTTGCCATGAGAAAAAGAGTTATCTATTACTGTGTAATGAATTACCCACCACTTACAACTTCAAGGAACCATCTTATTATGTTCTTAAGAGTCTACAGGTCAGGGGCTGGGGCTGGGGCTCAGTGGTAGAGCGCTTGCCTTGCACATGTGAGGCCCTGGATTCCATCCTCAGCACCAAATAAAAATAAATACATGAAATAAAGGTATTGTGTCCATCTACAACAAAAACAAAACAACAGTCAGTAGGTCAGGAATGTGGGCAGGGCAGATTGGAGGGAGCTTGTCTCTGCTCCTTAGAGTCTGAGGTCTCAGTAGGAAAACTAGAGACTGGAGCAACTTAAAAACTGGAGGCTGAAATGGTCTGATATCTCCTGTGTCTGGCCAGGGTGACCCAGAGACTGGGACTGCCAGCCCCTCTCCCACAGGTGTGGCATGGACTCTTTCCCATCAGGGTGCCTCAGAGAGGAAGTATTGCACTGGAGAAGAGGCTCTGCACTGTGTTGTGTTGTGACAGCCTTGGAAGCCATAGGCAGGACTCCCCCTGCATTTTATTGGCTGAAGCATCCTAAGCCCACCCAGATTCCAGGGGCTCTGTTTGGGGGAACTGCTCCACTGTGTTCAGGGAGTGTCACTGATGATGAAAACATCTGATGTATCCATGGAGCACTTACTTACACATGCCATCACCATTCTGAGCCCTCTTTATGAAGGAACTCATGGAGTCCCCCCCATCATCCTGAGGCATGGGGAACTTCTACAAAGTCAGAAAGTGGGCAAGCAGGAGAGCTGAGATTTGTACCCAGGCAGCTGGCTCCAATGTCCAGGCACCAGCCATTATACCACACTGCCTCCTATCAGCAGAGACCAGCGTGGCTGGACCATGTGGCGCCAGTGGGGAGGGGTGGAGCTGCATCTGTAGGGGGGAAGGGGGCCAGGGCCTGAAGACCCCTGCCAGACACATGGAAGAGCCTGGAGTTCAGGCCAAGAACAGTAGGGAGCTGTGGAGTGGACTTCTGCAGGAAAAGAGCATGACCAGATCTGTGTCTCAGGATGAGCCCTGCAGGGATGGGCAGAGCAGGAACTGAAGGAGCCAGAGCCAGAGATGGCGGGCAAATCAGCAGTTGTTGCAAGGGCTCAGGGAGGACGTTGATGTGGGGAAAACAGGACAGGCTCGATGAGGGGGTCAGTAAGTACTGACCTTCAAATGGTCTGCAGTCCTTAAATATCTTGTGTTTGAATGAAATTCTTTCTTTCTTTTGATGCTGGAGATTGAACTCACGGGTGCTCAACCACTGAGCTACATCCCCAGCAACCCCCTTAAAGATGTTTCTTATTTTAAGACAGGTTGTCTCTAAGTTGCTGAGGATCTCACCAAGATGCGGAGGCCGGCCTTGAACTTGTGATCCTCTTGCACCAACCTCCTGAGTTGCTGGGATTATAGGCATGTGCCACTGTTCCGGGCTGGAAGAACATTCTTACAATATATATACAATTAAAAAATTCTAAATAGTACAATACATTTAACATTTTAAAACATATGTGAAGTATAATAAATAAAATATTTATTATGTAACAATACAGAAATACGTAATGTATATATACAAATAACATAAATATAGAACATAATATCAATGCATAAATAATGTTTAGATACATAATATAAATAATATATATGTATATATATATGTATATATGTATTTGTATTATAATATATATATATATATTTTTTTTTTTTTGGTGCTGGGGATGGAACCCAGGGCCTTGCTCATGCTAAACATGTGCTCCTCCACTGAGCCAAACCCTCAGCCCCTAATTTATATTAATTATAAATTATAACAAGTTAAATTATAATTTATATTATTATGCTTTTATAATAATATGTATTGTAGTATATAAAATATGGGATATAAAAATTCTTACAATGTATTTTAAGCCCAGCTTAAAATAGAAAGCTCAAACTGTACTCCAATTTATTTCCTTATTATCTATTTCTTTACTTTGGTGGTCTCAGGAAGAGCCTTAAGTGTGCTGAGCAAGTGCTCTACCACTCACTGATCGACATCCCTCTCGTAATCTCAATTTATTATGTTTTATTTATTTATTTTGGTCCTGGGAATTGAATGCAGGGGTGCTTTACCACCAAGCTACACTCCTAGCCCTTTTCATTTTTTTAAATTTTGAGAAAGGGTCAAACTAAGTTGCTGAGGCTGGCCTTGAACTTGCTTTTTTTTTTTTTTTTTTGGTGCATTGCTGGGATTACAGGTTTGCAACACTACGTCTAGCACCTTGATCTTTATTTATTTATTTTTTATTTTTGTTTTTGTGGTATGGGGGATTGAACCCAGGGCCTGCTGCACTGCGATACATCCACAGTCTTCGGTTTGTTTAAAATGTATTTACCTCCTGTGCAGTTTACTCTCCTCTGGCCTCTACCTACTCTCTTCACCTCTCTGTCCTCTGGCATTCCTAATACTGCAGATCCCCTCAACTGGGATCCTCTCTCTTGGGTGTTCTGAGTCCCTCTAGGTAAGGCCACAACTCCTGGTGGCCCTTCTTCCACAGCTCCAGAACTCACTGCATTCTGGCAACACCCCTCCTCACTCCCTAAATGATACAACTACACACACACATACACACACACACACACACACACACACACACACACAGGTCTAGTTGGAAACACTTCAAATTGTAAATAGCACTTATTTATTTATTTTTAGTTGGACCCAATACCTTTATTTCATTTATTTATTTTATATGGGGCTGAGGATTGAACTCAGGACCTCACATGCGCTAGGTGAGTGCTCTCCGCTGAGCCACAATGGCAGCTCGGTATTTTGCATTTATTCAGGTGATAGGATTAGAGGCATTTTTCTATAATTTCTATTTTTCTAATTTTTTTGCAATGAACTACTATAACTTTCATAACTTAACAAAATAGCATTCCGGGGCTGGGAGTGTGGCTCAGTTGTAGAGTGCTTGCCTAGCATGTGCAAGGCCCTGGGTTCCATCCTCAGCACCACCCAAAACAAATAACTACAAAAAGTCGTCATGCCTCTTCCTCCCACTCCCCTCTCTCTTGGATCACTGGCTCTGGAGGAAGCCAGGGACCCTGTCATGATGACACTCAAGCAGCCCTATGGAGAAGTCAGCATAATGATGAACTGAGGCCTCCTGCCAACAGCCCAGAGAGCGAGCCACATCACAGCAAATCCTCCAGCCCCAGTCCAACCCTCAGACAACCGCGGTCCTGCAGCCTCATGAGAGACTGATCCAGAAGCACCCAGTTGAGCCACTCTGATTTCTGACCCACAGCCTATGTGGAAGAGGATTCAATGTATTGTGTTAATGCCACTTTTAAGTTCTAGGGTCATTTGTAAGAGAGAAATGTCACCAATAGAGCATTAGAAATGGATCCCTGGATTCCAGTTTGGATGTTAGGTTAGATGAGATTCAAGACCGGGAACTGTCATGGGGAAGAGGGTAGTCTCCGTTTGGGGGACGTTGAGCTTGTGGGTCTTGGGTGAAGGTGGCCCATGGCCCATGGGTATAAAAGTTTGAATGTTAAAAGAGAAAGATCAGGAGAGGGAGAGGTGGGAAAAGAAACTTAGGGAAGAGTTCATGGAGCAGAGAGAGTACAGGGCTGAGGAAGGGCCTGAGAGAAGACCACAGTGGAGGGGCCCGAGGAGAAGCCATCAGAGAGGTAGAAAGAGACTAGGGAACAGAGTAGTGTTTGGGAGAGGGAGAGCTTTGGAAAGCCATGGACTGAGAGGGGACTGTGAAGTCCCCAGGGGCACCATTGTGGCCTTGCTGAGAGTGTAGCTCCAAGTTTTCAGTCTTCTATGTTCTTCTGGCTGAGGACTTTCCTCAGTGAAGTCACTCCTCAGTATCCTGGACACCCTTCCTGTCCCCACATGGATACCAAAATCCCTGGGTGCTCAAGTCCCTTAAACAAAATGGTGCAGTATTTGTGTGTCACCTGTGCCTACTTCCTGTGTACTTTCAACCACCTCTAGAGGACTTACAGTGCTAATTCAATACACATGCTATGGAAATCACTGTTATACTGCAATTTTATTTAAATCATGTTTTCTTGTTGCATTTCTATTTTTAAAAATCTTTTCTCTCCATGGTCCAATTGGTGGATAAGAAAACTTAAGGTTGGGCCCACTGTCCGTCCTCCCACAGACAAAGGACAACCCACCCTCACCCTGGACCAAGAATGTTCAGGCAAATTCTCCAACTCTGGGAAATGGATCACCTAGAGCTTGTGGGGAGAGGGGCTCCTCACATATGTGGCCCCTGTTCCTTGTGCTTACTCTGTTGGGAGTGGGTTTGTGTGATTTTTTTCCATTTTTTTCCTTGTACCTTTCAAGAGCTTTCTCAATTTCCTCTTCCTCTTTCCACGCTCCTGTCTGGGGAATGAAGTGTAGAGAAACCCACCTCTAAACATACACTCCACAGAAACGCACTTAAGGATCCAAGTTGGGGGGGGGGGAGGTCCTCTAAAGATCCGGCCTCTTCTTGAGTAATTTCAGTGGTGGCAACATCAAGGGGAGGGAAGGCTCCTTCAAAACTCTGTGCAGCATCCACGTGGGACCAACTTGCCTTCCCTGGGTTCTCAAAGCCCAATTTAATCCAAGCTTATTAACACAAAACATTTTAATTTGCCTTTTCAATAGTTCTGCACTGTATAAGTGTAACAAATTTAATAATATCAGAAGTAAGGATTTCATATGTTAATTACAATGCTCTACATCTTCAAGAAGCTCCATCCAGTTGGGGGTAACCCCTGTGGAAAAGAGATTGCTGTAAAGAGAGACAGTTTCTGGTCCTTCCTCCTCCCATCCCCAAATCACTGTATTGAAAGAAATCCAAAAGGAAAAAAAAAATAAAGGTACAAAAAATGAGCTGAAATCTCATGTTCTCCAGTGTCTCCATGTGGGTTGCTCCAGAAGCAGAGAATGAGCTAAGGGTCCCAGTGTATGTTGTTTACTTGGAGCCAGGATATCCTGGAGGGGAGAGGGAAATTAAGGGGAAAAGGAGCCATCAGTAAAAGATGTATTATGGATCCTGCTGCCCATCCTGATGGGAACTCTGGGACCCAGTACCAGACATGTCCCACTTCAAAATTATCAATAGAGAGGGGAGGGTCTGTCAATCATTGGTTAAGAGCTATTTCCAGGGGCCATTAATTCCCTGGCAGTCCACTGCATGGTGGCAACATTGGCCCCTGTTCCCAGATAAAGCCACAGACAAAGGCAGGCAGGTGCAGGCAGCAGAATTTGGGCTGGTGCATGCTGAAGGGGTCAGAGTGGGGGAAAGGGGGTGGGCACAGACAAACCAGGATGATACAGTGCAGACCCAAGTGCCCCTTGCACAACATCCAGCCCCAGCATAAGCTCGTTAGTTACTGGATTGTGCCAACATTCAATGCAGCTCTGAATTTTCCTGGGCCAGGAGAGATTCTGAATCTTCAGAGCTAAACCAGCCAACAAATAATTTTAAGCATTTATAAGGCACTAGGTAGATACTAGTTAGGTCTGGAGACTCAGTTATGAGTCTTGATTTTTGTCCTGTACATGCACACAGTGTGCAGACTGTCACCTAGAGGTGGCATGTAAACCTCTAGTGGCAGACAGGGTCACTGTAGGGGGTTGAAAGAACACTTTTAATTTTTACTTTGTTAGTTATATATTTATTTTAATGAGTATCCAAAACATATTTTACCATTCTACTCTAGTTTGGTTTTCCTTTTCTGCAGCACTAAAGATCAAACCCACAGCTGGGCATGGTGGCCCATGCTTATAATCCTAGTGACTCAGGAGGTTGAGGCAAAAGGATTGCAAGTTCAAGGTCAGCCTCAGCAACTTAGTGAGACCCCATATCAAGATAAAATATTTAAAAGGCTGGAGATGTAATTAAGTGGTAAAGCACCCTTAGGCTCAATTGCCAGTAAAAAAAAAAAAAAAAAAAAAAAAAAAAAAAATTCCCACCCAGGGCCTCATACCTGCTAGGTAAGTAATCTGCCACTAAGCTACATCCCCAGTCCTTGGTTTGCATGGATATTATTGCTTAGGATCTGAGTTTAGAAGGTGAGCCAAACCAAAAGTTTACTAATGGGTGAATGGATAAAAAAAATGTGGTTAACACCAAACCCGGGTAAATATTAGCCATATAAAAATAAAATTCTAACACATGCTCTAAAATAGATGCACCTTGAAAATGTTATGCTAGGTGAAATAAGCCAGGCTCAGAAAATAAAATCATGGCAAGATTCCACTTACCTTAGGTATCTCGATTGGGAATATTCATAGAGATGAAGTAGAATAGATATTACTGGAGGCTGTGGGGAGAAGAGAAGGGAGTTATTATTTAATGAGGACAGAGCTTCTGTTTGGGATGATGGAAAGTTCCGGAGATGTTTAGAGGGATGGTTGTGTAACTTATTGCCACTGGAACCTGGAGTGAATGATGGTTAGGGGCTGAGGAGGATGCTCAGTGGTAGAATGCTTGTCCAGCCTGCATGAGGCCCTGGGCTCAACCCCTAGAAACACACACACACACACACACACATGCACACATACAGACACATGCACACACACACACTCATATGCACACACACATGCACACACACATGGTTAATGTGGTAAACTTTATATCATGTCTTTCTTACTACATTAAAAAAAGTGTGAGCAAATGAAAACTTTGATCTAAATAAAACTACCAAGTAATGTACACCTGGCAGCACCCTGTAACAAAGGTTGTTTGAGGAACTGGCAGGTGAACTTAGAGAAGGGACAGGTAGGTGGCTTGACTAAGGGTCAGGTAGACTCAGGAAGCAGATCCAAGAATTTGCCAAGGTGAAGAGAGAGGAAAGACATGGCAGGGGACATACTCTCCCACCCTGGGGACAGCAGTGCTCTGCTCTGCTGGGGAGGACGGGGCAGAGCAGGTGCCGGTCGTCCCACTGGAGGGGTAATGCGGCTGGCTGCAGGCTGCTCAGGGAGCACAGCTCTTCTCCACTTCTGGTCCAACTCGTGAGCAACGTCAAGGGGCCAGAGAAAACCCCACAGAAGTCAAGGGTTGGAAGCCTGAGGCCACGAGATGGGCACGCCCACCATGGTGAGTGGGGGGGCTATGACAAGTGCCAACCGTGTCCGTGACAATAGTGCAGCTCCAGGCTAGGAGTGGTGGTGCACACTTGAAACCCAGAAGCTCAGGAGGCTTATGCAGGAGGATGGTGAGTTCAAAACCAGCCTCAGCAACTTAGTGAGACCCTGTCTCAAAATGAAAATCTGAAAAGGGCTGAGGATGTGGCTCCGTGTTTAAGCACCCCTGGGCTGAAACCCAGGTGCAAAAAATAAAAATTAAAAAATGGGGTTGCATCCTGGTAATGTTTATATTGTGACAAGTTCTTCCTGATGTATGGTGGGGGGAGAGAGGAAAACATCGTTCCAACACAGGCTGCTCTGCCCATCATGCTCTCCAGGAATAAGCACTTCAACTCCTACCTACTTTGGCCATGGGCTACCTGAGACCCCATCTCTGCATTGAGGACACTGGTAGTGTTTCAAGATGTATATTCTTCCTTCCACTTGATCACTCAATGCAAAACATAAACATCACCCAGTCCTAACTTAAAGACACTGGCCATGTTGGTTTGTTGGGAGAGACCCAGGGCAGGTAGGGAAGGGGTCTTCAACATGGCACATACCTGAGATATAAAAGATGCCTTCTTTGGGGTGTCCATGCCCTCATACTCTCTCTTGCTCTTCGGTGACCCTGTCTCATTTGTCATCACTGACCAAATGGTCCCCCATGAGTCTCAGCTCCACAGAGACAAGGCCAAGGCCAAGTCAGTCACACTCACTGCTGTGTCACCACCACTAACCTGGGGCCTGGGGCCATGAGGCACTCAGTAACTACCCATCAAATAAACTCACAGCACATTCTGGTGCCTGAACCCCAGCCACAGGCTTGATGACCGTTCTCTTAAAAAATTGCAATCTCCCTACAACATAGAGCTTCTGAATAATTTTTTAATTTTATATTGTTTGGGGGGCTACCAGGGATTGAACTCAGAAGCACTTGACCACTCAGCCACATCTGCAGCCCTATTTTGTATTTTATTTAAAGACAAGGTCTCACCAAGTTGCTTAGCACCTTGTTTTTTTTAATTTTTATTCTTTAATTTTAGGTGGACATAATATCTTTATTTTTTATGGTGATGATGATGTAGCCCTGTTCCTCACATGTGCTAGGCGAGCACTCTGTCACTTGAGCCACAATCCCAACCCTTAGTGCCTTGCTTTTGCAGAGGCCGGTTTTGAACTCACAGTCCTCCTGCCTCAGCCTCCCAAGCCACTGGGATTTCAGGTGGGCATCACCATGCATGGCTTTATCTTATGTTTGAGGCAAGGTCTTGCTTATGTTGACCAGGTTGGCTTCCAACTCCTGGGCTACAGTGATTCTCATTGTCACAGCCTCCTGTACAGCAGAGACAGCGGGGACTACAAGGTCATGCCACCATGACTGGCTTCTTATTTTTTAAAGAAGGCTGTTCTGGAGCTGAGGCTGAGGCACGGTGGTAGAGCTGCTTGCCTAGCTTGCATGAGGCACTGGGTTCAATCCTCAGCAGCACATAAAAATAAATAAAATAAAGGTTAAAAAAATACAACAACGTGATTTAAAAAACAGACAAACAAACAAGATTGTTCTGATGTCCCAATTTTACAGATGAAGCCGTGGAGGCTGGGGCTGGGTAACTTGCTGTAGCAGATGCTGTGGGTGCTCCACCCATGACCCCCTCCCATCCTGCTCAAGGCCCTGACTGTGCAGGGGGGACAGAGAGCCTAGCTCTGTTATTAGTATAGGCTGGGACACATATGATGGCAGAGGCTCAGCCACTTTCCTCAGTTTCTCCACTTGTCCTGGGGAGTCTGTGTCTTGCAGCATGACAGATGAGCCATGTCTTGCAGGCATGATAGACTGTGTGTGGACAGTCAAGGGGGTGTGACTGGAATGAGGGTGAGCAGGAGGAAATAAGGTCCCTGTGGCCCCCAGAGGGAACCTCAGTTTTCCCACTGTCATTACTGGGTTTGGGCAGCCTAAGCCATCCTGTGTCACAGAATCAGAGCCCCAGGCCCAGCACCACACTTGCCATCCCAAGCAATCCTCCCTGGGAAATCTCCAGTGGGGTGTGCTGGCTGGGTTCATTGTTGTTTTGGTTTGGGGTTTGATTTGGTTTGGTGTTTCAAACACAAAGCAACTAAAACAAACACATAGCAATTAAA
Source organism: Marmota flaviventris (assembly GCF_047511675.1). Classification (NCBI taxonomy): domain Eukaryota; kingdom Metazoa; phylum Chordata; class Mammalia; order Rodentia; family Sciuridae; genus Marmota; species Marmota flaviventris. The sequence continues at coordinate 115,940,632 of NC_092508.1, forward strand.
ACCACCAAGTGAGGGCAACCGCTGTCCTCGGGCAGAGTCAGCCCCTTGGAAGCTTGCCCTGTTGTTCCTCAGTGGAACACACTGGTGGCCAGTGGACTTGGCTGTATGTCAAGTGTCAATGAAAACAATTTGACTTACAAAGTACTAAAGTCCCAGATGTGGTTTTGCACGCCCGCAATACCAGTGACTCAGAAGGCTGAAACTGGGGGATCACGAGTTCCAGGCTGGCCTGGACAAATCAGTGAGTCCCTGTCTCAAAAACAGAAGGGGCCACACACATGTGGGAGGCTGAGATGGGAGAATTGCAAGTTCAAAACCAGCCTCAGCCTCGGGGAGGTGCTAAGCAAGTCAGTGAGTCCTTGTCTCTAAATAAAATACAAAATAGGGCTGAGGAGGTGGCTCAGTGGTGGAGTGCCCCTGAGTTCCATCCCCTCCCCAAAAACCAGAAGGGGCTGAGGGTATGGCTATGTGGTCAAGTGCTTTTCTAGCAGGTGTGGCCCTGGGTCCACATCCAGTACCAAAAAAGAAAGAGGGAAGAGAGAGAGAGGAAGGAATGAAGGAGGCAGAGAAGGAGGGAGGGAAAGAGAAAGTCCTGAAGTGGTGCTAAATGAACGGGTTTGGAATCGTTTCCAACACAGACCGTGGCGCGATGCGGGGACAGGAGGAAGATGTCTGCATCTGTCATGCGTGTGGCCAAACACACAATTGCCTAGAACCAGGCTCTGCCCAATCCCCAGGGTGAAAAGCCCATCACATTCCTAGGCAGGCTTTGGTGTCCTCAGAATTTCTACTCATGGCTGGACACAGGATGGCCTGGGTGGAGCTGTGTGTGTAGAGGCTGTGCGGTTACCCCAGCCTCACCTGCAGGCAAGGTAGAGAGCATTCTAGACTCTGTTTGTTAAACCATACCTCAAAGGCCTTGGACATCACCAATGAGAGCCCATTTTTAAATCTACCACATTTTTGTTTGTTTGTTTTCTAATGTGATAATTAAATTTATTGGTGGCTGAATGATCTACTCAAGACCAAAGGATGTGCGACTAGTCCTGGAATGTGCCCACTGCCTGCTGGGGCTGTCTACCTGTGCACTCTGAGTCAAAGCTTATAAAACCAGGCCTCATATCACATTTATTATATTATTTTTTTTAATTTTGTTTTAAAATTAAAGAAAAGACTGCTGGGTGCAAGGATACATGCTGGTAATCCCAGCTACATGGGAGGCTGAGGCAGGAAGATTGCAAGTTTGAGGCCAGTCAGGGCAATTAGGGAGATGCTATTTCAGAATAAAAGATAAAAAGGATGGGGGAATGTAGCTGAGTGTAGCATGCCCCGGGGTCCGACCCCTAGTACTGGGGGAAAAAATGAAAGCCAATAACCAACATTGTAACAGAGAACAAAGCCACAATTGAACCAGAGTCCAGCACCTGCAGGCTCCAGTGGGCAGCAGCACACCAAGGGCAGCTGAAGGTGGTCCAGGCGGAGGCTCCTGGGGCCAAGGCCAGGAGTTTCAAGCTTTCTGAGGGTGTGAATCCACCAGGGGGACCCTCCCAATGAGTTGGTTTCCTTGCTGCCTTGTGGGTGTTCCCTGCAAAGACTGCTGATGCTTGAAGAACTAAATAATTATAATAATGATGATAAAATAGAGATGGCTTTCCCAGCTGAACAGAAACTGGAGAAGACAAGGAGGTTCCCACACCCAACTTATTGTTTTTGGCACCAGGCTCCTGCAGCCCCAGGGAGGCAGATTCTGGGTCTGCTGCTGGCCTCTTTGAGTTGTGGTCATGGTGGGGGACAATGGGGAACTTCTGGGGAATTTCAGAAGCATCGGCAGGGATTTTCTGCCCCTGAAATGGCAGGCTGAGAACTAGAAGCAAATAAGGGGATACACTCTTCTCTATGGCCTTACCCTCTTGTGAATGCCTAGAAACTTCAAGACCAGCTGGGTGTTGTGGCACATACCTGTAATCTCAGTGACTGTGGAGGCAGAGACAGGAGGATTACAAGTTTGAGGCCAGCCCAGGCAATTTAGTGAGATCCTGTTTTAAAATAAAAGAAAAGGGGCTGGGGATGCAGCTCAGTGGCAAGACACTTGCGTGATGTAGGGAGAGGTCCCGGGTTCAACCCCTATGACCACAAAAATTTAAAAGCAGGAGAAGCCAAAACCTCAAGATGAGGAGGCTGAGGCAGGTGAATTGCAACTTTGAAGCTAGCCTCAGGAACATAGGGAGGCCCTGTTTCAAACTAAAAAACAAAAAGGACTGGGAAAATAGCTCAGTGGTAAAATGCCACTTGTTTCAAACCCCAGTACCAGAAGAAAAACCCCCATCAACAACAACAATACAACCTCAAGACCAGGTTCCTGGGGAAGAAGCCCACAATCTGCCCAGACACTGGCACACTGGGAATGAAGCAGCCAGACCCATCCTGGTGGGTGGCTGCATGTGTTGCGCCTGGCTACCTGACAGATTCAAGGAGAGTACATTGCCATTGCTTCCTTACTGCCCCCTTGACAGGATACCCAGGGAAACATGGATTCCACAGATAGATGTATCATTAAATGCAACAAAAATGCACAATGATGAGGCCCTGGGTTCAATCTCAAGCACAAGTGCACAGAAATCATACTGTCTCCTTGGTAGACCTAAAGCAGTAATCTTCTACAAAGCAAACACAAGTCTGTCTCAAGGGAACATGAGATGGGGGAGTGTCTGAATGAAAGGAGGGAATTTACAGTTATGTGGTTGGCTCTCTCTAAAATGGCATTGACCTTGGGGGTGGTGAAGGTGAGAAATGGGAAAGGAAGAGAGGGAAGTGTGGCCTGGTAACAGCTGTCTCGTGGCCTCATTCTAGGCCAGACAGGCAGTGGTTACTGACATAAAATTCTCAGGACAATCTCATGAGATCTGTGCTATCAATACTCCCATTTTGCAGATGAGAATCAATAAACACAGACAGCCCTTTGCTTGAGGTTCTCCAGTGAGGCAATGTGGAAGATGGATTGGAAAGGGGATGGGATTGGTTATAATGCCTCCTTTGGTTCTTTGCGGGAGCTGTGACAACTTTTCACTGCAACCACCCAGCTTCCTCTCACCTCAGGCCCTGTGCACATACTGTACATTCTATCCATTTCCTTGATTCCTTCCTTCTCTTCCTTCAGCATGTTAGCCAAACTACTTTTGACCCTTATTTTTCTGGCTTCATTTGTACTATCTTTTTTTTTTTTTCTTCTCAGGATTTGTTCAAAACTGTTTAAAACATTATTCTCATGATCTTCTATTAAAAGTTAGCCTTAGGGCTAACTTTTAATACCGCTAAGCCACAACCCCTCCACCCCTTAGGGGCTGGGATTGTAGTGATAGAATGCTCAAGTAGCATGTGTGAAGCCCTGGGTTTGATCCTCAGAACCACATAAAAATAAATAAATAAAATAAAGGTATTGTGTTGAACTACAACTAAAAAATATATATATATTTAATAATAGTTAGCCTTAGTTGGGTGCGATGGCACACACCTATAATCCCAGGGGCTAGGGAGGCTGAGGCAGGAGGATTGCAAGTTCAAAGCCAGCCTCAGCAAAAGCGAGGCACTAAGTGACTCAGTGGGACCCTGTCTCTAAATGAAATACAAAACAGGGCCAGGGATGAGGCTCAGTGGTGGAGAGCCCCTGAGTTTAACCCCTGGTATCCATCCCCCCAACAAAATCCTCAAAAAAAAAGGCTTTTTCATCACCCTAGCAAACAAGCCCCAGCAGGGAAGAGTTGTAATCCTTCTGCATTGTTGTACCTCAGTCTTGGCACACAGTAGGCACACAATCAATAAATAAATGTTGAATTAACAAGTGAACCAAGGAAGTTATAAATCTTCCTCCCCAAAATGACTGATTCTCAGGGGCTGATGCAAGTTCTCCCCACAGAGAGTGAGACTTCCAAGTAATTAACCAGCAAGCAAAAGTTGCAAATTTCAGATTGCATACATACAAGTGACAGGTGTCATTTAAGGTAAGTGTGCATGTGTGTGTGCACATACAAGTAGAAATATGTAGGGGAGAAGGTGGTCACTGGGTCACTTACTGCAAAGCATCTTTTTTTTTTTTAAACTGGTAATTGGGACTTGAATCCAAAGATGCTCTACCACTGAGCTCCATCCCTAGCCTTTGTGTTTTGAGACAGTATCTCCCTAAGTTGCCCAGGTTGGTCTTGAATTTATGCCCCTTTTGTCTCAGCTGCCCTGATAAGTGGGATTACAGGCATGTGCCACTGTGCCTGGCTTTCAAAGATTCTTGTAAAAGAATCTGGGAACTCTTTAGGATCTAATTTAGAGGCCACAAAAGGAACTCTAACATAGGATTTTGTTGGGGGTGGGGGGTGGATACCAGGGATTGAACTCAGGGGCACTCAACCACTGTGTCACATCCCCAGCTTTATTTTGTATTTTATTTAGAGTCAGGGTCTCACCGAGTAGCTTAGCACCTCGGTAAGGTTTCCCAACCACTTCTCTGAGCAGAGCAGAAGAAGTTGCCTCATCTAATCTTGATCCACCTAAAGCAGATGAAATTGAGGTCAGAAAATGCCTTTAAAGTGTTATAATTGCCATGTGCAATGGCACAGATTATAATCCTAGCAGACCTGTAATCCTAGTAGCTCAGGAGGCTGAGGCAGGAAGATCACAAGTTCAAAGCCAGCCTCAGCAAAAGCGAGGCACTAAGCAACTCAGTGAGACCCTGTGTCTAAAGAAAATATAAAATAGGGCTGGGGATGTGGCTCAGTGGTAGAGTGCCCCTGGGTTTAATCTCCAGTACAAAAATGTTATTGTTTCTCTTGTTATGATGATGATGATGATGATGATGATGATGATGATGATGATGATTGGCATTGTGGATTGAACCCAGTAGCACTCTACCACCAAGCTATATACATAGTCTTTTTCATTTTTTATTTTTGAGATAGGGCCTTGATAGATTGCACAGGCTGGCCTCAAACTTGAGATTTTCTTGCTTCAGCCTCCTCAGTTGCTGGAATAACAGGCATGCACCTTGGGCCAAAGGGACCTTTTTCACAAGGGAGGGGCCCTAAACCCTGGATTCCCTGCTGGAGGTAGGCAGATGGTGTAAAATACATCACCTGAAAATGACTTTCTGGTACAGAGTCACCAGATTGGTGAGAAGCAAGGCCCAGACTTCAACAAATGTCCCTTGAGACCCTTCTGGTATGAATCTGAGCTCAAAAGGGCTAGGGTAGTAAGCGGGACAGTACTGGTTTTTTGCAGCTCTGAGATTTTCCTTATAACAACATTTTTCTGGAAGGAGTTTAAAATGAAACAAGCTTTAGAGGAAACAGGAGAAAGGAGGCACGAGGAGGTCAAGCTCCCTCTGCACCTTGACTGTAGCTGATAGGGACACAGCAGGCAAGTCTGGGGTGAGGGCCTCTGCACCCTGACTGTAGCTGACAGGGACACAGCAGCCAGGTCTGGAGTGGGGGTGGGGTGAGGGTCTAGTCCCAAACATGCTTCACAGAGGTGCATGCAACTCATTATAAACAAAACAAAACAAAACAACAACAACAAAAAACTTTGTGTGCTGCTCCAGGACGCTCATCCTTCCTTGAGGATTTGTTCCAAAAGGTCTTTGGTCATCCCTGCCACCCCCCACCCTCCGCAATTCCCTCCGCGTCCAGCCCAGTCCATTCTGTTACCTCCACCTCCAGCATCTAAGCCTCCTGCAGTTCCCTTAGGATAGAGAAAGAGCAGAGGCACTGGATCCCCTTCCCACTGGATGACCCCCTCCTTTTGTCCAACACAACCCATCCCCAGAGCTGAGGCCAATTGCCCCCTCCTCCAGTGTGTTACATCTGCTGACTGTCAGCCTCTCTCGGGGGGGGGGGGGGGGGGGTGCACAGGTGGGGGGGTGGGGGGGTGGCTGGTTCAGCCCCTCCTTCCTGGCTCTTTCCCAGGCACCTAGTGGGGACTCTGCCCTCGCCTGGGCCCTTGGCACTCTTCAGTCTAACCCTGGCCATCCCTGGCTGCAGGAGGTGGCTCCTTGGGGATGTTGGACATTCTCGGACTCACGTACTGGGGAGCGGTGGCTGAGGGTGGCAACCCTATTCCGGAGAAGGGGAGGACCTTGGGGCCTAGGTCTTACTTAGTGAATGACCTGGCCTTAGCCTGTCCAGGTGTCCTTACACTCGGTCTCTACTGTCAGTGTGTTTGCCTGGGCATTGCATTTCTCCAGTCACCTGACTGTACCTCAGAGACGGCCTTGGGATCACGGGCAGGGCCCCCCTGCCTAAGGCCTCTCTCCGCATCCGCTGGCCTGCTCTCCCTAGCAGCAGGGGTGCGGGGGAGGCATCTACCTAGGCAATCAGCCCAGCACAGGGTTGGCAAGCAGGGCCCAGAGGGACTGCTAAGCTAGTTGAGGGGGGCTCGGGTCAGGCTGGCGGGCAGGCAGGGGAACCGCAGGGTACGGGCACCCTGCTTGGGGCGGGCGCTGCTGCTGGGCTGGCCCAGCGCTGCTCTTGAAGGGCAGCTGTTTTGTCCGTGAAAGGTTGCCCTGTGTAAATCGTCTCCGAGGGGACACAGCCCTCCCCTCTCCAAGTTGCAACTTATCAATCCAGGACATTGATAACCCCCAGTGCCCTGCGGCACACCGGCTCCGCTCTCCAGGCTCAAGGCCAGCCGGCCCAAGGTGGTGTCACTTGCCTGGGAGGGGAAGATGTGGGGGCCTCTTCCCTACCCGGGACCTGGATGCCTGCAGCTGGCGGGGGAGAGGGACTCTTCAAAGTAACGGTTTAGGGGAGCCGCCCAGGGAAGACTTTCCTTAATCATGTGCCCTTCCAGGACCCCAGGACCTGCTAGGAGATCTGAGCCTCAACTAGTTCAAGAACTACAGGGACTTGAGGCGCCCCCTGGCAAAACTTTGTGGAAAGTAGCAACTGGTTTATTTTTGCCAACCTCGGAGGGAAGGGGTGCTACTGCAGTTTTCTGGAGATAAGGTGTTAGAGTCACAGCCTGGAAGTGCGCACCAGGATCAAGAACCCTACAAATGAAGGTGTAGGCTATCCCAGTGGTGTAAGCGTTTGTTGGATGTGGGGTAAGAATGGTCTTGGAACACCAACCAATCATCAAAAGTCAATTGAGAGGGAACAGCTAGGTCTGAAGATAATTCTAGTGCATGGGGAACAAGAAGCAATGCTAGGGTAGCTAATCTGTTTGCTCCTCCATTCTTTCAATTTTTGCAGTTTGTAATGCTAATGCATCTGGGTGAGCTTGACAGCCTTCTGTTCCCTCCTCCCTCCCCCGGTGCAGCCAGAGCCCGGCCCACGTGTTGCCTGCCTCCATGGCCGAAGCGGTCTGGGTTATTGCTCTGTGCTGTTGGTTGGCTCTCTCTCTGTCTGATCCGAGCGGGAGCATTGTGAGGCGCCCCATGGATCAAATTGCTCCCCCGCTGGACTCCGCTCCTCACATCCTCCTGCTGGGTTTCCATCCAAGCCTGGCTTTATTATGTGTCTCTGCAGTGCAGCCCCAGCAGCCAGATGGGGAGGAGGAGAGCCAGCGACCACAAAGAAGACAGGAGCGCGAGGGAGGCTGGCGGGTGGGCCAGCGCCGGCTGGAGCGTGGAGGAGCCTGTGCGCAGCCGCTGCCCAGGAGGACAGGAGCCAGGCTGCAGCCGCCTGCTTATCCTCCTCCGCCGCCACCACGGCCGCTGCCTCCCCCCACTCTGAGACCCTGGTCCATGGAGGCAGCTAGCGGGGCGGCTACTTGGCACCGGCCTGGGGAGCAGCTGGGCGACCGATGCGCATTGAGCATCGCAGCCCCAGGTGCTGAGTGATGCCCAGGGCATGGCACGCTTGCCCGCCACCGCCTGAGGGCCCCCAAGCGCCCCTAATGAAAAACCAGCCTCTATCTCAGTGCACAGCCTGTCCAAGGAAGGGACATGACCTTTGTCCTTGGAAAGACCCACAGAGCGCTCCTAGGCACATTCCCACCCTGCTAAGTTGTTTATCTACAAATAACTAGAGAGTTCTTCTGCGCCAGGTGTCCCTGACTCAGGCTTGGTGGGGATCCATAGCAACCCCCTAGCACCCACCAATCAGCATGAGACAGGGAAATACCTGGGATGCCAGATGACCCTCCCAGTAGTTTATGGTGGTTGACAACATGTTGGGAAACCATGTAGTTCAGCACGTACACCCTTCTTGGCTTAAACCAATCAGTTCAAATGAATTCCCCTTTTTGTACTGACCAATCAACCTTACCCAACTTGTTCCCGCCAGTGAATGTGCTAATCATGTTTTAGAGTTGTTATTTGATTTTCCCGCGGTTTGTGATGATTTGCTAAGAGATGCTATGATATATGTGGGGGTCCCTGCCTTCTCCAAAGAATGTATAAAACTGCTGAAAACCCTGGGCTTGGGGCCTCTCAGTGTCACCAGTTGCTGTGTGTGTGCACGGAGGACCGAGCTAGCTTGCAATAAACACCTCTTTGCTGTTTACATGGATCTTGGTATCTGGTGGTCTTTTGGAGGTCCCGAATTCGAGCATAACATTCCTCCTCTGGGAGGCCGGAGCCAGACCTAGCAGAGAGCCAGAGAAGGGGGCGTGAGCCAGGGGCCCCAAGCTGCAGCTTCCGAGCCACTATGGCCGTTTTGAGTCCCTACCCCCAAGTAGGCTGAGTTGAGGTATAGCCTTGCCATCCATCATAATCTCCAAACCGGGATTTTGGACATTTTTTGAGCCATTAATATTTTTGTGTGTGTGTGTGTGTGTGTGTGCGGCAGGGGATATTTGAAGCCTTTTTTTTTTTTTTTTCCTGGGGGGTGCTGGGCTCCCGCGCTCCCGACCGCCTCCTCGTCTCCTCCCCTCCTGAGACCCTCTGGACTCCAGCCCGATTCCCCCTCCTCAGATGGGTTCATTGTGAGCTCCACAAAGGGCTGCAAAATCCAGCAAGGGGCAGAGGAGGAGGAGAAGGAGGAGGAGGGTGAGGGTGGCGGTGGGGTGGGGGAGGGAGGGATGGGCCTCATGGGCCGGGGCCAGCAGGGGGGTGGACAGGAGGAGGGGGGGCGGCTTCTTTTTTTTTTTTTGCATAACTCGGCTCTGCCCAGTGGCCTCCGGACTCCCCGCAACCGCCACTGGGACAGGAAGCCCCAGGCTGCCGCATTGCAACAGTCAGGACCCCAGCGTGCCCCCTGGGCCTCCCTTCACCCCCAAGTGGCCTCGGCCAGCCCAGCTGCCCCCCCCCCCCCCAGGGAGGCGCCCCAGATCTGCTCCCCGCAGCGGCTGACCCAGCTGAAAAAAAAAAAAAAAGTTTCCAAGAGGCAGGCAGAGAAAGGGGAGAAGGGCTACCCTGAGCCGCCGGTGCAGCGGGGGAGCCAACCTCTGAGGGCGACAGAGCGCCCGGAGCCCCCGACACGGCCAGGCAGAAGCAGGCGAAGCCGCGCTTGGTGAAAGGTGAGCGAGCAAGGCGCAATCAAGTGAGGAGGGAGAGAGAGGGAGGAGGTACTGGGCGAGCAGGCGGGCGGCCTGGGACCCGCCTGAGCCAGCGGAGAGGAGGAGGAGGCGGCGGCAGAGGAGGTGGAGTAGGAAGCCAGGAGACCCTACCTGTCCAGACCCTTTCCTGGCCTGGAGCCACCGCTCACTGGGGACCGGGCCTGGGGTCACGTACAAGGGGCCCTCTCGCTCGCTCCTTGCGGACCCCGGACCCGCGTGACCAATCAAGGGGTGCGGCCCGACTTGGCGGGGATTGCGAATCTCCGTGCTGGCGAGAGGAAGGAAGAGGATGTGAGGACCGGCGCCCAGGAGGCTGGCAGCTTCGAGGCCGCCCTTGCTGGCCCCGGGCCTTGCTGGCTTTCTCCAGACCCCTCCTTGTCGCCCGGAAATGTGGAGATCGGTTGGCGCTTCCTGCCCGCGTTTCAGGCGCGGCATCTGGGCCCCAGCCACCCGGCGCCCCCTCCCCGCCCCCTGCCCAGGCCGCTCTCCCGGCTGGGGCCCCGCACTTCCTGCCTACTCCGCGGAGGCCAACCAGGCAGGGAGCCTCTGCCAGGAGTTCATTGTCTGCTCTGAGCTGGTGGGTCGCAGGTCCCCCAGGGAGCGCTGCTGCCACAGTGTGCTGGGTACTCAACTTCCGGAGCCCGGGCAGCTTCCTGCACTGAGTCCCCAGGGTGCGCACGTTTGTGATGAGATATGGATGTATAGGTACACACACACACGCACACGCGCACACACACACACACTCCTCCTTGCTTTGCTTTCTATTTACAGGAGGGTCCCGGCTCCAGGGGCCCCTGGAGAGCAGAGGCCCTGGGGAGAGGCAGTGAGCGGGCTGAGCCCCCTCCCCTGCCCTTTTCCCCTAACAGGCCACCCTCTGCTGGCTTGGCCTGCTGCTTTGTCCCAATTCCAGCCCCTGGGATGGGTGCTTAGCCGCCTGGACACACTGAGGGGTGACTGAGGAACAGGATGAGAGTGGCTATATGCCTCTGGAGCCTTAAAGTCCTCTCCCAACTCCTTTGATGACCTCTGGCCGCAGCCCAGTTCTGCTCTGAAAAGTTCATTTTCTGAAGGCCTGCGCGGGAAGGCGCTGGGACCCCACTCTCTTCCTGCCAGCTTTGCTCTTGGCTGGAGTGGTTTAGACTGAATCTGGCAACTTGGTTGATACACTAGCCATCTCCCTCCTCCTAAAGTCTCAGGAAAGCCAGTGGCAGCTGGCCTGAAGAGACGGTCCCTGTCATCTTAGAAGAAAACCAACTCAGTTCAACTTTCAGCAGCAGGACTGCACCTCTATTATGCATTGGGAGAAGTTGTTCTTACTTCTGCTCCTTGTTCTGTATTCCAATTCGGAATGGCCTGTTCTGTCCCACAGAGGTGGGGGTACCAAGGGTAATCTGATCAAGAGAAGGAAACCAGAAGAGGGAATCCCAGAACAGAAGAGGGAAGAAGGGTCGATGTTTGACCTTTTACTGAATAGAAGGACACCCACAGTTTTAAGTAATATTTGATTTCTTTGATCTTTTCCTGGCTCATTGCTCACTCTTTCTAGAGCCACTTAAGAAAAAAAAAATATTGGAATTGGAACTACTGGATGCAAAAAGAGTTTTCTTTAAATTGGGCAGTTGATTTTGGGTTAAACTTGCATTTTTTTTTTTTTTTTTTTGTAAAGATGCAAAGCTTGCTTACCTATAACCTGGTTGTTGGGAAAAGTATAAATGGCAGCCATACCCCAGAGAAAAAACCCCAACATGGTGCCTAAGCACCTCTTCTTCCTACCTTCTTCTTTTCTGCAGTGGCGCGAAAAGTTCCCGCCTGTGTGAACTCTCCCGCCGGTGCCAATTTCAAATCTCGCTGGCGGGGAGCCTTAGCCCCAATGAGAACTAATTCCTGGGCTCCGGAGCTGATATCTGAAAGAACTTGCCAATAAACGGGTTGCGTGCCATTTATCTAAGCCCTACCATCTCCCCCTTAGTTCTGTATAAGCACACTGCTTTTTGCAATAAAATTGGAATTCTCCCGGCGAAGTGTCTTTGCGTGGGGAATTCTTTCATTCTGGTGCCGTGACTCGGATAAGGGTGAGCTCTTTCCAACAAGAGCCCCGTCCCCCGCTCCGCCGAGACACTCCGCCCTGGTCCACTCTTTTCAGACTCCGGGTGCCTACACTCACCATTGATCTTGCGTGGTAAGGATACCCTGACCCCGGCTCGCCAACTCCCTTCGGGCTATGGCTGGATTCGTGACCGTGATCGTCCGGCACACTCCAGACGCCTGGTGGGGGGAAGGAATCCACCCCACTAAGACCTTTACTGGTTGAAGTGGACCCTCTGGTGATCCGTTTCCCTTTGGGGCGTGAGGCTTCTGAGTTTACACGAGAGGCTCTGTGGTTTTTCCCTCCTCCGCTGCCGCTGCCGCTGCCGGCTAAGAGTTGCTGTTTCCTGCGGGGCTGCTGTGTCTGGCTGAAGCTGCCTCTCTGCTCGGGAAAACTGAACTCCCGGCCTGGAACTGCGTTCTGCCGGAGCCAGAGTTCTGTTTTCATTACTGACTTCTTCCACTGCGGTCGAAAACTTTCCTGACGTCAGGTTGCCCGTGGCTCCGACCCCATTGGGTCTCACAGATCGCACTTCACTGGTGACGACCAGGTAGTGCCCTCTGTATTTCCTCGTGACAGCTGGTCATTTTGGGGACGCCCACCTGACCCCCGTTCGCCCTGGGCTTCCTGGAAGCCAGTCCAGCCCGGGTTTTCTCTTTGTCTCTCTTGCTTACTCTTATTCTCTCTCTCTCTCTCTCTCTTCCATCTTTCCCTGTGACTATGGGCACCTCTTTGTCTATACCTGAAGCCTCACCTTTCAAATGTTTAATAAAAAATCTGGCCACACTCTCCCTCACACCAGACATCAAGCCCAAACTTCTAATCAAATTCTGTACCCAAGATTGGCCTACATATCCACTGGATAATGGCAATCATTGGCCTCCAGAAGGCTCCTTAGATCCAAACCTCCTCCGGGACCTTTTTAACTATTGCCAGCATCTGAAAAAGTGGAAGGAGATTCCCTGCGTTGAATGTTTTAGCCTTCTCGCACAGCACCCTGCTCTCTGCTCCTCCTGCCCTCCCTCTCAGGCCCTCCTTGCTTGCAAACCCCTCTCTTCCCCTACTTCTACTCCTGACTTCGCAGATTCTTCCTCATTTGACCCAGCAGATGAACCCCCACCTTATCTCCCAGCCCCATCTGCCCCTTCTCTCCCACTATACCCTCCTCTTCCTCTGCCTGATTCCACAGATCCTCAGCCTTCCGTTTCATCCCCCTCCTCTCCGCCCTATTCTGCCTGCTCCACCTCCTCCTCCTCCACAGAGACACTCCCTTCCCCTCCCTCTCCTTCCTGTCCGCCGCCTGCCTCTTTCAGCCCTCCTGTTACCAGGTCTAAGGGACTCCTTCCCACCCCCAAGACAATCGCACCTCTTCGTGAGGTAGCTGGTCCCGAGGGTGTCATCAGAGTCCACGTGCCCTTCTCCATGTCGGACATTACTCAGCTAGAGAGGAAGTTAGGCTCATTCACCACTGACCCCACCACTTACATTCGGGAGTTTCAATGGGTCCTACAAACATATAGCCTCACTCATCATGACATCTACATGCTCTTGGCCAATACACTTCTCCCCGAGGAAAGGCAACGGGTCTGGGAGCTAGCCCAAGCCCATGCTGGTGAAAATCATAGGACCAATCCTAACCACCCCACGGGCCCTCATGCTGTCCCAGAGCAGGATCCCCTATGGGATTACAACACCCCTGAAGGCTTACAGTCTCGTGACCTTTTTACATCTGCCTCTTGGCGGGCCTAAAAAAGGCCACCCGCAAGGCTGTTAACTTTCAAAAGGTGCAGGAGGTCATTCAAAGGAAGGAGAAAACACCTTCAGAATTCCTGGATAGACTAACCGAGGCCCTTCAACAGTACACAAACCTCCACCCAGAAACCCCTGATGGCCGTCATGTCTTAATGACATATTTTCTGGCCCAAAGCTACCCTGACATTAAAGCCAAGCTTAAAAAGCTTGAACAGGGCCCTGCTACTCCTCAGACCGAAATCCTCCCTATCGCTTTCAAGGTCTTTCATGGTAGAGAAGATGAAAGTGAACGCCGTAGGAAGAGGGCTAAAAATTCCAAATTCCAAATGTTGGCCCAGGTCATTCAGAGAAGGTCATCACCACACCGTCCTAATAAGACACCCCCTGGAGCTTGCTTCAAATGTGGTAAGGAGGGACATCGGGCCAGGGATTGTCCTTCGCCGAGGACACCCTCCAACCCCTGCCCAAAATGCCATCAAAGGGGACACTGGGGGGCAGACTGCCCAACAACCTGGAAGGGAGGTTGATCAGCTGCCTGGCAACCCCAGCCTCTCCTGGGCTTGGCAGAGGAGGATTGATGGAGCCCTGGGCCTTCCCTCCCAACTATTACCATCAAGAAACAAGAGCCTAGGGTCACCTTTCTGGTGGATGGACGCTTCATTACCTTCCTCTTGGATACTGGTGCCGTTTTTTTGGTCTTGAGGGAGTATTGGGGTCCTACCACATCCTCAAAAACTCCTATTGTCGGGGTAGGAGGTAAACAGATTTTCCCTCAAACCCCCCTCCCCCCTTATCATGTTATATGCAGGGATCCCTTTTGTCCTTCACACACTCCTTTCTTGTTATGAGCCATTGCCCCATTCCCCTTCTGGGAAGGGACATACTCTCACTATTGAAAGTCACCATTCACATATGACCCCACACCTCTCCTACCTCTCATTTCCTCATGATGTTCCTAGGGGCAGATACACCTCCTTCACGCACTCTTCCACAACTATCTAAACCAGTTAACCCTGAGGTTTGGGACACAACTACACCCTCTATGGCTAAATGCAGTCCTATTCATATTGTCTTACGGGACCCTTCAAGATATATTAGTCAACCACAATATCCACTCACAACCACAGCCCTCCTCGGATTAGAACCCATCATCCAGGATTTATTACGAAAGGGGTATCTTAGGCCTACACACTCTCCTTTCAACACCCCCATTCTGGCAGTTAAGAAACCTAACGGGTCCTACAGGCTGGTTCAAGACCTTCGCCTTGTCAACTCCTCTGTGGTCCCCATCTACCCACTAGTGCCCAACCCTTACACCCTCCTCTCTCAGATCCCCGCTACTACTACCCACTTCTCGATCCTAGATTTAAAAGATGCATTCTTTTCTATTCCCTTGTCCTCAGAATCTCAGGATATCTTTGCTTTTACGTGGACTGACCCTCACACCGGCCATTCTCGTCAGCTTACCTGGACTGTCCTCCCACAGGGATTCAGGGATAGCCCCCATCTCTTTGGCCAAGTTCTTGCACAGGACCTCACATCCTTTCACCCCACCTGTCCTGACTCTACTCTCCTTCAATATGTCAATGACCTTCTTCTATGTAGTCCCTCTTGGGAACACTCTCAATCCCACACTGCCCAGCTTCTCAATTTCCTAGCAGATAAGGGATATAGGGTGTCTCCCCACAAGGCCCAGGTTTCCCAGTCTTCTGTCACCTATCTTGGTTTTCGTCTTACACCTGGGAAAAAGGAAATAACACTGGATAGGAGGCAACTCCTCTCTAATCTTCCAGTGCCCCATAAGAAAGCCGAAATACTATCATTCCTAGGACTAACAGGTTATTTTAGGGCCTGTATCCCAAATTATTCTCTTCTAGCCAAACCCCTGTATGACCTAGCAAAGGGACCCCCTAGTGAATCTCTTGCCTCCTCCCCCAACCACTTCCGCAGGCTTCAGCAACTCCTCCTAAAGGCACCCGCCCTTCACCTTCCTGATCTTTCAAGACCATTTCATCTATATGTCCATGAAAAAGGGGGACAAGCACTTGGGGTCTTAGGTCAAAACTATGGGCCTACATTTGCACCTGTGGCATATTTGTCCAAACAACTAGACCCTACCATCCGTGGGTGGGCCCCTTGCTTAAGAGCTCTGGCTGCTGGACAAATTTTACACAAAGAAGCCTCTAAGCTGACTTTTGGGGCCCCTTTAACTATCCACTCCCCACATCACTTGAAGGATCTTTTAGCTTATAAGGGCCTTCAAACCCTTCCTCCATCCAGAGTTCTGTCGCTCCTCACTTCCTTTCTGGAAAACCCTAATATTACTTTCCTCCCCTGCTCTGCACTGAACCCTGCCTCACTGCTCCCAATGACTCCCACGTATAACACACCAACTCATAATTGCTTGGAAACCTTAGATGATTTCCTCCCCTGTCATTCTTCCATCTCTGAGGGGCCACTCACCAAGCCTGACCTTATCTGGTTCACTGACGGCAGTTCCTTTAGGCAGAATGGCACTCATTACTCTGGATACGCTGTAGTTTCAGCCACTGAGATTATAGAGGCCAAAGCTCTGCCTTCAGGAACTACCAACCAGCAGGCTGAACTTATAGCAGCCACTCGTGCCTGCCTTTTAGCACAAGGCAAATCCCTCACCCTTTATACTGACTCAAAATATGTCTTCCATATCTTATTATCCCATGCTGCAATATGGAAGGAGCGAGGCCTACTTACCACCAAAGGTAATGCGATCACTAATTCGGCTCTTATAACCAATCTGATAGAGGCCTCCCACTTACCCACCCAGTTGGGAGTTGTCCAATGTAGGTCCCATCAGAAGGACGGCTCTCTCATCACTGAGGGCAATGCCAAAGCTGACCAGGTGGCACAAATAGCTGCTACTACTTCCAATTATGCCCCCCCTGGAGGACATATAATGGCCACTTTAGACAGCTCATCTGAAGCCCCTACTTCTTCCAGTAAGAACAAGGGTCTTTTCAAGTTCCTTCATACTCTATTCCATTCCAATTCTCAGTCTTTAACCTTCTTTTTACAGAGCTTCTTCTCCCTCACCCCCTCTGACAAAGCCATGCTCCAAAATATAGCCTCTAATTGTCAGATCTGTCAGCGGACCAACCCTCATACTCCTTTAAGGCCCAAACCTTTCCCTTCCCACCAAGCCTGGGGACACATTCCCGCTGCTGACTGGCAGGTAGACTTCACCAACATGCCCACAGTACGGCACACTAAATACCACCTTGTCTTTGTGGACGCTTTCTCTGGTTGGGTTGAGGCATTTCCCACTTCCAATAAAAAGGCTTCCACTGTAGCTTCAAGCTTACTGACAGACATCATCCCCAGGTTTGGTATGCCCACTTCCTTACAATCCGACAATGGCCCTGAGTTTATTTCTAGGATCACACAAAAGGTCTCTCAAGCCCTCTCCTTCAAGTGGCATTTCCATTGTCCATATCACCCCCAGGCTTCAGGAAAAGTGGAAAGGGTAAATCGTACTCTAAAGGAAGTCCTTACCAAATTGACAATGGAATTAAACTTAGACTGGGTCAAACTCCTTCCCTTGGCTTTGCTTCGAATCAGAGCTCTCCCTAAGAAACCATCTTTACTGTCTCCCTTTGAGATAATGTATGGAAGACCTCTTATACCCCCTGGGCTGGTCGTTTCACAAGGACCTCTCACCCAAGATTTGTCTTTGCCTCTCTTGTTTCTCGGAACTCTGGAAATATCAGGACTGGCTTCTTCCGGACCCAGTCTCCTCTCCAAACACTCCTCCCTTAACACCTGGGAATCTAGTCTATTATAACACCCCAGAGGAGAAAGGGCCTCTTGCCCCAAAATGGAAAGGCCCCTATCCTGTCATTCTCTGTACCCCCACCGCCGCCAAACTCTCCTTACCAGACAACCATCTCACTCCCTGGATTCACATTTCTAGGTTGAAGCCATATCACCAGGAGGCCCCACCTGCTGACTACAGGACCACCCCAGAGGAACTCCAAGAATCACCTCCTGACCTCCCCTTTACTCCTGCTCTCCACACCCATCTCACCCCTTTAAGTTGCGGCTCACACGGTGTTCTTCTCAGCCCAATTCCTCTTAAAGAAGGCACAATGAGCTCTCCCAACACCCTAGTCTTCTCTCTCTGCTTGTTTTTTGTTCTCTGCTTATTTTCTGTGCTGTCAGGACTGGCCTTTACCCTCCTCTCCTACCATGTATTTATTCACTCTTCGGGAACGATACTCAGAACATGGCATGCAGAAGGTCCGCACAGTGGATGCAACTACTTGCTTCATCCACAACTGCACCTCTATTTCCCTAAAATTGTCACCTTCAAGGACCTTCGTCCCTGGTAGCTGGAACTGGCCTTTTATTTGCTCCCTTTTTGATCAAACCAAAGACTATTGTCATTTGTGGCCTGAGATATATAATGGGTGCCCCTATTGGTCATGCAGGTTCCATGATGAACGTGGTAGCTATTCTTACCACTCACTTGGTTACCCTGAAGGGTGGACTTCTAGTTACCTAAAGTGGCATAAAGGCTCTTCATCCGATAACAATGGATGGTATACTTTAGATATACCTGACCCCAAGGCCAAACGTTGGGACTATGTTGAGTTTGCTGTCTATGCTCGGACAACCTCAGCCAGACCCACAGGGTGGATGACTGTTGGCCGCACCCTGATTACGCCACCTAAAGCAACCATCCAGGTAGTCGAACACATCAAGGAGTCAGAATCAAAACTTCGAGATCTTATCCATAGCCCATCCAAAGAAGATTCAGAGCCTTCAACCCCCTTAGGCCCCCCTCCCACATGGCTCAATTTGCTACACCAAACTCTTCGATTATTAAACTCCACCCCTCTTTCTGTGCCTACTTCTCAGTGCTTTCTCTGTGCTTCACTTAGTCCTCCACTTCTAGCAGCGGTCCCATTAGCGGCAGGAAATATTTCAGCAAAAACCTACAATTTCTCTAAGAAAGGACAACCCCTACATGTGACACGTATCCCACTGTGGGAAAGTTATTCCACCAATACTTCATTTCCATTCATCTGTTTCCACCTGCCAACAATGAATCCTTTACCCATTTGTTCCTTGAGCTATAGCACCCCATTGAGCCCTGCGTTTATGCAACCTGGACATTTCCTCTGGTGTAACGGGTCTTTAAGTACCTCAACAATCAATGTCTCTGGCACCTGTTTCTTGGTTACTGTAGTTCCTCAGCTGTCTTTGTATACTCCCACCGAATTCCGGCAGCTGGCCCTACCTTCCCGCACCCGTAGGGCAGTCTTTCTGCCGGTTAACAACCTTAGTGGCAAGTCTCGGACTCTCTGGTGGAGCTATAGGTCATGCTCTGTGGGCATCCAATGACCTGCAACAAAAACTGCAGGAAGCACTCGATACCACTGCTGAGTCTCTGGGCTCCTTACAGCGGCAGGTTACTTCATTGGCACAAGTGGCTTTACAAAACCGAAGGGTGATTGATCTTCTCACTGCAGAAAAAGGGGGTACATGCCTGTTCCTCAGGGAGGAATGTTGCTACTATGTTAATGAGTCTGGGCTAATAGAAAAAAATGTTGTTAAATTGCAGGAATTATCGACCCAACTGCTCAAACCCACCTCCTCTAATCCCATAACAGGGTTCTTCCAATCCTCTCTCGCCACGTACTTACTACCTATCTTGGGACCCCTTATTGGGATGCTCCTTTTTTGTGCCCTCTTGCCTTGTATAATGAAGTTCCTTCAAACCCAATTGCAAAAAATTTCTAATCAAACTTTCAACCAGCTTCTGCTTAGGCACTACCAGCCTCTGATGACCGATGAACCCCCAACATCTGTAAGAGAACAGTTCACTCAGTGCTGAAGCTCACTACCAGGCACGATGGAATGCAATGGACATCAGACAGAGGGAGACAATGAGCTTGGAGAACCTCTTAATCTGCCATCCTGGATTCATGAGTCTTTATGTCCTTCTAAGTTTCCTCATGGCCCTTGGCCTCTTCTCTGTTAGTCCCAGAACATGGAACTTTTGCGAAAAATTGACCTTTGCTTAAATTTTTATCTTCATTCTGTTTTTATTCGCTCTGATCTTCTTCAGGTGCTGGTGACGCCATGTCCAGGCAACGCTTCCAGTATTTCCTAGAGTCTCTGTTACAGGACCAGTGGCTGATACCAACAATCTCCTCCGTCCAGGACTGGTTCGATGCCATTGACAACTTGTGGCTTCAGGGAACTTTCACAGACTTCACCCCTATGGAAGTAGCTGTCTATAGCCACTGGGTTTTATTTCTGGCTGCCATGATATCCCCAGACCTGCCCCCCGAGCATTCCTCCACTTCCCTTTCTAGGCCCCACAACACCCCCACACAGCAGGAAGCAGCCGGATCTGACCAACGACGACCCACTTCCTAAGAAAACAAAAAGGGAGGAATGTTGGGAAAAGTATAAACGGCAGCCATACCCCAGAGAAAAAACCCCAACATGGCGCCTAAGCACCTCTTCTTCCTACCTTCTTCTTTTCTGCAGTGGCGCGAAAAGTTCCCGCCTGTGTGAACTCTCCTGCCAGCGCCAATTTCAAATCTCGCTGGTGGGGAACCTTAGCCCCAATGAGAACTAATTCCTGGGCTCCGGAGCTGATATCTGAAAGAACTTGCCAATAAACGGGTTGCCTGCCATTTATCTAAGCCCTACCATCTCCCCCTTAGTTCTATATAAGCACACTGCTTTTTTTTACAATAAAATTGGAATTCTCCCTGTGAAGTGTCTTTGCGTGGGGAATTATTTCACTGGTAATGTGTCTTCAGATCTCCTTATTTTAGAAGGCAAGCCACAGAAAGGAAAGGTAGAACAGTTTGCAGTGAACAGATGGGTGGGTGTTTCAGAGTTGCTTGAACCGAATTCTAAAACCACTCTGTGGATCTCAAAGACTCAAAAATTGGTCTTTAGCCTTTTACGAAATGAGCCTTGAAATGATTTTAAATGAATCTACATGTACATGTGTGTATATGTAGCTGACAATTCAAGCAAATTAAGGAAGAAAGATAGCTAGGTGGGAGAAGACTAGTGAAGGCATTTTGAGAAGTGTTGTACATACCAGCCACACAATCTTTCTGCAGAACCTTGGCATCAGAAGCCCCCTGATTCTTCCCATGGAGCTTTACATTTTCTAAAAGCAGCCACAACCTTTGTCTCTCACCATTTTGCCTTTTATTCAGTTTACTGGAGTGCATAGGGTGGAGATGTGGCCATTTATCAAAGGAAGAATTAAGAGAGTAGATTATTTGAATAGATAAGAGTTACAACAGTTGAGGGATTTATTGCTTTTCAAGAACTGCCCCCCTTCTTGCAAGCAATATTCAAAAGTGTGTGCTTACGTGTGGACAGCTCCACACCAAGTGTTTGAAATGGCAAGGTCTTCACCTTTAAAGATGCTTGAAGGTGCTTCTTAAGGAACAGTGGTGCCTTTTACATTTTATTTTATTTTATTTTGCCTCCACTGCTGTGTATCAGGGCTAACATGGAGGCATTGTGGACTTCCCCAGCTCCGTGCATTCTTCAGTGGAAGTCGCTTGACTGCAATTCATAATTTTTTTTTTTTTTTAATTTGTAATTGAACTTTTTTTTTTTTTTTTTTTTTTTTTTTTTTTTTTTTTTTTTGGTGGTGGTACTGGGGATTGAACCCAGGGCCTTGTGCATGTGAGGCATGTAATTCATAATTGATCTTGGAAATATGAAATCCCATAGGAGGAAGGAAAGACAGAAATGTAACAATTTTGAATGGATGCTCAGAAAGTGTGATTTGAAAGCATAGGCATTGCTGCTTTGAAAATCAAACAGGCCTCAGAGGGGGCTCACTTCCCACTTCGGGGACACAGCCTCCCTCTGGAGTTGGGGGTCATTTGTCCCCCCAGGATGTTTGTCCATCTTTGGAAAACCCAGATTTACCTGAGGGAGGATACCCAACAAATAGAGAAAGGGCTGTCGTGGGAGGGCAGGGAGTGAGAAGCCTCATTGGTTTTCCAAAGCCTTGGGATTTTGTTAAAAAGAAAAGAAAAACCAACAAATCCATGAATGTTACAAAAGTTGCATTTTCTGACTTATTTTACTACACCCCTTTCCCCTTTTGTGAGTCCTGGTGATGCGGCATGGTAGTTGCAATGATTTGTTCCCTTTGATAATTTTAGCCTCATTCTACAGGCTGTTCCCATCTCACTCACTGATGTTATTTCGGCTGATGATATCAGATGGTTTGGTAATGATTACCTCACAGTTCCCTCTATCACTCAACATTAAGGAGCCCTGTCTCCCTTTACCCTATGGCTGGCTGCTGCTGGCTTCCTCAGAACCACACAACAGCTTCTCTCATTTCTATGGAAAAGGAACACATCTTTTTTCCCAGCCTCAGTTTAAAACTTTTGAATAATTTGTACTGCTGTCAGTTTTTCTCCATCTAGCAACTGCTTGTTAATTACAGTTCTTAATATTAATTAGCACTCAGGCTGTGTCTACATACCCCCACCCCAACATCCAAAACTACCCCCAGTGACATTTCTCTCCTTCCCTCCCCTTCTTTGTCTTCTTCTGCCAGCCCCGAGCTCCTCCAAAGTCCATTTTATAAATTTGGTAGTCTAGGGATCTGGGAACAGTGTAGCTTGCCATTGATAGTGTTTCCATGGAAATAATTGAGATGTAATAAAAAGAGGCATTCTGAGGTTACAGGTTTCTTGATTCATCTGAGACCACATACAAGTGTAAATTGTCAACATTTGTTTGGCTAAATGTACATGATCTTGCAAGAAGGGCAAAACAAATCCTTTGTACATTCCATAGCTTTCTATGTGGATTGGGGTAACTGATATTTAATCCTAATATTTAATCCCCCCAATTAAGTTACCTATTCTTAGCTTTGGAAGGGCCTGTTTCATTCTAGAAAACATTCTTTATGTCTAGTAATTGCTGTTTAGATTCTTACACCTATTTTTTTGCAAAAACTTAATAAGCATTAAAATAAGATAACTATGTGCCTCTGGCAGAAGCATCCTGCTAAACGTTTAACCATAAGGTGCGGAGTGTGCATTAATAATGAAAGGTGCAAAATTCTGGTGACTTAACAGGCACAAAGTAATTCCACAGAACCCGTCAGCACTGGCAAATGTTGTGGCCTGCTGCAGCGCGCTCACAGAGGAGGAGGAGGGGGAACCATGCAAGGAGGAAACTGGAGCTAGGCATCTTGGAGTACAGCTCTCCTGGCTGGAGTCGGAAGGCTGGGGATCTGGTTCAATCTAATACAAAGTTGCAATAATTGCTATATCGGTAGCCAACTCTTAAGCTGATGGCTGTGGAATTCTTTCCCTGATGTAGGATTTAATAGTCTGGCAATTAGATGCCTTGATTTCTCTTAACTGTTCATTTGGATGTGTAAACAAAAGGAACTCACCACTGAGGCCAGCGTGCAGACTTGCTGCCTGGCTCTGGAAAAGACTCATTTAGGTGGCAGTGGTGGGAGAGTGTGTTTTCAAGGCAGCGTTAGGACCAGATCCCTCTTCTTTTAACATTTGTCCCCATTTTAGCAATGAAATGAAGGGAGCCTGTTGTTCAAACACTGTTTAAAAAGACACAACAGTGTCTACTTCTGTCTGAATAAGTAAAAGCAACCATTGCTGCCTCTGGTGCTTCGAGAGTAACATCTTTGTCTCAGGGTGACTCGACTTGGTTGCATACTTTTGGCATGTGGTCTGTTGGATATCAGAGGGACAAAACACTTTGGGCTCTTCAGCAGAGTCTCTTTCTCTCTTCCTTTCCTCCTTCACAACATTCTAGGACTTGGATCTACCTGTACCAGGAGCTCTGTCAAGCCCTGAGTGGTGGTGACATCTTTTGGGTGTTAAGGCCATCAGCTTGGACCTTTTGGAAGGCTGGTGGCTGGATACATCAATGGTTCAGAAAATGTGTAGATTATAAACTCTCTTGAACATTAGTTCCCCCTTACTTCCTGCTCTGGGACCTGCAGTTTTCCTTAAGTGTCATTAACTTATGGCATGCAGGTATCTTAACTGTTTCAAGGTAATCTAGTGGTGCATGGCTATGTTTCCTGATGGCCCCATCCATTTTGCAAGGTGGGTAGGTGGCTTTGGGTGCTTGCTTTTCCTGAACCCTGGCTGAAGTAAAGTCCAGACTTGTCTATGCATGGTACACTGATGTTTGCAAAGAGTATTATCTTTATGTCTTGAAAATATTTGTATAGATATCAGGGTTTCTTCCTATCTGAGTGAGTGTCTAGGGTAATTAAAATAGTACTTTGGAAACTCTTAGTGCTTGGTTATAATAGGTAACCTCAATAGGTGTGGTTGGGCCAATTTGTCAATTTCTGCAAATTCCCATTGGCTTGCAAGGGCGTCTTGTGTGTAGATATATTAGTCTGTAATCAGAGTAGTTTTGCACCCAAAATGGACTAGTGAAGCCTAGATTGGTTATATATCCCACTTGAAGTTTTCAGCGCTGGCTGTCAGTTCCCTTATCCTGCTGTGGGTGCCAGGCAGGGTGAAGTGAGTCGGGGAGATGAAGATGGAAACTTTTGATTCATAGCATACCTGCCAGGATGGGCTGGCAGCCAGCAACTGGGGTTGTACACTCAGTAAATAAAAATACTTTACTGCTTTCAAAGATCACCAATTAGCTGGTTGCTCCACATGGCTGTCTTTAAGGAGAGCGCTGTTTTACCTATCTTCTTGTACAAAGGTTTGATTTTTAATGTCTTGTGAAAAGGATTCTCTTTGTCTTGATTGATGTCAGGAATAAAAGCATGATGGTAATATCCCTTGAAAGCTATTGTATTGTCAGCCCTGCCTGACAGTGGGAGGGCCTCCCAGCATTATAGATTAGTGCTGGGAAAACACTGACATTTTCTTTGTTATGTTGCTGTTGTTCTACTTGCAAAGTCAATTACACAATGTTGGAGCTCAGTTACCCAGTTGACTTTGGAAGTAGCAATGTCTTTCATTGTCTTCTTAAAGATATAATTTCATATTGTTATTGTTGTTTTATTTTCTCCCTTTCCTTTTGAACCTGCCTCCCTCCCTGGTTACCTCCCCTTCCATGTGCTAACAGCACCCCCCCCACATGCCCCCCCAGAGTCTGAACATGTGAGCAAAGCAAACACTCTGGTTTCAATTGTGACCATCCAAATTCAAAGACTGCTACATTATTATCTCTGAATTCTTTTGCTTAATCACATCTCAGTGGCTTCTTATTGATATAGTGACTATAGCAGCCAAGATACATAAAAAACCCATCCAATGGGATTATAGTGTTGATAATCTCTTATCAAGTGGGTTGTTCTCTGGATTGGGGTTCACTAAGGTTGGCAAATTCAGAGCTTGCTTTTTAAATTTTTTTCCTCCTCCCACTTCCTAGAGCCTGCAATTCAAGCTGAACCAGGTTCCCTGGTAGATGGGCCTCTGGCAAACAGTTTTTTTTTTGTTTGTTTGTTTGTTTGTTTGTTTGTTTAATTATTATAGCAGATGTAGCATTCAGCTAGAGCCATTGAGTTCAGTATTTAGGATCCTGGATGGCCTTTTGTCATGGATGGAAGGGGTCTCATAGGAGAAGCATGCAGTCCATTCTCCCACTGCAGATGACAAATCGGGTTATAAGGTGTTGTTCTGAGGGGATTCCAGTCTGCCTTTTTGGGCACACTTGGGCTTGGGAAGGATTTACATCCCTGTGTGAAGTCTTGCTATTGAATGGAAGGAAGACTTGACATGTCTAAAGCTGAAAATGGTTCCAGAGGGTGTTTTTATTTACCTGCCATCTTCACCATCCCTCCCTTCTCCAGAAAATCTGAAAGTCCTGAGTTCCCTAACCTGGTCACAGAAGAGGCAAGTCACCTGGAGCAGGGGCTCGCAGAACCATCTCTCTTGCCCCAGAGAACAGGGTGTAGGAGATGCGCTGGTGCTGCCCGCCACCACCGCAGACTACAGATGACGGGCTCCATCAGGAAACTCCGTCCGAGGACACTAAGTGTGGGCCCCCCAAAGTTATTATTATGAACCACCAGACAAGAGCCTGTGTTCACCAGCAATTTGTCAGGACTAATTTTGTTTTTCTCCAATAATTGAAAATTAATGTCTTGAAGTGAAAGCAGATGTTCATGTCATCTTCTTAATTAGGATATAAAATGGAGCTCTGTGGATGTGCTCACTAATCTAACAGCAATTTCCCTCTCCTTCATAATGGGGGTTGATTGGCCTAAGTCACATAAGGCCAGGGACTGGGAGCTGAGAGAAGGGGGCCTGGGTGGCACTCCTTGTGCTCCTTGGGGGTTCGTTTGGGAGGGAGACTATGCCAATAAAAATCTTTTCGTTTGAGCTCTTGGAGAGTTCATTGTTGAGGATGTTCAGTCTCTGGAGACATATTTGCTGGGATAATTCAAAGCATTGTGCTGGGATAGGTAAAGGGAGCCCTGGCAAGGGGAGAGTGGCTTCCTACAGATGTGTGGGTCCCCAACTGTCATGTTCTTTCACTGTTGCATGTTGAAGCTGCTTAAAGTCACGCATTCCTGGGCCTGGATCCCAGAGATCTCTGCTCACCTGGCTGACCTGAGCAGGGGCTCAGAACTCTGTATCCCTCCTTTTTTAAAAATGAGGGTAAAATATGCATAATACAAAATTTACATCTTAACCATTTTTAAGTAGTATTTAAATACCCAACATTGCAGCTGACACAACCTCCAAGTAGTGATGGTTGGGGGAAAGCCATCAGTTCAAACTTCAGTGTTCCAGGGCAGATGTGAAAAAAACTGGCTCAGAAGAAGATGTGGGGTCTCAAAAGCTCATGGTTCTTTTTCTTACTCCAGAGTGAGGGGTGAGTCAGGTCTGCCTGCTGCTAAGAGAGAGCAGGAACCTAGCCCCATCAGGGCCAGTGGGACTGGGGTGCCAGGGACAAGGACAGGAACTTTCTAGTGATCTAGTGACCATTCCCAGGATTAGAACATTTGCCCTCTCTTTGGGGGGGTACCATTCTTCTGGAGACTAAGCCTGGCTGGGTGTGAGCTCCCCTAGTGGCCCTCATAGGCTAGATCTCAAGTGGTTCCCGCACTTGCCTGCCAGGCCCAGGCAGCATCGGCTCACCCATCCCAGTGCACTTGGGGCAGTTTTGTCTGTGATAGGGAGAAGGGAGGAGCAGCTGTTACAGGATGGCCATCTGGCTGCCTTGATTTGTGGTGTTCTTGAAGCCCCTTGTTGGGCCTGTAGGTATGGGCTTTGCCTCAGCGTGCGGTCTCCTTCTCCTCTGCCTCCTCCAAAGTGCTGGGAAACATTTTCCTCCCCTGATTTCCATGTAATTGAGATTTGCCCTTTCGTTACCTGGGCATGAATTATTTTGTCATTCCCTGTCCTGCTGTGAGATTTATCTCTTCTGTTGATCCTAATTAAATAAAACATACTGTTCACCTAACTCCTTTTGCACCAAATTTTACCTGCCTGAAGGCAGAGTGATGGACATCTGGGCTTGATCAAGGAGCAGGGCATTCCTGGAGATAGCGGGGGTGGGGTTTGGGGGTGGGGGGGTGGGGGGGTGGCAGGCGAGGAGCTGTGCCCCTTGGCCTGGGTGAGGTGGGATATGGAGAACCGGCAGCATACCATGTGTTTCTGCTTCCTGAACAAGAGGTTGGGTTTTGTCCTCAGCCCCCATGGGGCTGTAGGTTTGAATTTGGGGAGACAGGAGACAATCACCATCTCCAGGGACTCCCCAGGGAGAGGACAAGGGAGGAGTGCAGGCTGGCAGGCTGGTGGCGGGAAGATGGAAAAAAAAAAACGACAGTTTCCCATCACCTGAGGTGGAGGCTGCAGAGAGCGCTGGGTTCTCTGGAGATCCGCGAGCAGTACACCTGTTCTTGGTGTTCCAAGAGAGCGTCTGCAGATGCCCTGTGCCTCCCAGAGGGACAGCGGTCAGCCAGGGCCCTGAGCATGTACACTGGGAAGATTCAGGCCTTTACTGTTGTTGCCTTTGAATCTCTCAGAATCCTGAAAACCACAGAAAAGGGACCCTGGAGTTCCTTCATTCAGACGTGTGTGTGTGTGTGTGTGTGTGTGTGTGTGTGTGTGTGTGTGTGCCTGGACCTGCACACTGCTGTTTTCAGGGAGCTCTCTCTCTCTCTCTCTCTCTCTCTCTCTCTCTCTCTCTCTCTCTCTCTCTCTCCCACATCCATGCATCTTTAATTTCACACATCCATCTGCAATCTGACTCCCACAATTTAGGTGCATGGGTACTTGTTCCACCTGTTGGGGCCACAGAGAACCACTCAGGTTCCCAGTCCCCAGAGCAACCCTGTGGAGAGCTGGTTGGGCTGGTCCTGTCTTCCTCATGGGAGAGCACCTTGCCTGGCACAGGGCAGCCTGGGGGGACCTCCAGGACCTCATGCTCCATCACAGATGAGGACCCAAGCTGGGCTTCTGGACTACTGTGTTTAAAAATAAAAGGACTTCTGAACTGAATGAGTGAAGGTGTAAACTGTTGAGGGAAAGAACCGGTGAGCAAGTGAGTAAGTGAATGAATGATCAGGTCATGGCTAATGAATTCCTAAGAGAAACAGCTAGTGGGTGAGCTCCCAGGCAGGACATGGGCTCCCGTAGGTGTTACTCTCTCTGGTCTCTCCTGCCCTCCTGGTCTCCCTCCGCCTTTTTTCCTGCTCAGGAGGTGAGGCTGCCAGCCCTCATGTCCCAGAGCTGGGGGTGGCTTGTGCCATCTTCTTCCTTCTCAGGTGCTCTATGCAGTGAGAGGGTAGTTGCTGCTCACGGGGGGCCTGTGCCCTGTATGGTCCTAGGCTTGAAAAATAGTCTTTTAAAAATGATAAAAGCAATATGAGATTTTTATATTAATTTGAAATAAAAAAGAATGTTTGACTCAATAAATTCCCATCCTGCTGCTTATGGTCATCCTGCCACAGAGATTCAGGGGTCAGATGGGACATCCTTAAGTGGCTTGGTGCTGGCCAGTGCTGGGCAGTTCAGCTACCATTGAGTGGCCTTCAGGACCCTCCTCATCTTTCAGGGAGGGTTTGCCCCAGGATTAGCACTAAGAGTGAGGGGTAGGGTTGGGAGAAGGAAGCAGGAGGGAGGAAATGGGCAGTGCTCGCAGGAAAACCTGCTGCCCAGAGTAGAAAACCAAGGCTCACTCTGAGCTGGCAGAGTGGTGCATGCTTGTTATCCCAGCAAGTGATGTCAGGAGTCTGAGGCAGGAGGATTGCAAATTTGAGGCCAGCCTTGGCATTTTAGTGATGCCCTTAACAATTTAGCCAGATCCTATCTAAAAATCAAAAAATAAAAAGGGCTGGGGATGTAGCTAGGTGGAAAATCACCTCTGCATTCAATAATCCCCAGTTCTGTAAAAACAAACGAACAACCCTATTTCCAATGTGAGGCTCAAAATGCTTTATTTTTCTTGTGGGGGATGGGTGTAGGTTGGAGGCAATGTGTTCCATGATCTGTGGGAAGATAGTGTCCTCTTTCAGTCTTAGTTTACCTATCTATGAAATGGAATGGAACCAGTTGGATCAGCTTCGTGTCTTAGGTGGTATAGTATTTTAATTCCTGGAACACAAGAAGCAGCATACACACAAAACTTGGGTTTTAAAATAATGCAGGCTAAGCTGTGTGCGCTGGTGCAGGCCTGTAATCTCAGTGACTCAGGAGGCTGAGGTGGAAGGATCGCAAGTTCAAAGCCAGCCTCAGCAACGGCGAGGCACTAAACAACTCAGTGAGGCCCTGTCTCTAAATAAAATATAAAATGGGGCTGGGGATGTGACTCAGAGGTTGAGTTCCCCTGAGTTTAATCCCCAGTACAAAAAAAAAGTTTATTTTCCAAGTGCTGGGGCCACAGTGGATACATCTGGGTTGACTGCTCTAGAGCATCTGCTGCAGGGCAGCTGGGTCCTTTCTAGCCCTTTATAAAATTTAGGGTGAGCAACAGATTGGGAGAGGCTTGAGGCTTGACAGTGATGTTTCCAAGTGTCTGAGAGGGAGAGTTGGTGGTGATGGGCATCTTTGGTCCCAGCTGGGGTCGTCCCAGGCTCTTTGGATCCAAGTGTTCTGCAAAGCATTGCTGGTCATCTGGGTGCTGCTGTAATCCAGTGGTGACCAAGCCAGACACATATCCATCCAGAGTCACCAGCCCTGATCCCTAGGGAGGACACATGGAGGGACAGTCAGGACCTGGCTCTTTGGGCACCATGGGGCTCTGTCTTCCTCTCATCCCCCATTCCTCCATAAGATTCTCACAGCAGTTTTCTGATTTACTTATCTCAGTTTCACAGGTGTGCAGACTGAGTCACAGAAGTCCCTTGCCCAAGGTCATACTGCTGGAAGTAGCAGAGCTGGGATTTGAGGGCAGGCCTTATCTAGGTCCAGAGCCTGAGTCAGTCACCACCACCTTTATTTATAATTACCTCTGTGGCTGTGAAAGACAGAAGAGGCCCACTGGTCTTGGTGAGGCAGCCGTGAATAAAGGCGCCCATGGGGAGCCCTCCTTCCCACCCTCTGTCCATCCGTGGAGTTCTGCCTTTAGGGCTGTCCATGTTCCAATCTGGGGGGGGGGGGGATTGACATAAAACAGTCCCGCTCCTTTCCCAGAGCACTAGTATCCTGGCTGCCCACTTCCCCAGGGCCTTTTCAGTGGTGCCTTTACACTAGACCTGGGTGTGTACACCTGTATGTGTCAGTTTAAACACAGATGGTGCCTGCTACTCCATGGCTACACTGACTCTCATTCCATATTTTCATGTAGCAGAGATTTCAGTTTTGGTTGCACAATTAACATCATTGTAGGCACTCAAAAAAAAAAAATAATAATAATAACTTGACCTGGGCCCAGCGTCTAGAGTCTTTGAGGAGGGGTTCCAGGTCAGTGTTTCTTTGAAAACTTCCTGGGAAACTTGAATGTGCAGCCAGGGTTAAGGATTGTTGGTGAAGGAGTTAGCACCACGTGTGTGTCATACATTTCCATGTTACAGCCAGAGGGGCTCTATGGAGATGATGCACCAGAATTATTGATTGTTTTCATGGAGTTGGGGATCAGACCCAGGACCTTCAGTACCCTAGGCAAGAACTGGACCATGAGCTACATTCTCAGCCCTCTAGAACTTACAGTTCTCTAGCGGTGGACATACAGTTGTTTTCTAGTGTTTTGCTCTTAGTGACAGTGCTACAGTGAGCATCCTCAGGTATCCCTTTTTGTGATATTGTTTGAGTATTTCTTAGGCTGGACTCCTAGAAGTGGAATTGTTGGGTCTAAGGGTATCACTCAAAAAATTTGACACTTTTTTTTTGTACTATGGATTGAACTCAGGGGGTAGTTGGACACTGTTCCATATCCCCAGCTCTATTTTGTATTGTGTTTGAAGACAGGGTCTCATTGAGTTGCTTAGTGCCTTGAGTTGCTGAGACTGGCTTTGAACTTGGGATCCTCCTGTCTTAGTCTTCTGAGCTGCCAGGATTACAGGCTTGTGCCACTGCACCCAGCAATTTGATAGATCTTTCTGAGTCACCTTGTGCAAAGGCTATGCTGGGAATTCTTCAACAACAGGGCCCAGATGCATGGCACGTTCCTCTGAACCTTTGCCCACCTAGGAGGTTTTCTTTCTTCTCTTTGTTTCTGTCATCCCCCCACCCTTTTTTCTTTTTGCCCATCAGGCAAGCAAGACATTACACATTGTTTTTGCTTGTACTTCTTTTATTATTATTAGCAAAGTTGACCACTTTGGTGTCATTTCTTCTCCCGGCAGCTGGGCTGCACTGGGTGCAAGGCAGGCTGCACCCAGTAGGCATCTCTTTCCTTCCATGAGTCCTTCAGTCCTTCCCCCACCTCCCTTCCGTACATCCATTCTTCCATCTAAATCCGGAGCATCTTACCAGCTGAGCTTAGCCTGGACTCCCAGGAAGATGCTTGAGAACCAAGAGGAAGCCATGTGTTCAGGGAGCCCATAGACTGGAAGGGTATGAGGCCTCAATCCCCAGACCAGACAGGGCAGTCCAGCATTGAGGTCCAGGCTTAGGGTTGGGGGGATGGGGGAGTTGGGGGAGATTTTTTTTTGATAGGGGAAATCAAGCAAAGCATAGGGAATGACATTTTGTTTGGACCCTGAAGGGTGAAATCAGACCACCAGGAGCAGCTAACATCAGAAGAGCACCCTTGGGTACAGGTGCCAGCCTGTGTTCTTTAAAGGCAGAGTCTCATTTAATATTAGCACTAATTGATGCTTAGGCGAGGGCCTCAGGCTTTCTTTTTCATGAGCAACAATGGATCTTGGAGAATCCTCAGCTGAGCATTCTTCTCATATGGATGGTCAGACTTGACCAGAGAGATGCAAGTCAGGTGTCCAAGATTTTACAGTGACCTTGTGGCAGAACTGTGCCTAGGTGTGGGGCAAGATGTGCTGAGGGATCTTGCTGCAGCCACTGACCCAGGCTAGGACCCACTTTGGAGACAGCCTGGAGACCCCTAAAGTTCTGGAGTGTGGGGGAATTCTGAGCAGATGGGTCCGGGCTCCCAATCCTGCTCCCGCACACCCTTGCTGTGTTCCTGCTGAGTCTTAGTTTATTTTCCTCCCTCCCAGGGGAAGTGTGAGGACAGCAACCTGAAGCCAAGTGCAGTGGTGCAGGCCTGTAATCCCAGTGATTTAGGAGGCTGAAGCAGGAGGATTACAAGATCAAAGCCAGCCTCAGCACCTTATTGAGGTCCTAAGCAACTCAACAAGACCCTGTGTCGGAATAAAAAAATAAAAGGGCTATGGATGTGGCTCAGTGGTTAAGCATTCCTGGGCTCAACCTATGGTTCAAAGAATAGAAAGAAATCTTAAGGGAGAGAGAGCTGTAAGCTGAGTAGCCATACAGAGGAGGGTTAGTTATTTCTTCTGGTGGGATCCTACTGCAGACTCTCCCATTCCCTCTCATCTATATCTATGCTAAAAATGCAGCACTGGAGATAATGGGCAGGAAACAACAACAAACTTTTAATCTGTCACCTGCTGGGTGACACCTAGCCCTCTTGGTGATGCCAAATTGTGCATCCCTCCTCATGTCCATCCTCTCACCCCACCAGAGGACTGCTGCCCTTCTCAGGAGCCTCCTGGGCCAGGCACAGTGAAGCTGGCTGTGTGGGAAGGCAGGCATATGCCACAGAATGGGCTGCCCATGTGTCTGTGTGTGCACGAGTCCATGTGCCTGTGGGTATGTGTACTTGTATGTGAGTGTGTTTGTGCTGGTGTGCTCATGTGTGTTCACATGCATCTGTACATGTGTGCATGAGTCAATGTGAATGAATGTATGTGAATGGCCTTGTGTGTCTGCAGCTGGGGGGAAAGGACTTTTGTCATTGCTTGCCTGGTTCAGAATGTCAGTACAGGGGCTGTGTTACTTCTGTGTTACTTTGGGTACAGTTTGTACCCAAAGTTTGGAACTCCTAGGTTTATAGGTTTGCACCCAGAGAGAATGCACATGGGTGAATTTACTTTATATGCATTCATGCAAATAATTGGAGCATCTTCCATGTGTGGAGCACTGTGCTAGACTCAGTCCTATAAAAACAAAGAAGCAAGTTCTTTCTTCTAAGAATCAGTTGACCATTTATAAAGCTGTGGTCATGAGGGTGGTTAAAAAGTATTTTCTATGGCCAAATACATTTGGCAAACGCTGCAATAAACAGTTAAAAAGTTTTTTAAAACCTTTATGGGGGCTGGGGATGTGGCTCAAGCGGAGCACACTCGCCTGTCATGCATGCGGCCTGGGTTCGATCCTCAGCACCACATACAAACAAAGATGTTGTGTCCGCTGAAAAACTGAGAAATAAATATTTTTAAAAAATTAAAAAAAGAAATTTAATCTAATTAAGAAAAAACTTTAGGGCTTCTCTGAGCCTTTAAAATGCTAATGTAGGACTCAGATATTTTTAGTAGTTTGTGATTTCCAAACTTATTAGATTACTCTTTGTGGAATCCTCTTATCTTGGACACAGTTTGGGTTTCAAGGCTTTTAGGGTTGACATTGTTTACTGGCTGTTCATTTGTTCATTCATTCAGCCCAAGTGTTTACTGAGCACCTATTATATGCCAGGTATGCTCAAGGTGCTGAAGCTCCACATGTGAGAAGAAAGAAGTGTATTTTAGTAAGATTGAGGGGCCCATCTAGAAGTATATGGGTCCATTCATCCTGGAAAGCCAATCCTGAAATAGGCAGGGAATGGTGTGGGAGGTTTTCTGGTTAGGGCCATCCTGGAGGTGACACTTGAGCTCAGATGACAGGGGGGTTCATGAGGGGATTTGGGGACCCAAAAGTCTTTACAGTTGATGCTTTGGAGGGGCTGGGAGATTTTGGGAATTCTGGAGAGAGGACTCTCTGAATCTTGCCCTCACATTCTGGGAGCACCTGCTCCCAACTCAGTACCCTTTTGATTTCCCTGGTGCAGTCCAGAAACCAGAGAGAGGCTTCCCCTGGTGTTGAGTGAGTTAAACAGGATGGTTGCAGGCACGGGTGCTTCAGGGTTCCAATCTTGTCCTAGGAACCTCAGTGGCTTGGCCCCTTTCCCTGCCACAGACCTATCTCAATGTAACTCTCACCATGAAAGGAGGAGGATGACTCTTCCCTGGGCCTGCCTGCTGTGCACACGACCAGGCCAAGCGCCTTCCTTGCTTGCGAGCACCTGCCATGTCCCCAGCGCCTGGCACTGGACTCACATTCCCCCCACCCCCCATCTGACAGATGGGGAAATGAGGCCATGAGGCTCCCCAGCCCGTTCCAGCAGAGGCCCTGCCCAGAATCCAACCCTTTTCCAATCAAGGCTGTGACCCCAGGCTGGTGGTGTGTGGGGGGTTGCGCCTCCGTGTTGGGGACAACAGAGATTTCCAGGAGGGGAGAGTGAGGCCCCTTAAAGCCTCCTGGAGCCTGTCTGCAGAGTGGCCCCATAGGGTTTGGGTCCTGAGAGAGGATCAGGAAGAGTGGGGTGGGGGGTGGGGCGGGAGGAGGGGGATGGAGAAGCGGCCAGGGAGGGGAAGGGGGCGAGGGTGGGAGAGGGCTGGGGTGGGGGGTGGGGTAGGCAGTTGGGTAGGTGTCACGAGAGGGGAGGCGGTGGCGATGGGACAGGGGTGGGTATGGCAGGGAAGGGGGCCTGGGGGCTCTTCCCACACCTCCACCGGGGCAAGCCTGGCTGGCACTTGGGAACGTGGCCCCTCCTGGGCCCTTGTATGCCTGGGTTGCGGGGAAGGGCTCCATGGCTGTAGCGCAATAACTCAGGGCCAGGTTTGGGCACAAAGCGGCTGCAGCAGGGGTCTGGCTGGGAAGCTGCAGGCTGCAGCTGCCCGGGTGGGGCAGGCTTGTTCTGCCCAGAGGCCCGCAGGCTCCTTGGAGTCTGGTTCCCCCAGGACTGTGGAGTCCCAGGCCCCGTGCTGAGGAGGGTCCGCCATGGGGTCTCACCCTCTGCTGGGCGCCAGTCGTGGGTGGGCTGATGCCCCCTGCTGGCCAGGTGTGCGCCTTGGGGGAAACCCTGGGGTCCCTGAGCACTGATTGGCCCTCAGATTTGGGGCGGGGTTAAAGGAGGCAGGGACTGCAGCCTGGACCATGCGAATGTATGGCAATAAAAATAAATGCACTTTCCAGGTACTAGGGACTGTTCTGCGCACTCACTTCATTCATTCATTAACATGCGCTTCATAGTATCTATGAGTAAGGCCATGATTATCCCCGTTTTACAGATGAGGAAACTGAGGCACAGCTAGGATCAGATAGGATCCGATTATAGGCCTCTGACTCCAGAACCGTGTCATCCCTGTAGGGTGTCCAGGTGTGCATGGATGGGCTGGGCATCTGGGCATGGGGGCCGTTCTGAGTGTATTTGCTCATGTCCAAGAAATTAAAGATAGGTTAGCAGACAGATCGTATTCATCATTCTGGTTTTGCCATTTCAAATCCATGCACAGGCTCCGTCCTCAGAGTATCCTCTGAGGGATATCCTGAGTCCGGGCCAGGGCTTTTGCTGTTGTGGGGTCTCTCTACCTTGGGGGAGCAGACAGTCGGTGGGGTGGGGTATGTGGCAGTGAGACCCCAGTAAAGAGTAAACAGTTCCACCAAGAGGCAATTTCTTGACGAGAGACTGCTCTGCTTATCAACTTAGACAGGGTCCTCGGGGAGGACATTGCAGAGGAGGTGACATGACAGCTGGTGCAGGATAAAGAGAGGTGGCTGCTGAGGAAGATGTGTAGTCCCCTCTGGCTCTGAGTGCCTTCCCCAGGGTTGCAAAGGAGGAAGGAGAAGAGGAGGCTGTGGCCACTGCCTGTAAGGACCTGAAAGGATGAAATCTGGGGAATCTTGGGCACATATGTCTGGAAGGGCAGGGATGAGTGCTGACTGGCTCTCCCGAGAGGATTGGAGCCCAGGTGAAGAAGAGCCAGGGCAGGACAGTGGTAGAGACTGCCTGGCATGGGTGGCATTGTGGGGTGGCCCTCCGTGCATGCACATAGGGTCTGTCTGAAGAGTCCCCAGGGCAGGCCACCTGGACCTAGAGCTTTGACCTTCAATGTTCCCAGAGGTTCTCATTGGTACCTCCGAGTACCAGGGAGTAGGTTGTAGGATAATTTCTTGTTTGTCTAATGAGGAAAGGAGGGCCACAGAGGCCAGCAGCCTTGTCCTGCTGCACCTGCAGCAGGACTTGTGACCATCTGTCAGTTGGGATGTTCATTTCCTGGGTCTCCAGATCCCATGGAGAGGAGTCTACCAAGGCCTGCCTCCCCCTCACCCTGATTTTAGGGTTGGATGTGGAAAGGAGATGCTGGTGGGTGCCCCGTTACTCCCACCCAAGTCCCTGTGCCTGGTTCTAGACTGAGCTACCCCCGTCCAACCAGGATCTAGTTAGGTCAGTAAGAAAACAGCTGCCCCCATGTGCCCATTGTATCCCCAAGTCCACTTTAATTGGGTCTCCAAACGGGCTTTATTCTGAATTTCCTGTCTGGCTCCAAATACCCATTGCTCAGGCTCTTCTAGGGGAATGGAGAGGGCTGTGGATTCCCAGGACTGAGTTTGTTTTCCCACTTGGACTTGCTGGGTGAGTCTGAGCCTGTCCCAGAACTTCTCTGTGCCTCTTGTCTTGCTTTATTTTTCTTAGGAGAGTCCCAATTTTGCTTCCATGGAGGGAGGTTTGACTTGAGACGAAGGGGACAGGACATTTATCTATAGTGCTTGCTAAGGTGTACGGTGGGCCAGCTGCATGCCGATTGCTTGATGAGCCATTTTTCATGAGTCCTATCAACAGCTCTGTGAGGTTGGTACCATTATGCTCACATGTCTGCAGTTGAGGCAGCTTTGAGGGAAAGCCGGGTATCCAAGGTCATATAGGTACATCATAGTGGCCTGATGCCACACACCATGCCTGCCTGAGTCACTCCCAGGACAGCTTCTACATACCTGGTGAACCACTGACATCATGGACCCCTGCTGGGAGCCATTAGCCAAGTAAGTATGACAATTTCCTTGCCAGCATACCCCATGTTGCAGTGACATTGAATGTAGGTGACCTTGTTCAAGGACCAAGGCGGATTAGGGCGTTCCCGGTTTAGGTTCCAGGTTTAAGGTTTAAGATTATTCCTGCTGGGAATAGGGTGTATCCTGCTGCCTGAGTTCCCCTTGAGTTCTCACGGGATTCAGACAGTATATTTTGGAGATAGAAGCCCAGAGAACGTGGATTTGGGCAGAGAACGGGGATTTCCCCAGAACGTGATTGTAGATGGCTGGTGTGAGTTCGGGAATAAAGAGTTGCTGTTTGAATCTACAAGCTGTGTGGTGGCTCGTGATTGTGTGCCCAGCCAGACTGCGGCATTTGTGCCCAGCCAGACTGCGGCAGACCCCCTCCCCTAGGAGCTTGTCTCGGGTACAGATGGGCAAACAGTTATGAACTCTGAGGCTGGAGACACTGTGTTCCCCCTGAGGACCCAGCTGTGGCCAGCTCCACCCTAACTGCTACTCTGGGCCTGGCAAGCTTGGAATGGTCAGGGGTGGGAGGATGAGGCCTGGTCCTGGGAAATTTGAGTGGGTGCTAGGCTGGGCTTTACCTGCTTCTTGGTTTCTTGGTTACTGCAACATAGCAGTGTTCATCGCTGGGCACAGCTGGGCCAGCAACTCTGTTCTGCCATGTGGGAGGTGCTTACCTCTTTTAGGGATTTGGGGTGGACAGTCCTGTCTTTTATTCTGTCCCCTCCTATCCCATCCCCCAGGCCTCAGGAGCTCCACTGGCTCAACTTGGAAACTTGGATGTGCTTGTTGGGGGTGTGTGGCCTTGCTGAGGGACTCAAATTGGGGCCCTGCCCTCTGGGTCTCTTTCTGTCTCCACCCAAACTGCCCTCTCACCCTGGGCCTGGCCTGTAAGTCTGCATCATCTCCCTGGATCAAACTGTGATCCCCAGTCCCTTCCTCTGGGGGTCTGGGGCCTGGCTTCCCCTCCAGCTGGGGAGCAGCCCTCTTTGGCATTTCCTGTCTGCCTTCCTTTCATTTTGCACCCAGGCTCCCCAGGGGTTCCTCTGGGAGGGACAAGAGCCTACTCTAACCTTTCTCCCTGGTGACAGGACCTGACTTGGCCTGGCATGGCTGCGGTCCCACTGAGCCTGGGGTTTGGCTGGACCTTGTCTCCCTACATTTCTCAGCACCCACCTTCTGGCTGGATAGCAGGGTCCCAGCCAGACCCCCCTCCAGGTCTGAGCCAGAGAGCCATGGTATGAGATGCTCCTCAGAGACCCCTGGGCTGAGGCCAGTCATGCCTGTGGGCTCCGGAAGAGGCTGAAGGGTTGGGGATGAGGAGAGGCAAGCACTGGCCTTCTGGGGCAGGAGACAGGACCGAGGCCCCTCTGGACTTAATTCTGAGGCAGTCTTGAGGACCTTCAAAGCCACAGCACCTCGCTGGTCTCCCCACCCCCCAGGCCCACCCCACACATGGACTTGCCTTTCCAGGCAACCTCCCCTGGTCCCCTCCACCTGGGTGCCTTCATGAGCTCCATGGGCCCCACCTCCATCCCTCCTGGGCCCCCTCCTTCCTCCTTGACCCACTTTAGTCCCCTGTTGCTGGGAGTGGGGAGCATACAGCCGGTGGCTCTGATCCTGGCTGCCTCCCCCAGCATCCCTCGGGGTGGGCTCTGGATGGAGCCAGCAGGCTGAGCCGGCCTGGCCCCAGGGACTGGCACACTGCGTGCTCCTAGTGGCAGCCTCCCTGCCCCCTCCACGGACAGACAGTTCTAGACAGCTGCACCTGCCCAGGCCCTGGGGTGGCCCTGCCAGGATCCGGCT
Source organism: Marmota flaviventris (assembly GCF_047511675.1). Taxonomy (NCBI): domain Eukaryota; kingdom Metazoa; phylum Chordata; class Mammalia; order Rodentia; family Sciuridae; genus Marmota; species Marmota flaviventris. The sequence continues at coordinate 115,979,272 of NC_092508.1, forward strand.
CCGGTTCCCCCCAGCTCCAGGGAGCAGTGGCTTCAGAGTTTCCTCCTACCTTCTTGCCAAGCACCATTCCAAGAGGAGATGGGGCCAGGGCCAGGTCCTGGCCTCCACCCATCCTTCCCCTAAGTCTCTGCTGGACAGCCCAAAGCTCCAGTCAAGTCCTGTGTCTGCTGTTAATCTGTGTGACTTGGGGAGCTCCACCAGCCCTCTCTGGGCCTCATCTGTGCATTTAGGGATTGGAGCAGATCACTGACATTTACCAAGCTTCACTGTGTTCCAGCTAACTGCTGTACATTGATGACCTCATGGTCCCATGGGAATGCCATGAGCACACTTTCCTATTTGGAATGTGAGGCAACTGAAGCACAGGAAGGGGAAGGAACATGCTTTTGAGGTCACTCATACATGGGGTCCTGGGCAGCCTGATTGGTGACTTGTCTTCACTCTGCCATTGTCTAATTGATCCTGGCACTGGGGCTATTAACTCTTCAGGGACTAGGACAAGGCCCTCTGAGGACTTGAGATGGGGGCTTCTCCTTGGGGGGGGCATTCATTCTGTCCTACTCAGGTGCCCTGCCACCCTGCCACATGACAGACTGTGGGAAGCTAAGTCCCCAGACATCCCAGATGGAGACACCCCCTCCCCCATCCTGAGTCCTAGTCCTTGGGTTCAGGGATCTGACTCCAGCCTGACTGTGCCCTCAAATGAACATCACCCCAAGCACAGAGGGGGTCCCAGTTATTCCAGTTATGAGGAGTCTCCCACTCAACCCCACAGCCTGTTCTTTGAACCCCAATACCACCATAGGATCCAGAACTGCATAAGTCCCACTTTGCAGATGTGGAATGAGCAGGGGGATTGCTAGAGCAATTAGCCAAGGCTGTGGGGTGTGTTTGTGGCTGGACTGGAAAACAGACCCAGGTTCTCACAGTTTCTGAAAGCCTGCAAGAGTCACTCACAGGCTACAAAATACTGGAAAGTCATATTATTTTTTAAGCAAAAATAGCCAATGGAGATCTAAATCCTGAGCTTATAATGGAACAGTGAGAACTCTATCTTTTGTTTTTCTGCCCACATCTTTCCCAGGAGGTGATTTGAGGACAGAGTCCCGCTTTTATTTTTAATTTTTTTTATTTTTTTGAATTTTAATATTTGTTTATTTATTTTAGTTTTCGGCCTACACAACATCTTTGTTTGTATGTGGTGCTGAGGATCGAACCCGGGCCGCACGCATGCCAGGCGAGCGCGCTACCGCTTGAGCCACATCCCCAGCCCAAGAGTCCCGCTTTTAATAAACACAGAATTATGGAAGTTGGTATTGCAATGCTTATGTATATATAATTAGAGGAACCACCCTCATTCTTGTGTTTAATCAATATTTAGATTCAATATATCTCAGAGCATTTGAGAGCCTTACAGTGACTATTAGAATCAACTGGGACAATGTAACAGAATTAGTTCATTGGGACTTACATGCAAGACAAATTTATAAATGTCTCAACCCTATCATACTACTTGATTTTGGTTATATTATCATTTCAATCCCTGGGTACCTTGCAAACACTTTGGTCTTAACCAGATGTAATTCAACTATGGTCAGTATTGGTGGTTATGGAACAATGCAACAAACCACAATGAGAAGTGAGTTTTGGACATATGTGAAGTCCGGCCTTTGGCCAATGGAATGGATGATTCACAGTGCCAACTTTAGGCACCCCTTCCCTAGGATGTACAATGTGAATCAAGTGGGAGAATGGTGAGAATGGCCTTAGGCCTGAGCCTAAGCAACTCCATTTTAAAAACTCCAGTTTGAAACCTGCAGTCTCACCAGGCACACCCACAGATCCCTCAGATATGACCTCAGACAATTACTTCCCCTTACTCTGATAAACACAGTGAAGACTCTGGCAGGCTATCCTCTCCTGATAAGAAGATAAAGTGAGAAGATAAGGATGGAGACCACCAGACCAGATGTTTCTGACCCCAGGGTAAATGATGTCCTGGAGAAATCTGGTGGTAGCTGATAACGATTGCAAGGGGGGTCATAAAGCCCCAAAATTTAGTGTAAAAATAGAGCTAATGAACAGGGATTCAGCCAACTGAAACAAGGATGCACTCGGGCTTGAGAGCCTGGTGAGGAACTGGACTGACATCTCATTACTTATCATCATTCTCCTGACGAGATCCTCTCAAACTCTATAACCTCATCTGGATGGTGAGAGCCTCAACTTCTTTCTATGACTCTATCCTCAACAGGTCATCCACTCCATGCCAGGAAAAACCTGCCTTGGTTATGGACCTGATTACTGTGAATTCTTCACATGATATCTCAGAATCAAATAAATTAAGATGGACTTGTTCTCATCAAGGAGACAGTATTCTAAAAGCAAAATCAAAATCATTAAAAAATATTTCCTGACTAGGTACCTGAAAAGTACTCATTCATAGCCACACATTTATATAAGCCATAAAAAATAAGAAGAGCCCTGACCCAAAGTTTGGAGAATACATTCTGCATTTGGCTAGAGTAGGAGTAAAATCACATTACCAAATTTCTGTACACAGATAAGGCTAAAGGACTACTGATATTATGGCACTAATTCTGCCTTTTGTAAAAGATGAGGTTTATACAGCTGTTTGGTATCAAAAAATATTTTCAAAGTCCCACAAATACTGTGTGTGTGTGTGTGTGTGTGTGTTTGTGTGTGTGTGTGTGTGTGTGTGTGTGTGTGTGTGTTTATATGAGTGTAGTACTGGTGGATAAACTGAGGGAATATTATTCCTGAGCTATATCTTTATTTTTTTCTTTTTTTTTTTAGTTTTGAGACAGGATCTTACAAATATGATTTCTTGTGTGCCCACAATTTTTAAGTACATATCAAGAATAAATATGCCTGAACCAAAGGCAAATCTTATCTCCTTTAGGAGCCATGATTCATCGTTATTTTTAAATTCTCTTAAAAGTTAAGTAGTAACATTATTTTTTTCAAAAAGGGGGGTTACACACATATGGTGGCTCATGTCAGCAATCTTAATAATTTGGGAGACTTAATCAGGAGAATCACAATTTCTAATTCAGCCTAAATATTATGAGAGGGCCCTAAGCATCTAAGCAACACTTTGTCTGAAAACTGAAAATAAAATAAAATACAATTAAAAAGGGCTTGTGATACAGGGGTTTAGGAGAACTATCCTGGGTTAAGTACTTATTCCTCTCCCCTTAAAAAGAAAAGAATAAAAAAACAAAAACAAAATTTTTACATCTGGTGAACTTTCTATTAAATGGGGATAATATGTTTGAGAAAAACTTATGAAGCTTATAGCAAGGATTTAAAATAAACTTGGGAAATGGCTGAGAACTGAATTGAAAAATCAAGGACAAGCAACATTTTAAAAATTTCTTATCAGGAGAAACTTAAAAACAGATATATTTCATTACAGTCATGATAAAAATGCAGCATGGTATGGAAAATGCAGCAAAACCACTGTATTTGTATCACAAAAGTTTTATAAATGGAGAATATGAAACATAAAACACTACGTAAAAAAGTGAGGGAGAGACAACATTAAGGCATTATATTTAATCTAAAATAAATAATACACTAAATATCCACTATATAAATATTATCTGGGAGCATGTCTACAAAACAACACAATACTCCTTGCATAAAGCAGAGGATTTGTGATAGTCTCAAATTAAAAATATTTTCACATCTGTGGGTGCTGTGTAGGGGCTCATATCAAAAAAGCAATGTTTGGGGCTCAAGCAGTTGAAAGAAGATGTAAGGATCTTTTTTTTTTTTTTTTTTACCATGTGATTGATTTTTATTATTTTTTTTAGTCATACATGACAGCAGAATGTATTTTGACATATAATACATACATGGAATGTACATACATCAATCATATTGTCTATTCTATTCTGCTGCCCTTTCTATCCTCCCTACTCCTGCCCTCCTGTCCCATCCTTTCTCTTTATTCAATCTAATGTGACACACTGCCACAGTCTGTCTGGGCACAAATAACCGAGCTGCCACAAAAACCTTGTAGGTTCAAACAGCAAGTCTTTATTCCCGAACTCTCACCTGCACTCTACACACACTTCTCGGAAACACACAACACACTCCCTCCACCAGGTTCTGTGTGCCAATCCTTCCTGAACACCCCCCCACACACACCGCAAGAACTCAACTGGAACTCCAAAGTAGCGGGTACCCAAGGCAGCAGGATCTGCCCTAATCCTGGAGCAGCCCTATTCCTGGAGCAGGGTTACCTTTCAAACATTCCCTCTAGCAAAATGCCAGGTGTCATTCCAACTAAACTGTGGCTCTCAACAACACATTTTTTTTTCTTTTTCTCATCACAACATCATATATGTATTCTGTATAACAATGAGGTCCTCCTTCCATCTTCCATGCAACTCCCCTTCTCCTTTTTCCCTCCCACCTCTCTTCCTATTTAGTGGTAGTCTTCTTATCATGCTATTCTTCCCCATACCATTTTGAGTCACCCCTCTTATATCAGAGAAGACATTCGGCATTTAGTTTTTTTAGGATTGGCTAACTTCACTTAGCATAATCTGCTCTAATGCCATTCATTTGCCTGCAAATTCCATGATCTTGTTATTTTTTAGTGCTTTGTCACATTTTTTAATCCATTCATCTATTGAAGGGCATCTAGGTTGGTTACACATTCTAGCTATTGTGAATTGTGCTGCTATAAACATTGATGTGGCTGTGTCCCTGTAGTATGCTCTTTTTAGGTCTTTTGGGTATGCTCTTTTTAGGTCTTTTGGGTATAGTACGAGAAGGGGAATAGCTGGGCCAAATGGTGGTTCCATTTCCAGTCTTCCAAGGAATCTTCATACTGCTTTCCAAATTGGCTGCACCAATTTGCAGTCCCACCAGCAATGTATGAGTGTACCTTCTCCCCCCCACCCATCCTCGCCAGCAATTATTGTTGTTTGACTTCATAATGGCTGCCATTCTTATTGGAGTGAGATGGTATCTTAGGGTGGTTTTGATTTGCATTTCTCTGACTGCTAGAGATGGTGAGCATTTTTTCATGTATTTGTTGATTGATTGTATATCCTTTTCTGAGAAGTTTCTGTTCAAACCCTTGGCCCATTTGTTGATTGGGTTATTTGCTTTTTTGTTGTTTAACTTTTTGAGTTATTTGTATACTCTAGAGATTAGAGCTTTATCTGATGTTTTAGGGGTAAAAATTTGTTCCCAGGGTGTAGGCTCCCTATTCACCAGATGTCAGGAACTTTTCAGATGGTAGGCTTACTACTTCTGAAGGCAGCAATAGCCCATAACCAGCCTCTAGCTTCTATTCCTTTGAATCTGAGTGTTTATGATCTTGGCTACTTGCTAAAAACATAGCCCTCTGGAAGCTGTACTAACACAGTTGGTCTTTTTTGACCCTAAATGCCTCATGGAATTGAGCATTTTCCAACTTCTACTGAAAGGAGCAATGCTAACCTCACCATTTTTAGGGTGCAACACAAAATGCTGTTTATCTCTAATTCTAAAAGACAAAAAATAATAATCTTGCTCTCTTGACACCTGGGTAAATTTTTTTAAGTCCATCAGTTCTGCTTAACAGATAAAATAGGTTAAACTTGGATACCTGGGCTGGCCATGCCAGTTGTTCACTGGAGCCATTGGCTGCTGTTGTTTCATTTTATGCATCATCCATTGATTGGATGTAAAGGCCTTTATCCTTCTTCTTCTCTACAGACTCAAAATTACAATGGGGAAGGTTGATAGGTATTTTCAAAATACAGAGATCTTACTCTACTGGTTGTACTTTGGATTCCTAGACCTCTTGATTATCTTGCAATTCCTCATTTTGCTAGTCTCTCATACACTTGCATCAGTTTTTGCTGTCAGATCTATTGAAATCATTCATCCCATGGCCAGAGCAGCTGCACATGACTCCTTTGACTACTTCTCCAAATCATCTATCCCACTTCTGCCACTTTTTTCTTTGGCCAGAGGCAGTGGGGCCTGGGCTTCAACACTTCATTGACACTTCAAATTGTAGGGTACATGTTTGCCCACAGTGCATTCAGAATCCTTATTTATGCTTATACGGAACTCATCCCATTATATCACAGCTCTCCATAGGAGTCCACTGTAATAGGACTGAGGCAACTAAGTGTTGTATGCTTCTTGGTGTCCATAGGTGCCACCACTCCCCTAACAACCTCTATTAATCTATCAGGACTGAGATATCTCTCACCTGCAAATATCCTAAAGACTATTCCAGTTGCTATGTGGATGTTGAGACCCAGGATGTAAAATTTGGATCTCTAGCAATTGAGAGATGTTAGGCAGAATTGGCAGTGTAGTCATGCTTATGCAAAAAAAAAAAAAAAAAAAAAAAAAAAAAAAAAAAAAAAAAAAAAAACCTCCAGGACAGTCCAGAGCCTTCAACCCTTAGATTCCTCCATCATTCCATAGGCCTTTTCATATATAGGCCAGAAAGCAAAGGTGAATGATCAATATTTTACATAGTGAACACATGCTCAAAAGAAAATGTTTATGACAATGAGTGCATACACTAAATCAGGGTATTTATTACTTGAATTAATAATAATAATTATAATTATAATAATAACCTGTTGGAAGCATCAACAAGAGAGTAGCTATAGCCATGTTTGGCCTTTTAAATGATCCACCCTTTTAGGATTCATCATCAAAAAATCTACACACCTGAAGTCTTGTGCAATGATCAATTAGCAAGGAAGTAAGAGCTCTGCATCCACAGGCCACAAAAAATACACTGTATTGTGGTATGAGTAGAACACAATCCCCATGCCTAGGATTACTAAAATCCATCTCCAGATAGTATCCTGACAAGTTCATCATTCTTTCAACTTATCATTGATCAACTGCTATGTGCATGCAACTAAAGATGTAATATGGATTTATGTAATACTGATACTATTTTGGTGATCTAGAATATACATACAACTGAATATGGCAGAAATCCATTCCTGTGCTGCTGTTAACAAACCTAGTGTCATGTGATTTTGCAACACAACTTTTTGTATTTGATATTTTTCTTTATTAACTAGAGACAGAGCCTGCTTTGTATGATTTAAGATTTGACTGTGTACTCTGTGTCTTATTCACCAAGGATACATAAAAAATAACAAAGAAAATACGCCATCCTCATGAGTTTAAATTTTTATTCATCATATAGTCTTCTCTTTAGCTATAACCACACCATAATTTTCCATAGGCTGTAAGGTTTAAACCTAGTATCCTAATAATGCCAGCAGAAAAAACAGAAGTTCAAACATATTGAGTAACATTTTCAAGTTAAATCAAAGTTTAGTCATTAAAAATTTTCTGGATAGAATGGAGATCAACAGACTATTGACTATAATAGATAATGTTACCTTCAATATACATTGAAATGTGGGTTTCAATATTTAAACCTTAGGAAATAAGCCAGAATTAACAAAGGGTTGATTATAACAACTGTTTCTCTGCTTAGCATTTCAATTTTGCTTGTTCATAAACCTGAAAACAAGAGCCAAAATTTTAATGCATGTCTCTAATTTATGTGACTCAAGAGGCTGAGGAAGAATGATTTTAAGTTCAAGCTAGACTCAACAACTCAGTGAGGCCTTAAGCATCTTAGTGAGAACATGGCTTGTCTTAAAAAAATGGTCTGGAGATGTGATTTGTGATAAAGTGCCCTGAGTCTAGACCTTGGTACAAAAAAAAAAAAAAAAAAAAAAGAATCCTGCTTTTTTGTGCCACCATCTAACTTCTAAGACAATAATAAAAGATTGATAATTCATGTAATCTAGAGGGTCACATAGAGTTGATCCTGAATTCCAGTAAAGTTGCTTAATATTTGTGAGACCTTTCAAATATTCTTTCATACTGAACAGCTATGTAATCCTCATCTATTGCAAAAGACAGAATGATACTGAGTGTCAACATATTAGCAATTCTTTAGCCTTATCTGTACACATAAATTTGACAATGTGTTCTTACTCCTCTTCTAGCCAAAGTGCAGAGTATGTTTCCCAAACTTTTGATCTGAGCTCTTATTTTTTTTGTGTGTATGATTTATGTAAAGCTGTGACTATGAAAGTGTATTAGTCAGGAAACATTTTGAATGCTTTGTTTTTGCTTTCACAACATTGTCACCTCTATGAGAATGAGTCCACCTTAATTTATTTGATTCTGAGATGAAGGATACTATTTTTTGGCAACCATGTCTCCCTCTGAAGTTCAGTAACCTTATCAACTATCACCTAATTATATGCAGTAAAAAGATCCCATATGAAACCAGCCTTAATTGATGATAATTCCACACACGAGACAATAATTTTTATATAGTTTTTTTCTTATTCAGTGATAGATAACTAATCCACTAACCATGGGCTGAGTTCCAGGATTCAATCACACATGGAACTGAAGTTATGTGAAAAACACATTGTGCCTTATAGGGAATGGTTAATTTTTTATTAATTTAAATTTAAACTTTAATCTCTTGACAGACTTTATTGAATTATATAGAAATGTATGTAGACTTCTATGCTTTAATATTTGATGATATTCTCACAGTACCCCATACCAAAGAAGAAAATTGAAATCACAACACTGCATTAGACTAAAGACAAAACTGAAAAATAAGTTTTTCTTTAAAATGTTTAGATTTTAGTTTCTGGGTTACTGATGATCTGATGTCCTGGAGTCTTCTCTCCAGTGATGCCCATCTCTTTTGGTTACACTGTGATATCTAAAATGGAAATGGATCTGTGCCCAGAATCCTGTGAGAAATGGTGTCCACTTTTGTACACTTCTGAGTTGTAGATGGCTGCACTCTCAAAGTTCACAGTCTCTCCTGTTCTTTAGCCCTGAGAGCATGTTGTTTGGTAAGTTTATTTCATAACCTATGACACAGAACTAAGTTGTCCAGCTTTTTCACCTTGCTGAGGTCACATGGAATATAGCTGTGGTGACATAAATATCTCTGAGAGGTCAAGAGTGAAGTTTCGGATGAAGCTTGAAAAATACGTTTATTTATTGGTCAATTTATATTGCAAAAATTAATAATATTTTGGATATAGTGGTTTAAGTTATTGCAATTGATTTAAGCTGTCCTTAATTTTTAATATAAATTTTTAAATTATACTCGTGCATTATATTGTTTTTCCCTCTGGGGAAATATTACTGCCTTAGGACATTGCTTAAATGTTTAAAATACAATTTGCTTTCTCATAAGACCAGACAGCAATAAAGTTAAATGAAATTTTAAAGTAATTGTGATGAAATTTTTATTCATAAAAATATATATGTTGGGTGTGTGAGAGTCCTTGCCTGTTGGTTTTATTTTCCCCATTGGGTTTCTCCCCACTGAAATTAAGTTTTCATGACATGAGAAGAACATCATGTAATCTTTTACCCTCCCCCTTTTCGCTAAGGTCATTATATGGCTGTAGAGTTTAAGAGTGTGAGGATGATGCAAATGATGAGAAGTAATGAGATGTCATTGCAAGTCCTCATTAGCCTCTGAAGCTCAAGTGCATTTTTGATTGAGTTGGCTGAACATCTGTTCATTTGCTCTATTATTTATACTAAATTTTGAGCCTTTTTTACCCCCTTTTCAATCCTTATTAGTTACCACCAGATTTTTCCATGACATCATTTACTCTAGGGCCAGAAACATCTGGTCTGGTGGTCTGCACCCTGGCCTTCTCACCCTTCCCTCTTACTAGGTGAGGACAACGTGCCAGAGGCCTCACTCTGTTTCTCAGGTTGAGGGGAAGTGATTTGTTTATGTCTGAAGGCAATATTGCAGGGCTTCTTTAGGCATGCCTGATGAGACTGCAGGTTTCAAACTGAAGTTTTTAAAATGGAGTTGTTTAGGCCAGACCTAAGGCCATCCTCACAATACTGTAGTGAATTTGTTCAAAATTAAGTTTTTTTGTTTTGTTTTGTTTGTTTGTTTGTTTGTTTAATGTATTTGTCCTCAATTGAGTTTTTTTTTCTTTTCTCTTTTACTTTTTTTTTTTTTTTTTTTTTTTTTAATACCAGGTATTTAACTCAGGGGCACAGAGACACAACCCCAGCCCATTTATTTTTTGTATTTACTTAGAGATAAGTTTTCAGTTAGTTGCTTAGTGCCTTGCTTTTGCTGAGGGTTGCTTTGAACTCATGATACCCATGTATAATTTTCCTGAGCCACAGGGTTTATGGCCTGTGCCACCAAGTTTGCTTTCAAGTGAGTTTTAAATATGTAAGACAAGTTTATTAAAATGACATTTAGAAGCATTCCTAATATTCAAGAAAATTCCTTTGTCCTGGTGTAGCAGGAAATAAAAGTGGAACTGGACTTTAATTTAAATTACAAGCAAGTTCAATTGCAAAAGCTTAATTAGAACACAGTTAATTAGAAGGTCATAGGCCATGGCACTATTGTACTTTTTTTTCAAATAATTTTTTTCTTAGTTGTAGATGAACACAGTATTATTATTATTATTATTATTATTATTATTATTATTATTATTATTATTTAAATGTGGATCCAGTATCAAACACACTTCCTCATGCATACTAGCCAAGCACTCTACCACTGAGCCCACACCCTGGACCATTACCTGGTATTTTTTTAATATTTACTCATATTTTATTTATTTATATGTGGTGTTCAGAATTAAACTAAAGGCCTCATATATTCTAGGGGAGCACTGTCCCACTGAGCAACAGCTTCAGCTCTTTCCTGGTACTTTTTAATTACCTGTTTTAGATAAATTTTTATTAGTAACCTTAACCCTTTTCCAATATCTATTTGGATTAAATCAATAACCTAGAAATCAGTGAAGCTGAGAGCCTAGTTTTATCTCAAACTCTGATTTTACTTCCTCTTTCTTCCCCAGACTCAGACACCTTATCACAGTGTCTGAGTTAAGATTGCCCCTTGAGGAATTTACTGTGTGTTGTCCACATTCCAAACCCAATATTTACCTATTCCTTAGTTTTAGAAAAGTCTTACACAATTTTCCCAGAGGTACCAAAATCTCTTGGCATATTCAGAAAAATCAGTATCTGAGTCTTGCCTTTTAGGGAGCAGTTTGAATTATAAGTATGCAGCCTTTAAGGCAAGTAGATAAAAGGAAACTTTTCATCAATACCTTGTATCTAAAATGCACTTCAATTGATTCCTTTTATTAGATACTGTGAATAAACCTACAATGAAAATGGAAATAAAGTAATTTCTTTTAAAAAATGTTCCAATTTCTTTAGATATATATCCAGAATATCTTGGTTATAGGGCATTTTTAATGAAGAATTGTTATTTATTTTTTATTTATTTATGCACTTTACCACTGTGTTACATCCATTTTTTTTTTTTTTTTTTAATGAGACAGTGTATCATTGAGTCACTTAAGCCATTACCAAGTTTCTGAGGCTGGTATTGTACTTAAGTTCCTCCTGTTTCATCCTCCAAAGCCACTAGGAGTACAGACATTAACAATAATACTCTGTTCAAAATATTACTATTAGTGGATTATATGGCATTTGTATTTTGAGCTTTTTAGAACCATGATAGTTTTTTCAAAAGTATTTTTATTCATTTTTTATTTTAACCAAACTTTTTATCTATACATATACACATATACTCTTGAGTCCCTACTATCTTTCAGATATTTGTTTGGTTTGGTGTGGTTTGGTGCTAGGAATTAAACTCCGGGGGTGCTAACCACTGAGTTATATCCCCAATCCTTTTTTTTTTTTTTTTTTTTGAGACAGATGATATATCACTAATATCTCACTACGTTTCTTATAACCTTTCTATGGTGTTAAGGTCTTGTCTTTCAAATTACAATCCTCCTGACTCAGCCTCTCCAGTCTCTAGTACATTTGCCATGACACCTAGCTCTTTCAGATTATTATAATAACCTTTTCAACAACACTGCTCAGTCTACAGAAAATCTCTTTGACTGATGCAATTTATCTCTGAGGAAAGTTTATATGAAATAGCCATTGTAGGACTATTCTGTAAAGATTTGTTGGAATAAACAGGGATCATTGGTTTTTAACCTCCTTTCTGAATTACTGTTTGGTATCATAGTTCATAAAAGTGCTGGGAAAGGATATAAATTCATTTGTTTGAAATATACAGAGATTTACATAAGCTCAGTCACCTTTTGTTCCAGAGCTTGGAACTTCAGGACATAGTAACGTAAACAAAAAATGTTAAAGTTGAGACATTCAGTACACACACACACACACACACACACACACACACACACACATCTTTTTCTAGGAGCAATTGGTAATTCTGAAATTATTACTAGTGTATCAGGGACATACTAATGTAAATAATATGTTAAATTTGAGACATTCAGTACACACATACACACACATACACACACACAACTTTTTCTAGGAGCAATTGGTAGTTCTAGCATTATTACTAGTGTGTCAGGGTTGGGGCAGGATTCAGGAAGTGATAAAATCTCACTAAAGCTAAGAGTAGATTACTGGATTCCTCCACATTTCCCCTAAAATACAAGCTAGAGTGTATTTCATCTGTCAGCAACAATAGTTGGGAAAATATGCTCGTAGATTTTTTTGAGATAAATTGACACCTTTGGTATTTGGATATTTCTGTGTCTTGATCACAGCTGATGAAATGCTTGAAAAGGCTTTTATGGCTCTTAGATATCACTACAATTTTTTGTTATCACTTCTCCCAAATTTCCTTCCTTCTTTCTTTTTTTTTTTTTTTTTGTGATGCTAGAGATTGAATCCAGGGCCTTGTGCATACAAGGCAAGCACTCTAAAAACTGAGCTACATCCTCAGCTCCTCTCTCACATTTCTGTTTACTATAAGTGATGATGGTAATTGGAATTTTGTCTCAAATGTGGTACATTTCTCAAAACAGGACTAATATCCAGTGTATCTAAATCTCTCTACTCATTATAATTTTGCCAAAGAGACACTCATAGTAGTTTTTTCTTAAATGTATCTATAGATGGAGAGAGGGTGTCTCATTTTAATATACTGCTTTATTTTCAATAGCATTCCCTCTTAACATTCACCTTTTATAGTGTTGCTAAGTTTGGAACTGACTACCTTGCACATTCTGAACACACACTCTTACAGTGAACTTTGCCACTAGGTCCCAATTCTAACTTTAGGTTGGATAGATTCATTCATTCAATCTAATGTTATTTTTCATATGGTTGGTTTTACATATTCCTTTCTGTTGCTCTTAACAATACTATTGATATTCATATGGTTTCAGATTTGATTCATGTTATGATTTATTCTTCTGTATTATTGCAATGCAATTAATTTTGTCACATAAAAATAACTATATTATTTTTTATTAAATGTTTTGAGGTATTTTGCATATTTTATTTCCAAGATGAAGGTTTTTTTTTTGTTTTGTTTTGTTTTTTTTTTTTTTTTGTCCCTTCTTTTCTTTTCTTTTATTTGGTACTGGGAATTAAACTCAAGTTAACTTAGCCATTGAGCCACATCCCCAGATCTATTTTGTATGGCATTTAGAGATGGTGTCTCACTGAGTTTCTTAGGGCCTCACTTTTGCTGATGCTGGTTTTGAGCTCACAATACACCTGTCTCAGCCTCCCAAGGTGCTGAAATTACAATTGGGCACCACCAAATCCAGCTCTCTTCTTTTATTTAAAAAACAAATGCTAAAATTTTGATGGGAAAATATTGTATATTAAATTGAGTTAAAATAATTGTCTTTTAATGATTAGTTTTATTTACACACATGGTATTTTATGTGTTTTTTGCAAATTTTTATTTAGTTTGTGATAAGTTCTACATATTTTCCTTGAAAGCCATTATACATGTACTGTATTTAATAGATGTAACTTCAGTATAATACTTTTATGTGGTCTTTTGTACTCTAATTAAATCAAAAATCTTTCTGGGCTCTAGAAACCAATTTTTCTAAAACTTTATTATTTTTATTTTTTTTGAATCACCTCCTCTTTTCTCCTAGGCCCCAGATTTCCACTGTGTTGACAAGTATAGCTCTAGCCTTATGCATCATGTAACTGTACACTGTCATGGTACACACATACTATAATTTCTACAGGTCTATGCTGCTTCGTGAGGAATACTTCATATATACATAAACAGTTTTCATGAAGAAATAATAGCAATTTCTTCTCCATCTTTACTTCATGAGAATTTGTTTTGTGTCCTCATCAATACTCTCTATTCTTTTGGTTGTTGTTTCTTACTAGAAATTCAAATCAGGGGCACACAGAGACTTGGTCACACATAGTTGCTTAGGACTTTGCTAAGTTTCTGAGGCTGGTTTTGAACTCAGGATCATCTTGCCTTAGCCTCCCAATTCAATGGGATTAGAGGTGTGTGCCATGGAAACTTCTTCTATTTTATTTTTATATTGAAATATATATTACTTCTGAAAATAATTTATTCTTGATATTAAGAAAACATAGAATATCATTTTTTCCCACAAATAACCCCTTTTTTGGAAAAGATGTCATTATTTTTTTTTAAAAAAAGATGTTAGTAGTAAAAGATGTATACTTTATTGTTTTCTAAATGGAAATTTTATTATTATTATTATTATTATTATTATTAAGCTATGTATTAGTTACAAAAGTTTATCTGTTCATATTATTATAAGGTATATACTCTTTTCTATAACTTCATAGCATACTTCAGTGTGTATCAAAATGACCTGTTTGAGGTTGGGAGGGGAGGATTCATGGGTTTAGAAATGATGGTGGAGGGCTGGGATTGTGGCTTAGTGGTAGAGTGCTCACTTAGCATGGGTGGGACTTGGGTTCAATTCTCAGCACCACATAAAAATAAAGGCATTGTGTTGTGTCCATCTACAAAATAAAATTCTCTCTCTCTCTCTCTCAAAAAAAAAACTTTATTAAAAAAATAAATGATGGTGGAATATGATGTATATTATTATAAAAAGTGCCTGTATAAAGAAGTGAATTTGTGTAAATATACTTTGTATAAAACCAGAGAAATGAAAAATTGTGCTCTATATAAATTTAATAAGAATTGTAATGAATTTTGCTGTCATATATAATTAAAAAGTAATTAAAAATGAAAAATAAATGATGGCATTATGTTCTAATTGGAAAGAAATAATATTCCTTTAAAAATTGGAAAAAAAAGTTTGTTGGTCAGTGATAAACTTTATAAAGTATAAAATGCATCCTGAATATTTGGTAATACATAAACCCAGATTTAGGTATTTATAGTGTTTCAGCAAAATTGAAAAAAATACTGTAGAGTTCATTTCTTGCAACATATACTCATAATTATATGAGATGTATTTTATACATATACATATATACTACCATTATATACAATTAATGAATGATTACTACATCTCACATTAACCACATTTATTTCAAATTAATTTGTCTTTTGAAAGCACCAATATATGACACTCTTTGGATATATATACTTGGTGTGTCTTCAAATTTGTCAATTTATGTATTATGTTCTTTTCTTTACTCTCCTTTATATAGAATTTCTTTTTCCAAATTATGAGATTAGTGAATTTTAGACACTTCAGTTTAATAGTGCAATCTGCAGATTTTTTTTAACCTCAGCTAAAATACATCCCACTTTTTATAGGTGTATTGTTATGTAAATGACTTCTAAAAATCTGTATATATAACACCTTAACCTGACCTTACTCTGTACTATTAATATCCTAGTGGAAGGCATCTCAAAGTGATCCATGGAAAATGCAGGATTTGGTTGGTTCAGAATGTGAGATTGGTGGATGCTGAGTATGTAGTAGTGAGTATTCATGAAAATGTATTGGTGGAGTAGATAGGGGTAGAGAAAAAAAGTGCTGTGAAGGAAAGAGGGAAAGAATGACAAGCTCAAGGTTCAGATTTAAAAAGTCTAGTGGTAGATTAATAGTAGCATTAGGGTAAGGGGTAGTTTCTTTGGAGGCAGAAATAAGGTAGAAGCAAAAGAAGAAGGTACCTCTGTCGCAGTCCCCAAAAGAAAGAGTCAGATGCATGGATTATGTGTTTTTTTCTTCCCGCCTTGGAGTGGAATTGATAATTCACAGAATATGTTTAAGTAGGTGGTATAAAACAATTTCCAAGTAGCTTTACAAATTTGTGTGGCCACAATCAACATTTGATGATTCCAGTCACATAAAATCTTTGTACTTTTTGATCTGTTTTATTTATTTATTTATTTATTCATTCATTCCATTTTTTTTTCATTCACCTTTGCTTTACTGTTATTGTATATATACTCCTGGTTTGTATCCAATGGTACACACACACACACACACACACACACACAATGGTATATATATATATATATATATATATATATAAAATGCTAACTTCTATAACATTATATTCCAAAACATTAAAGTCAGCCAGCTTCAGCAACTTAGTGAGGCTGTAAAAAAATCAGGAAACACTTTTTCTTTATAAAATATTTTATTAAAGGCTGAGAGTGTTTCCTAGCAAAAAAACATGTCTGATTTAAATTTGTAATATGAGAGAGAGAGAGAGAGAGAGAGAGAGAGAGAGAGAGATCTTGCAAAAATAAAAAAAAAAGTAATCAGTGACACTCTTAGTGTCAAGGATGTAAATAATTTAAAAATAATAGTGAGCCTGTTGGAAAACACATCTAGGTTATTAACTGCTGCTTTGGAATGTTAATCTGCTCTCCAACATATAAAAGTGAGAGAGGAATTCTTTATTAAGTTTTGTGTAAGAAAAAAAGGAGTTTTGATACAGCTTTTATTTGACTCAGACTGGGTCAACTTTAATGGGTGATTAGGGTTCTGCCAAGATGATAGATCCCCGAGTTATGTGGAATAATGTGATTTTATCTAGTCTTCAAAAACAAAGATTAAGGTCTAATATAAATCAGGTTTGGCCAAGGAAAAAACATTTAAATGAAAAGTAAATGTATTAATAAACACATAAAACAATATTTAAGAAAAATTTAACACTCAGAATATTTATGCAATTATATAATCACCAGTAATGTAAAAACAATGACAACTAAAGAAAAAGTGAATTAATAAAGAAACAAATAAATAATGGAATGAATGAATTAATGAATGAATAACTAATATGTGCAAAGATGTAATGTGACTGGAATTGTCAAAGTCAGCTTGTAGCCATGACAAAGTGTAAAGGTACATGGAAATGGTGTTTTACTACTTACTGAGACATACCCTGTGAACTATAAATTCCACTCCTAGGTGGGAAGAGTTGAACACAGAACCCATTCACCTGGCTCTCTCGCTCGGGAACTGTGCAAAAAAATTACCTTTTTCTTTCCCCCCAATTTTATTGCTGCGTCCAAGAACACTACCCCTCTACATTCATACCATCATTGTAGACTTGTAGCATATAAACCCCCTACTGCTCAAGTTTTTCTTTTTTTTTTCATTGCTCTTTTTCACCGTACTCCCATATAGTCCACCAATACTTATTTTGTATTGCAAAATCTATGTGCTCAGCAATGTCCAGTCTTACATCTTACTGTATCCATTTCCTGCCTTGTGCATGACCATTTTGAGATCCCCTCCATCAAGACATCAATAGTCCAAAGTGATAAGATTTGGGGCAAAATATGCAGAATATTAGAGGTCAATTACACAACAAGAAAGCTATAAAAGTGGGCTTCATTTAAGGGTGAAAATAAAAAGAAAATCTATAGACTTCACGAGTTAAAATAATGGATCCAAAATTTATGAGTCTCAATAATTTGAATTATACCTGTGAGTCACTTTTTTTGGGGGAAGGGATATGGGGACATTGCTAAGGAGTTTAAAGCTCAAACTGTTTTTCTTTTTTTTTTTATTTTTTTAATGAGACAAAGAACAGAAAAGTTAAAAAAATTAAAGAAACTGTGATACCATTTTCATAAATAAAAATATGGACATATTTATACACAAATTGATTTAACCTTATAAACCGTTATAAGTGTCAATGCATTTCCCTCTGGGATAAGTCCTAGTATTGGAAGAAAACTTTGCCTTAAAATAACCGCATTCACAAACCCTCAAATAATAACAATAATAATAGTAATAATAATAAGTGTCGTGGGGAGGATTTCAGCGTTGTTTAGCATACCTGTAATATAAGTTACTTGAAAAGCCATCACGGGGAATTTTATACACTGTCTGAAAACATATATGTATAAATTATATATAAAAAGTATTTATGGGTTCTGTAGTGAGGGTGCACAAGTGCAATACACAGTCTTTTTTCTTGAATATTTTTTGTTGTAGATGGACACAATACCATTAATAGTTTGTTTGTTGGTTGGCTTTTTAATGTGATACTCGGTGTTCAACCCAGTACCTCATGCATGCTAGGGAAGCGCTCTACCACTGAACCATAACCCCAGTCCCCCAAATCCTTTACTTAATGTATTTTTTTTTTTTTTGGCGGGAGTGTAAGTGTGTAGTGCAGGGAATTGAATCCATGGCCTTATATAAGCAAAACAAGCACTCTACTGACTAAGCTATATTCTCAGCCCTGATCTGTATTCTTTTAACAATGACAATGGAGCATCCTGTCATTCAGACTTTGATTCTGTACCCACTTTGCTCAGGTTGGAGGCAGTGCCTGAAGCCTTGACCAATCAGTCTCTTAGGTGAGAACGGTCCAATCCTCATGCAGCCAGTGATGAGGGGGAGGTCTTCCACAATCTGTGTCTGGAGCCTGCCATTTTTTAAATCTTTTTGTAGGCATTCTGTCCTGAATCCAGAGCCCAGGTGTCTGTGCTATGAAGAATCTGAAAACAAATCACAGGGAGAACACTGAGAACCCTGAAAGCCAGGAAATGGTAAGTGTGCCTTGCTATCTTGAGACTAGGTAGGAAGGTGGCTTAAAGCTGACAGGAGTGGCAATGGTGGAAACTGGCAGTCATGGCTATGGACTCCTTGTGGTCCTCTCCAGAATCTTGTGGCCAGAGGGTCTCTCTGTGGCAGCTTAGCCTTCATCTCCCTCTGACTAGTCTAGTGAGGCTTAGATCAGCAGTTGAAAACCTGGGCATTTTGTTCCATAATTGTGGGGTATTTTCAGCTTCTTTCTAAAGCCCTTTGTGGGCTTCCATGTGCTATGAGTTCACCATGTCTCCAGATTGCATAGTGAAGACTGAGATAATTATCAGGAGAGAACCCCAAATTCATTTGTTGTACTCATGCATGAGATAGGCTGTTGATTTTAGGGCTTGTTACTCTTGTTTGTTTGTTTGTTTGTCTGTTGTGTATGTGTGTGTGTGTGTGTGTGTGTGTGTGTGTGCTATTTTCTTTTTGGTACCAGAAATTCAACCCATAGGCATTCATCCACTGATTCATATTCCCACCCCTTTTTAAATATTTTTATTTAGAGACAGGGTCCCTTTGAATTTCTTAGGGCCTCACAAATTTGATGATGCTGGCATTTTTAACTCATTCTCTTCATGAGACCTGAGATTTTTAAATGTAGGTAAAGCAGTAACTCAAATCCAAAATGAAAATCTGAAATCCAGAACTTCAGTTTTGCTCTGCATAGGCCTCAGAATAAACCCCTAGTTTTCTATCTCTCTGTTAACATATCCAAAACTAGAGTTCTCTGTTCACAGTGAATAAGTATATATTAGAATAGATAGTATAATGACCATGTAATGGGGATAATGGGCCTCACTGCACCACACCTGGTGGCTAACTAAAGATATGTTAATGAGCACCATTAAGGCCTATTTCAAATATAAAAGACCTTGAAGCCCACTTGTGGGAACACCTTCAACAAAGTCCTTTGTCCCCTGGATGATTCCTGATTGAATTTGAAGAAAAAAAGTTGGGTCACAGAAAGAATTGAAGTGAACCCATATGGTAGTCAGCATGCCTTTTCCAAAGCCTATTCTAAATGCTTTATGCTCCATGTTCTGCCCAAAACCATCAGTAAACTTCTAAGATGGTACACCAAAATGAGATTTTTTTTTCTGGTATCATTCCTCATACCACCTGGTGGGAGTTCTATTTCTTCTTGTTTAAATAGATTTTTTTCTTCAAAATTTATTAGACTAGCACCCAGATTCAACTGGCAAACTGAGAAATTTTGATTCATCTCAAAACTCCACTTTCAGCATTATCAATCATTATTTTCCCATGTTTAATTTCAAATGTTTTTCTTCAAGAACTGGAGGGCATTTTTAAAAGATTTTAATTTATCATTCTGAGATTTTCACATGAGGAGAAAGCAGAATAAAATTAGGTAACATTAAAAAGAATAAATCTCTCCTAAATGAGGTTTATGTGTCCCAATTAAGAAATTTTAAAAAAAAAACTGTAATGGGTCATCAATTGAGGGTTTAGGTATTTATTAGTTTATTTATTTATGGTAAGACCATTTTATTAATAAACCACAGAAGGGGCTGCGATTGTGGCTCAGGGATAGAGTTGTTACCGCTATTGACCGGTGACGAGTCCTTGCTTCCCGATGTTGAAGAATAACACCAGAGAGCACGCCGAGGCAAGGTCAGAGTAGAAATTAGAAGTTTATTAAAGGACAGCAGAAAAGACTTCTCCCGGAGGAAGAAGGGGACCCAAGAGGTGGAATCCAGTTGGCGGGCAAATGTGTTTCCCTTTTTATAGGTTTGGTGATGGAATGTAGGTTGGAAGGCCCGAGGGGTGGGACACAGGTGGGCCAAAGAAGTAATCTGGTCAGGAAGGACTTCTGAGTCAGCACCTTTTTGCTGGGGGTTGTTCATTAACATTTCTTTGAGGTGGACTTTGGCCTAGGGCCTTTTGGGACTTCATTAACATTCCATGAGTTGTCCTGTGTTTTCCCTGAGTCATTCTCCGCATGGCCTCCATTTTAGATTTCACTCGATATTAGACCCGATTTACCTAACTACACTGACTACCTAATTTTAAATCTGGCTTCAGAGTGCTCACCTAGCATGTGCAAGGTCCTGGGTTCAATCCTCAGCACCACATAAAATTAAGAAAATAAAATATAAATAAATAAATAACCCACAGAAATATTCCAAACATTTCAGGAAACTCTTTTTTTCTGGTGTGGCAGGAAAAAAATAAAAGTGGAACGAACTTGAATTTAAATTACATGCAAATTCAATCTCTCTCTCTCTCTCTCTCTCTCTCTCTCTCTCTCTCTCTCAGTGTGTGAGTGTGTGTGTGTGTGTGTGTGTGTGTTGTACTGGGAATTGACCCCAGGGCCCCATGCTTAGAAGAGAAGCACTCTACAAGCTGAGCTATTTACTCAGCCTCATTTTTTTTGGGGGGGGGGAGACCAGGGATTGAAGTCAGGGGCACTCTACCACTGAGCCACATTCCTAACCTTGTTTTGTATTTTACTTAGAGAAAGGGTTTCACTGAGTTGCTTAGTGCCTCACTATTGCTGAGACTGGTTTTGAATTCATGATCCTTATGTCTCAGTCTTGTAAACAGCTGGTATTACAGGCATGCACCACCATGCCTGGCCAACTTCAATCTTAAGGGCTAAAGTACTCAGCAAATTAGATCAAAGTCCATTTCAATAACTTGGTACATTATATATATGTACCCAGTTTTTCATACTCTCTTTATAGTAATCTTAGTTGTTGATAGACCTATATTTTATTTACTTATATGTGGAGCTGAGAATTGAACCCAGTGCCTCACATGTGCGAGATAAGTGAGCTACCACTGAGCCCCAGCCCCAGCCCCCTGGTACCTTTTTTATGGGGGATATTGGAGATTGAACTCAGGAACATTTGATTAGTAAGACACATTCCCACAGTTATTATTTTTTTACTTTGTTTAGAGATAGGATTTCACTGAGTTTTTTAGCACCTCACTTTTGCTAAGGGTGGCTTTTAACTTTTGATACTTTTCCTCAGCCTTTTCAGGAACTGGGATTACAAGCTTGCACCAACACACCCAGACTCTGGTACATTTTAATACCTGTTTTACATAGATTTTATCCAGTAGCCTTAACTTTTTTCTAATTTATGTTTGACTTGAGTTCATAACCCAGAAATCAGTGAAACAGAATCAATTTTTTATCTCCCACACTGCTTTCGGTTATGACAGTGTCTGAGTTAAGATTCCCCATTAAAGAATTTACTATGTGTTGTGTTCTCATTCTGACCTCCCATTTGACCTAGTTCTGAGTTTAAGAATATCTGAAACAAGGTTCCCAGAGATTCCACATTTTTTGGAATATTTAGAAAACACCACAATCTGAGTCTTGCCTTCTAGGGACCAGTTTGAATTTTAAGTGTATAGCTTCTGAAGGGATGGACTAAATGGATGCTTTGCAGCTGGAAGGCATTTTCTGATATACTTTCTATCTAAAAGGTACTTCATTTGTTTCCTTTTATTAGATACTGTGAATAAAGATACAATAAAAATAGACATGTGGCAATATATTTAGCAAAAGTATTCCAATTTCTTTACATATATATCCAGAGTTATAATTAATATTCACAACCAAGAAACCATTTCCCATGGAAGCATAGTATCAGTGTCCAACCTGGAGTATAATCCAGATCTTTCAGTAATAAGGTTGTTTAAGAACCACAACTGTAGGTCTTTGGGATCCTCTGAAGTACCCTGAATGGCTTTAAATCATTTATTCTTCTTCAAAATAAAATTTCTGCTACCTACTTAAAAAATAAAGCACTATGAATGAGAAAGGTGAATGAGAATTAAGTACTAAAAAAAATTACATAATAATTAATATATTTATGCTTCACATTTTCTCTTTTGTCTGATTTTACTACCTATATTCTGAAATAAAAAAAAAATTTCTAACTCCTAAATCCCTTGATGTTTGAGCTATCTTTTAATTTTTAAGTTTATAAATAGTCAAATAAGAAGGGCCTTAGGGTTGTCTCATCTTCTCCAACACATGATATGGAATACTTACTGACATGAAATAATAAAAATGCATTTCATTGAAGTGTTATCACAAAAAAATTTCAGGGTAGAATCTTGGAAATATGGGAAAAATATATTCATATACATATGCATTTCTATATAAAAAAATAAGTGATAAGTACATGAGTATGAGGGTAAATTCAGTGTGCCTCATGCATTGTAGGGTGAAGGTAATGATAAAGTAGTAACTGAGGAGATCCAGATCTCTATAATTATGGGAGACATTAATAATAATTTAGAAAAAGAAAATATAGTTAAATCCCTTTAGATTTGCCTCTGTCCTCTGTTCTTATGAATTTGATTCTGTCAAATGAGATTATGTGGGTATGGTTCTCTCTGAATTTATGTTTTCTCTTGTTTTTAGGATTTTGTCAGCTATGTCATGTAAAGCCCTGTCCTAAACTCACTTTGGGGCTCTTTTACCACCTGTTCTGGACTGCAGAGCAGAGACCCACCTCACTCATTCTGTGCAATGAATTGACTTTTGTCAATATTTGCAAAAAAATGTTGGAAGAACAAGCGTATTGGAGGATCTTTCATATCCTATAATATGGTTGTCAGACCCTGTGGGGTTAAAGGATAGTTACTTGCTAGGTTAGAAACATCTTCCCTTTGAGAAGGGCTTATCTGTATTTTTTGTTTTGGAAGCCCCATGAACACAGAAGAGAAGAATTTATGGTCACTGTAAGACTGGAAAAATGCCGCACCACATGACACAGATTACCAAAGAGTTTTCCACTTTATTACAAAAGGCTGTGTGTTTATATAGGTCTAAGGAGAGGTCGCAGGGCTGAGGTAGATAACAGGTCGCCCGTTTATTGGCAAGCTCTCCCATATGTCAGTTCCGGAAGCCCAAGAAGTTAATTCTAATTGGGGCTAAGGCTTCCCACCAGCAGGGTTTGAACATTGGTGCTGGCTGGAATGTTCACGCCAGTGAAAGAAACAAAGAGGAGAAAGAGGGTCGTTAGACACCATGCTGGGGTTTTTCTCTGGGGTGCTGCTGCCGTTATAAAAAAATAAAATCTTCTCTTAGAGATTTTAGAGGTAAAAGTTTATTTCTGTTTTCTGTAAGAAAACTAAAATTTCTCTTTGACCTGACAATATTTTGGGGTTTTAAACTTGTTTGGAATTACTACCTGTTGTTATGCTCGAATTCTGGACCCCCAAAAGACCACCAGAGACCAAGATCCATGTAAACAGCAAAGAGGTGTTTATTGCAAGCTACCTTGCTGCACACTCAGCAACTGGTGACACTGAGAGGCCCTGAACCCAGGGTTTGCAGCAATTTTATACATTCTTTGGAGAAGGCAGGGACCCCCACATACATCATAGCATCTCTTAGCAAATCATCACACACCGTGGGAAAATCAAATAACAACTCTAAAACATGATTAGCACATTCACTGGCAGGAAAAATTTGGGTAGGGGTGATTGGTTACTACAAGAGGGGGATTCATTTGAACTGATTAGCTTAAGCCAAGAGGGGTGTTCCTGCTGAACTACATGGTTTCTCAACACCATAAACTACTGGGAGGGTCATCTGGCATCCCAGGTATTTCCCTGTCTCATGCTGATTGGTGGCTGCTAGGGGGTTGCCATGTGTCCCCACCTAGCCTGACTGAGTCAGAGACACTTGGTGCAGCAGATCTTTCCTGTTATTTGTAGATAAACAACTTGGACTGTACCTAGGAGTGCTCTGTGAGTCTTTCCAAGGACAAAGGTCATGTCCCTTTTTTGGACAGGTTTTGTTCTGAGATAGAGGCTGGTTTCTCATGTGTTCATGAATTCACCTAAGCCTGGCTATCCCTTACCAGATAACAACCCTCTAAAACCTTACTGGTGCCTCATAAATTCTGGCTCCCACTGACCAAATAACAATTCTCTCTAAATCTCAGTGACAGCTCATAAATTCTAATGTATGGAGCTGAATTTATTCCCTACCTTGAAGTATTAGCCATGTAGATCTTTAACCTGCTATCTGCCTTTGTATTATGCTTGTCAAAATCTTGTAAACTGTAAGTTTCCTAGACACCCACCCCTTTGTAACTTTTGTGCTGTAAGAACTTTTTTTCCTGAGGATCAGTGGGATGATCTCTAGCATGGGATGTTGTAAGAGACACTCCTGGCCAGCTTTTGTGTACACAATACAATCTTGATTTAATTTTATTTAAAATTGGAGTTGGTGGTCTTTTCTTTGTGTTTTGCTTTAACATTAACCTTTTTTTAATTTCACTGTAAATAAAATCAAAGAACACAACAAAACTCCTGTAAATGAGCAAGGTGCATAATAATAGTAATTCTTTACTGAAAGCACAGTATTCATTATAGAAATGATTTAAGCTTAAAAATTAAAAGATAGCTCAAACATCAAGGGATTTAGGAGTTAGAATTTTTTTTTATTTCAGAATATAGGTAGTAAAATCAGACAAAAGAGAAAATGTGAAGCATAAATATATTAATTAATATGCAAAAAATTCACAAAAATATTTATTACAAAAAATCATCTATAGAAATGGTTCAAAAGAAGCAGTGTTTTTGTCAGGAATAAACATTTGGACAGAAATGGAAGTTTTGGTTCTCTTTTTAAGTAGCTTTACTCATAGTGAATACTCTTTAAACTATTCCTGAATTTTACTGGTTGGAATTAATTATAATTCACATAACTGCAAAAAAGGTAATGAATGCAGAAAAATATTATTGTTCATGTTTAAATCACCTACATTATTTGATCTTTCACCTTTTTAAACTAAAAATCTGCATAGAACCATCTTTTAATAAATATCTCTCTCTCTGTATATTAGCAGCAACTGAGTTATAAAATTTGCTATGATAACTTGTCTCTTCATATACTTAAAGACTATGAATTTGCTGCTTAGCATTTAGGTATAATTTTCTATGGTGTTCTTTAGTTATTTATGTCTCTATGCCAAGTTTTATACCAAGCTCTTAGTATGTGCCTTAATTACTTTGTGTAGCAGTGTAGGATCTATGTCTTATTTGTGACACTTTATTCCCAGAACTGTGTCTAAAGGGAAATATGTACAAGA
The DNA here is from genome assembly GCF_047511675.1 of Marmota flaviventris. Classification (NCBI taxonomy): domain Eukaryota; kingdom Metazoa; phylum Chordata; class Mammalia; order Rodentia; family Sciuridae; genus Marmota; species Marmota flaviventris. The sequence continues at coordinate 116,005,250 of NC_092508.1, forward strand.
TGATTATCCAGGAAAAAAAATCTATCAAAAACTTTATTTTATTTTATATTTATTTATATATTTATTTAAACATATTTTTATTATTTAGAAAAACACTTTGGTATGAAACTACAGTGATACTAGTGTATTTTAGCTTGAATTTGTTGTGAGAAACAAACTAAAAAGACTTTTCTCTTTGTTAGTTGGTGATTTCTGCAACCTCAGGAACCTAGTGAATAATAGCAGAAATAAATAACTCTCTAGTTTGAGGCAGAACCATCAAACTAGATGTTTTGCTTCTGCTTTCTATCTCGATCATTAGAAATATACCTTTAAATTTACATGGAACACTTTTGGAATTCTGTTCTGTTAGTTCTAAAAAAATCAATGAAATTGAAAAATAATGCAGAAAGATAAATAATTAATTTCAAACAATTCATTTCTTAAAGTAAATATTTTTTTTCAAATTACCAAAAATTCTGAAAAGTTAGAAAAGATAAAAGCTTTAGAAATAGCCTAAGGCAATTTCTCTTTTGCTCAGGACAGTATATTATGTCTCCAACTCATTCCTATCTAGAATTGGACTGTGTGCAAATATGAAAAAAAAAAGTGCTAAGATGCCCCATATGGCTTATAAGTTTTAAAATCCTGACAGGAGCTCACATCTGCCATTTTTATAATTTACAAAATACAAAATCTTAAATTTGTATACTTAACAAACATTTGCAGAAGTGTAATTCAAAATGACCTAAAAAAATGATAAAAATCATTGAAGGACTAACCCACTGAACTTGAGGACTTATAATATTGAAGCCCTTATATTAAAAGTCTTTTTATCATTGTCAAAATTTTCCATGTTTATATTATCAATATATTAATCAAAATTTTTATGCATTTAATAACAAATATCTTAGTTTCTATTTTACTTGTTCTTTAAAAAAATAGTAGTAATTAATATTAATAATTTAATACTCATACTTGTTAAAGTATGAAACATATAGTTTAAAAGCTATGGCTATAGCAAGTGAAAAATCCAGCCTAATTTCCTTTTAAGATTGGGAGTCATCTCATTACAAAGGCATGAAAAGTTAATTTCTGCTTCATTATAAATTACTGTGATTTGTAAACTTGCTTGAAATGCCTGCCAGTGCCTTGAACTCACCCATGTCTGGTTTTCCCTGATGAGATAACAACCCTCCCTAAAACTTTAGTGATGACTCATAATTTCTGACTTTCCCTGACCAAATAACAACTCACTCTGAAACTATAATGGTGCATCATAAACTCTGATGTTGTGATCTAAACTTACTCTCTAAGTGCTGAACCATTTAGACCATTAACCTACTACCTGCCTTTGTATTATGCTTGTCAAAATCCTGTTATTTGTGTAAGTTCTCAAGACACCCCCCTTTTGCAACTTTTTGTGCTATAAAACTGCAGTCCTAGAGAATTGGAGTGCTGTCTTCTTTTCCCATGGGTTTCAGGAGAGACTGTTATTCTCAAATGCAGGACTCCCAAAAGACCACCAGAGACCAAGATCAATGTAAGCAGCAAAGAGGTGTTTATTGCAAGCTAGCTCAGTCCTCTACACACACAACAACTTGTGGCTTAGAGGCCCTGAGCCCGGGTTTCCAGCAGTTTTATACACTCTTTGGGGAAGGCAGGTACCCCACATACATCATAGCATCTCTTAGCAAATCATCACAAACCTTGGGAAAATCATAAACAATTCTAAAACATAATTAGCAAATTCACTGGTGGGAACAAGTTGGGTAAGGGTAATTGGTTACTACAAGATGGGGATTCATTTGAACTGATTGGCTTAGGCCATGAGAGGAGTATGTAATGAACTATATGGTTTCCCAAAATGTTGTCAACCACCATAAACTCCTGGAAGGGTCATCTGGCATTCCAGATATTTTCCCTGTCTCATGCTGATTGGTGGCTACTAGGGGGTTGCTATGGGTCCCCACCTAGCCTGACTGAGTCAGAGACACCAAGCACAGCATATCTCTCCTGTTATTTGTAGATAAACAACTCAGCAGGATGGGTATGAGGCTAGCAGTGCTCTCTGGGTCTTTCCAAGGACAAGGGTCATGCCCCCTTTCTTGGACAGTCTTTGCTCTGAGGTAGAGGCTGGTTTCTCACCTTGTACCTTATGGGTTTTTTTATGTATTTTTTTTATCTGTAGCTGGGCACAATACCTTTATTTCACTTATTTATGTTTATGTTGTACTGAGGATTGAACCCAGGGCTTTGCACATGGGAGGGGAACATTCTACTGCTGAGCCACAATCCCAGCCCCTGGTGTGTTTTTTTAATTGGGCATTTTTACTTTAGGGGGTTTCTTCCCAGTTCAAATTTCAATCTGTCACCTAAAAAGAACACAGATAAAAAATCTAAATGAAATTTGATAGTTATTGTCATTATTTTATATTAATTCCTGAATAACATACAAGCATATATAATCCATAAACTGAAGTGACCTTATATGTAAGTTTAAATGAAAATGTTCTGTTGGTTGGGTTAGTTCTCACTTATGGAAAAAACCTTGCCTTAAAATAACAGCAGCCTGAGACTCTGGGGTACATTTCTCAGATTAAAAAAAAAAAAGCAACTCTCAACGAACTGAGATTCTAGCCCTTATTCATGCCAGGGTTGGATAATATTTTCTGTCACTCAAAAAAAGGGCTCACTTCTCTCAGATCCAATGTTCAGGATCTGAAGCCCCTTCCAATCAAGGGCATATTGTGGGAACTGTCCAATCCTGTGTGTCATCAGGGAGGAGGAGGGTGAGTTTTCACTTCTTATCTCCTGAGTCCTCCATTTTTGCCATTTGTAGTATCACACTTCAGAGTCACAGGTTGTTCTGCTTTGCAGGAACTGAGGATCCCAAGTAGCCCTACTCCTGAGAGAACCAGGCAATGGTGAGTGTGCATTGGCCCAGCAAGGGAGACTAGGGGAGAAAGATTATTGGAACCACAAGACTGGCTGTGTTGAAAACAGGATCTAGCATATTGGTACACTGGGTAGTCTCTGGAGTCTGCAGGCTTAAGTCCTCCACTGGGCCACTATGTCCTCAGTCCTACTAACCAACCAGGTGGGGAACATGTCAGTGGCAGAGACTCTTTGCTGCCTTACTTATGCTCAAAGTGCATCCTCAACATCTACATAAAATACTATGTTGCAGGTGTGTTCCTCCAGCCCAGATGCTGGAGATTGACAGATGGAATAAATATCAAAATCAAATCTCCAAGGGCTGTTTTCCTTCAGGAGAGGAGCTGTCAGTTTGGGGTACCTAATTTCCTCTTTAGATAGCTAATTTTCTTTTTGACATTCTTTTATTTTTACATTCTTCATTATTATTATTATTTCGTTAAAGTTAGGTGAACTGAGGGATACTGTCCTACTTAGCCATATCCTTGGTAGTGATGCCAGATTTACAGATAGGTAGTTAGTGTACTTAGGAAATTGTGTCTCATATCCAGTAAAATTAAGAATGAACACCATATTGAGAATGGAGTCCAGGAAAAAGGGAATTGAAAATGTCCCCAAGGCTCTGAATCCATCCCAAGGAAATTTTAATGAAGCAGCTCACAGCAAACATGGAGATGCTAATCCAAAAGCCTTTCCTGCCCAGATTACTCCTTCAGCCCACCTGTCCTCCACACTTTGGGCCTTCCCACCTACATTCCATCACTGCAAGGTAACAGAACAAAGGACAGCAATGTGACAGGAATGCTGAATAGCTGAAGGAAGACCTTATCTATAAAAAAGCTAAAAAGACCTTAGTTAAAAAAAATCCCTTTCATGGATTCTACCTCTTGGGTCCCCTTTTTTTCTCTGGGGAGAAGTCCTTTTTACTGTCCTTTAATAAAGCTTCTACTTTCCACTCTAAACTTGCCTTGGCACACTTCTCTGGTGTTATACTTCAGCACTGGGGAAGCAAGGACTCTTCACCCGTAAACAGCCCTAACAGGTTTAAATTTATTTTGAGAAAGGTCCTATCTAAATTGCTGAGATTATTTTTGTTATGGTTTGATTTATCTAGAATTTTCTATTGCAATAAAGCATACTGTTTATACATACATATGTATTCATATGGGGATCTTACTTATATTGTGATTCTTTGATGATTATTGTAATATTATAATTTCACAATATATATGAATAGTAAGTAGGTCATGATAAGATCTTTTTTTGCTCTTATAATTGGAAAGTTTTTTGGCTAAAGTTACATATAACTTTGTAGATGAATTTTAAAAATGTATGCTTTTGTTTCTTACTTCATTTAAAGTAAAGCTTGTTGATTTTTTTTTATTATTGCATTATTGTTGTATTTAATAGTCAGGTTTATTTTGACATAACTATAAAACATGGAATATAATTTGTTCCCTTTCAGTATCCAGTAGTTCCCCTTTCCCTATTCTCCTACTTTCTTCTATTGTATATTTATTTAAGTTTTTTTTTTAATTATTGCTTTATAGAATACACATAAAAGTAGACTTCACTGTGATATATTCATATTTGTACATAGCAATTTTGGTGAGATATATTGTTGGTTAATTTGGTGGAAAATTATCACCTTTGTAATGATGAGTTTTATCATCTATACATGGGATGTATAATTCAGACTTTTATGTGCTTTTTGTGACTTTTATTTACTCATAAGTTCTACAGATTTTTTTCTAAAAATGTACACATCTGAAATACCACTTGCATAAGGCACTTATATAAAATTTATACATAGTGTTTTATGCTCTTTTTTAAACTGGATATATTATAAAATGTGACTGGCCCTAGTGACCATTTTTCCTACAGATTATTATTTTTTTCTCTTCCAAGATGTATATTGTATTGATCCATGCCCTTGGGCTTCAGGTATTTGGGTGAGTACCATTGCGTACTTATATGTTATCATGATCACATATGCTCTAATTTCAGTAAGTCTCTGTGATGGGGAGTATCATGTATATTCAATAGCAAAATAGTTTCCACAAATAGATACTAATTTAAACTCCTTTTGAGTTAATGATTATTAATTTGTTTTAAATGTTCATCAATGTAACTTAAATTTTCCCATGATTGGTTCTTATTTTGTATTTCTTAAATTTCTAAAGATTTTGAATTTTTATAGTTAATAAATATATCTCATGTATAAATTTGCAGTTCAAACTTCTGTCTTTTATATCTTTTTTGGCTTAAAAGATGAGAAAAGGATCCAAAAATGCAGCTAGAGATTGATTTCAAAAAAAAAAAAAAAAAGCTTTAAATTATTTTTTTAATTGACTTTTTTTCTTTACTCATCATTTATTATAGGTTTCTGGTATGATTGTAAGAGTAGGTAACTTAAAGTGGATTCTAGGGCTTATCTTTATTAATCACTACAGGGAAAAATAAATAAGAAAATTCTCTACACTATGGCTGCAGGAAAATGAATAAATTTCTTTAAAATCATATGGTAACAAAATTGTTAAATGACATATTTACTAAACATCCACTCCTTAAAATTTTTTTTTCTGTAATATTTTTTGCAGTGAATCATGAATTCTATTATCTGCATTTTGGGGCTTAATATAAAATCATATGGAGTAAAATTTGGCCAATCCTAAAAATATTCATACATAATTTGTTGTTTACTTAATGACATGTTGTGGAGATAGCAACTAATGAGCATATTTATTTTTAGAAATAGTTACTTTTTTGCTTTTCAGCTTCTAATAAGCCTTTTAGATTTATTTCCTTACTGACTCACTCAGGGCCACTGATGTGTTTTTTTTTTTCTTTTTCATTTTGTAATCTCCAGGCATTTAGCCTTCTAAGAAATCTGTCTTGAGAGCTCTGTTTCTGAAGAGTTTCTTAACATGAAAGAAAAAAAAAAAGTATTTATGTTGCCCCTAAAATGTATACTCAATGCACTCTCTTCAAAATGGAGACAAAATAATATTTCTCCATACTGACATCCCTGTGTCAGGAGCTAACAATACATTGATGATCTTTGAAGAAATTTCATACAGTTCTGTCTATGGGTAGTTTTCTGTGGGGTGCTGAATTGCCATTTAGTACCCATGTTTTTTCATCTGTACTATGGGAAGAATGTTAGAGGACACAGATGAATAATGCTCTTCTTGGAGACTATGAATACCTGTGTGTTCTGTAGTGCACAGCTGACAAAGCCCCTGGAAGACACTGTGCAGATTCTAATTGGTTAACCATTATCTGCCACTCACATGAATTTTCTTTCAAAAGCTTGTAATAACCTTTTCACTTTAGGCATCGATGTCATCCCCATTCCCAAGAATAAAAGTTTGAATCTTTCTTTTCTGAATTCCAAGTTCAATTTCTCTTGTGGTTCAATGTGGTGCAAATAATTATGGTTGTTTTTTTTTTTTTTTTTTTTTTTTTTTTTTGTCTTTCTTTTACACTGTGTTTCTAATAAAAATGTTCTCAGCTCAAGCTCATATTTCCATGTCCAGTTATGTTTAGAAAATGACATAGAAAATTGTATTTGATAATTTATAAAGGAGAGTTGAGAATATTTCTTGCTCGTGTCTCCCTTCCTTAGAAACTGAATCAGAACTATGCTTGGCCCTTTAAAGGGAGCACCATAACCAATCAGATATATAGAAAAATGTTGATTGTATATTCTCTTCTAAGAATTCTCTGTTCAGATCCTTGGCCCATTTCTTGATTGGGTTATTATTATTATTATTATTATCATCATCATCATCATCATCATCATTATTTGCTTAGCTTTTTGAGTTCTTTATATCCCCTAGAGATTAGTGCTCTATCTGATGTGTGAGGGGGAAAAAATTTATTCTAGGATGAGGCTCTCTCTTCCCCTCACAGATTGTTTCTTTTGTTGAGAATAAACTTTTTCATTTGATTCTATCTCATTTATTGATTATTTGTTTTACTTCTTGTGCTATAGGTGTCTTATTAAGGAAATTGGGGCCTAATCCCACATGATGAAGATTAGAGCCTGCATTTTATTCTATTAGATGAGTTTAATTCCTAAGTTCTTGATACACTTTGAGTTGAGTTTTGTGTATGGTGAGAGACAGTGGTTTGTTGAAGAGTTATATTTACTCTAGTGCATGTTTTTGACACCTTTGTCTAATATAATTTTGTGGGTTAATCTCTGTGTCCTCTATTCTGTACCATTAGTCTTGCAGTCTGTTTTTTTTTTTTTTTTTTTTTTTTGCCAGTGCCATGCTGTTTTGTTACCATTGCTCTGTAGTCTAGTTTAAGTTTTGGTATAGTGATGCCACCTGCTTCACTCTTCCTGCTAAGGATTGCTTTAGCTATCATTGGTCTCTTATTTTTCCAGATAAATTTTATGGTTGCTTTTTCTATTTCTATGAGGAATGCCATTGGGATTTTGATAAAAATTGCAGTAAATCTGTATAGTGCTTTTGGTAGCATGGTCATTTTGATAATATTAATTCTGCCTATTCATGAGCAAGGTAGATCTTTCCATCTTCTAAGGTCTTTTTTTGTTTTTTGTTTTTTTTTTCTTTAGGGTTCTCTAGTTTTTCTTGTTTAGATCTTTCACCTTTTTCATTAAATTGCTTCGCAAGTATCTTATTTTTCTTGAAGTTATTGTAAATGGGGTAGTTATCTTCATTTCTTTCTCAGAAAATTTTTCACTAATATACAGAAATGCCTTTGATTTATGGGTGTTGATTTTATATCCTGCTATTTTGCTAAATTCATTTTCTAGTTATAGATGTTTTCTGGTGGAGCTTTTTGAGTTTTCTAGGTATATAATCATATCTTGCATTTGCAGGTAAATGGATAGCATTGGAGAAGATAATGCTAAGTAATGCTAGCCAATTCCAAAAAAAGAAAATGCCAAATGTTTTGTTTGATATAGAGATGCTGACTCATAATGGCGTAGGGAGGGGGAGCATGAGAGAAATAGATGGATTCTAGATAAAGCAGAGAGGTAGGAAGAAAAGAAAGGGTTCAGGTGGAATACAATAGAGTTCATCATCAAAAGTACATGTATGAAGACACAAATTGGTATCATCATACTTTATATACAACCAGGGATATGAAAAACTTTGCTCTATACATGGAATAAGAATTGTAATGCTTCTGTTGCCACTTATTTAAAAAAAATCATTAAAAATATGAAAAAAATAATAAATTATATACATTAAATATGTGCATATTATATATAGAATATATGCATATATTTATGTTTATGTATAGAAAGACAAGTCTCTTTCCTGAATTTTTAAAAATCAATTAATTTATTAATTTGTTCTAACTTGCTATTAGAGCAGAATGCATTTCACTTCTTAGTACACAAATGGAGCACAAAATTTTATTTCTCTTATACAGAAAGTATAATTACAAAACCCATGTAACTGTACTTTGTGTACAAAATATTTCCATCTCATTCCACCATCTTACCTACCTCTATACCGTCTCCCATCACCTCCCTCCCCTTTGTCTTATTCAAAGTTTTTTCATTTCTTCCATGCTACTTCCCACTTCCCTCATTGTGGATCAGCATCCACTTAGCAGAGAAAACATTAAGTCTTTGGTTTAGGTAAATCAGCTTACTTGCCTTAACATGATATTCTCCAACTCCATTATTTTACTTCCCAATTCCATAATTTTATTCTCTTTTAATGCTCAGTAATATTCCACTGTGTATATAGACCATATTTTCTTTATCCATTCATCTATTGAAGAGTATATAGATTGGTTCTATAGTTTACCTATTGTGAATTGTTTTGCTATGAACATTGATGTGGATATACCACTGTATTATGCTGTTTTAGCTCTTGTTGGTCTAAACTGAGGAGTGGGATAGCTGGGTCGATTTTGGTTCATTTCCAAGTTTTCTAAGGAATCTCCTTATTCTTTTTCCAGATTGGTGTCACCAATTTAGAGTTCTACCAACAGTGGACAGTGGGCCTTTTTCCCCACATCCTCACTAACATATATTTTTGCTTGTATTTTTAATAACTGCCATTCTGATTGGACTAAGATTAAATTTTAGAGTAGTTTTGATTTCCAATTCTTTAATTGCTAGACATGTTGAACATTATTTTTTTATTGATTGATGGATTGTTAATCATCTAAGAAGTGTGTCTCTTCAGTTCCTTAGCCCATTTTATTTAATGATTGGGAAATTTGGTTTTTGGCATTAAGTTTTTTAAGTTCTTTATATATCCTGGAAATTAGGGGTTCTATCTGATGGGCATGTGGTAAAAATTTGCTCCCATTCTCTGGTATCACTTTTCACCTCACTGATTGTTTCTTTTGCTGAGAAGAATCTTTTCAGTTTGAATTCATCCCATTTAGTGACACTTGTTTCTATATCTTGTGCTTTAGTAGTATTCCTAAAGAAGCAAAATTTAAAATCCCCTACCTGGGATTACAGGTGTATGACATCATGCATAGCAACACAATTCATCTTGATTTCAAGTCCACTTTCTTAAGGTGCTTTCATCCTAGGAATTAAAAAAAAATGTTATAGACAGGCCACTGGGTCTAAGGACATGTCATAAAATAAGGAATATACCATTAATCAATTTAAATAATAGACTCAAGTCTTTGGATCTGGTAAAAAAACAAATAAACACACACACACACACACACACACACACACACACACACACACAATCACACACCATACACTTTCTGGTCAAATCTCTCTACCCTCACTCAAGTCAGTTTCTCTCTAGTTTTTTATGTCTCAGGAGATATGTTGGTAAAAAAAAATGTATCTTTAACCTGTAGCATAAAAAGAAGTGGTCATGTCCTTCATCTTCCTGAACTCAGGACAAGCGTAACTCTCAAATATGGTACTGTGAACTGAGATTTTCTAGAGTCTTGACATAGTTTTGAGGGTGCTGTTCCAAAAATACATATACTTCATTAGTAATATTTTAATCACATAATGGTAATATTCACAGAGTGGATAATTTGTGTTATGCTATAAAATTCAATTTTCATATTTTTATATGAATTCTAAAAAAATAATTATCTTTTCACCACATACAATTTTAATGTTCAATCTGTTTCCATACAAGAGAAGTTAACTGACATTTTACAGGATTGTCACTATTTTATTTCCATCCATAAATAATATATTTACATATGTAATCTACAAATTAAATGCTTTTGTGGGTTGGCTGGATTTTACTTCTCCAAGGATACATTGCCTTAAAATAGCTATAGCCTGAGGATCTGGATTTCAATTCTCAGAGCCTCAAAAGACAAATAAATAAATGTATAGACAAGACCCTACAATTCTGACATCATCTATTTGTGGATTTGAGGTTATCTCCTATCACTAAAAAAACTCATTAGGCTCAGATTGAACATATGAAGATATAAGCTGTGTCCAATCAGGAGCCCTTATATAAACATTGTCCAAGCCACACACATTCAGTAAAGAGAAGCAAGTTTTGACCATCTGGTGTGAAGCATGCCGTGTGGGTATCCATTTCTAGGCTCCCTCACTTATGTTCAGTGAACCTTATTTTTTCTTCTGTATAGGTACTTTGTGATTTATAGGGAGGACACTTGGTTCCTACAAATACAGTAAATGATGAGTTTGCATAGAAATCCTGAGACTGAATGGTGAGTGTGGTTGAAACTGGCTACACTGAATCTGGTGGGAACTGGCAATAAATTTTTTTAAAATTTTTATTTGTACTGAAGATTGAACTCAAGGGTACTTAACCATGAAGCTACATTCTCAGTCCTTTTTTTATATTTTATTTAGAGACAGAGTCTTGCTGAGTTACTAAGTGCTCACTAAGTTGCTCAATACAATATATATATATATATATATAATACAATATATATATATATATAATACAATATATATATATATATATATATATATATATATATATATATATATATATCATTATTATATATAATATTGTCTTAGAATTTATGATCCTTTTTTTTTATCCTCCTCAGTCACTGAACTACAGTTGTCCATCCCTAGACCTGGCTCATTTGCTTTTTAAAATCACCAACATTGATATTGGTAACTCTCTCTGTGCTATGTTCATCTTTAATAGCTGTCTAATTTTGCTCTTTTGCTTAAGATTTTCTTTACTTTTAGTAAATGAAATTTACTTTTCATTGGGATGGATGATTTGATAATAAATTCTAGTCATTTTATGGTTTACTATTTTTTTTTTCTGTATGTTTTATTTCAACCTCAGGTTTAGATGAATTCCATTTTTTTTTTGCACCTGTATGGAAGTCTATGTGAATCATAATAACTTGTATGGATATTGTTAAAGAAATGGAACCACAATTTTACCCACTTTTTCAACTGTACAGTATATACCCAAAGAACATAAAATCAGCATACTACATTGACACAGCCACATTAATATTTATAGCAGCACAATTCACAATAGCTAAGCTATAAAGCCAACCATTCAATGATGAATGGGTCCATTCAGTGATGACAGGATAAAAAATTGTTGCTTATATGCACAAGAAACTATGACTCAGCCATAAATAAGAATGACTTTATGACATTTGTCAGTAAATGGATGAATCTGGGGATTTTATTCTAAGTAAAAAAAAAAAAAAAAAAAAAAAAAAAAATTTCTTTAAAACCAAAGGTTGAAAGTTTTTGCTGATATGTGAAATCTAAAGCTCATAAAGTGGGGAAGGGTAAGAAAAAAATATCAGTAGATTGCACAATGGTAAACAATAAATAAATACATAAATAAAAGGGAAGGGGATAGCAATATTAAAGACATAAAAAAATAAAATAAATATATTATATATTATATATATATATGTCTTTAATATTTCTATATCTGATATATACTTAGGTGTATATATATATATACTTAGGTGTATATATGATATATATATATATATATATATATATATATATATATATATATATGTATTAGAAATATTAAAGACATATATATATATATATGTCTTTAATATTTCTATCTCTAATATATATATATATATATATATATATATATATATATATATATATATATATATATATATATATTGTACCATGATAGCCACCAACAAGAACACAATTTTAATTAGGATAAGATATATCCCATTCTTGCATAATGACATAAAAATTGATTTTACTATTAGGTAGAATGAGAAAGAACCAATAAATAAAAAAAACAAATTTTATTTGTTTGAAAAGCTATATGTATATTCTATTATAAACATCATACAATATATACATCAATCAAAATATATATGTACATATTATTTTGTATGTTATAAATTGTTAAAATTATATAAAGGAAAAAACAAACATGATTGTTTTTGCTATTGTTTATATTAATAACATACATAAATACCATAAAATGTTTGAACTTAAATTCATTGTTAAATATTTCCATTAAGTGGTCTGTCTACCTTGTTACATTTCAAAATTTCTCTTATACTATTGGTATTGGAATTGCTAGAAGTCTCACTACATATTGAGAACAGCCAGCTATATCAAAGAAATAACATGAGTTTCTATGCTTTATTAAATCTCTGATTATTGCTATACAATTAAAATTTGAGGATTCCCTTTCTTAATTACCATAATTTTCTCATCTGAAAAAATATGTATAATTTAGATCATAATATACAAAATTACAAATTATATATTTTTGTAGTAATGCCTGAGTCTTATATTGTGTTTCATAAATGAGGAGTATATATCCTTTTTTGATCTTAAATCAGTTTATCTGCAGAAGTAGATAATAGTATCATTGTGTTCCAAAACACCACCTACATGATAGTCTACTAACTCTCATTTCAACTTCAATTACCTTACAGACTGTGTAAATGTTTATGTGGTCAATATGTTATTTATTAATCTATTCTTATTTCAGATACTGTTAACATTCAGGGATATAGTCATTGATTTTACTGAAGAGGAGTGGGAATGCCTTCAGCCTGCTCAGAAAAACTTATATAAAGATGTGATGTTAGAGAACTATAGAAACTTTGCCTTCCTTGGTAAGTTTAATTTCCCTTTAAAATTTTTAATTAATAATTATTATTTAATTTACTTCTGTTGTATCTTTGGGAACCTCTCTATAAGAAGGAGTTTCAGATTTGTGTTTCAAAGAAAAAGGGCATTTTTAGTATAGATATTTTACTCTTTAATATATATTATTTTGCTCTTTAATCTCCCTCTTTCTTGGTGTGTTATACATCCTTCCTTTAGATAAGTAGTACCTAGCATAATTTAGTGATGTAAACTATTGTAGCCTCCACATATCAGGGGACAGTTGAGACATTCAAATGGAGAAATCCAAACTAAAAAAATGTTGGCAGAGTAGTTATTCAACAGAAAAAAAATTCAGAAGCTTAGCCTTTTTTTTATTATAATCATTGAACACATACTGCCCTACATTTATTACATTTTCAAATTCTTTTTAGTCCTCTGTTTTCTTCTTTACTGATGTCCCAGTTTATTCAGAGTAACCACCAAAACTTACCTTTTGTTCTGAGGGCCAGCATGATCTGTTACAAATCTTGTGAGGAAACCTGTAAAGAAGCAAACAGAAGAGAGAGACACTCACAGTGAAAAAGAAAAGAGAAAAAAACTGGCCACTCCTCTTTATGACTGCACATAGCATACCCCAATGTAGCTTATGTTACCATGACTAAATTCTAACCTAGTGTTATTTTATCCCCAAGTGCTAGCTAACCAAGATAAGGTACAGTTACTACAAACTTAGAGCCCCTTCTCCCTAAGGACATCACCACAGAAAGTAGATAGTGCACCTGTATCGTTGTCTTAATAACTTCAGGGAGAAACTGCTAGGCATTACTATTGTGGAACTCAGGGTACCAGTTATCATGACCCTCACACTTTCCTGTCTTTTTCCAAGGTCAGAATACTTACTTACAGCCTCCCCTCCTTTTTAAAGGCCTTTTGAATAAATAATATTACTTATCTTCTTAATGCTGGTGGGGGCAAAAAATAAAGCATCCATAGACAACAGCAAGTGCCAACATCAGTAAACATCCACCTATGAATATTTTTTGACCCAGATAAAATTGAGTAAATATGAAGCTATCCAATCCAACAAGTCTAAACATCAATCATCTTGTTACATCTCTATGTCTACAAAAAAAAAAAAAAAAACAGTTTTTGGATACTCTTTGAAAAAGCTACAAATGTTTATATGTTTTACATTTCTCTTATTCTACTGAGAGTGAATGTAGCTGGTAGATATTTCCTAAATACGTAATGCTATCTTATGAAGTACAAATGGCTGTGGATAATAAAAGTAGCATACTTTTCTTAACTTTATTATATTCCTCTTCTTAATGATGTATTCCTCTTGGATACTGTGGTATCTACAAGAATTTTAATAATATTCTCAAGGTAATTGTGTCTGTACATTTTTATTGAACTGATATATTTTTGAATTTATGAGGACTTTGAATGTACTAATCTGCTACACTCCTGATGTACTTATTTTACCTTAATTTCATGTTATGTATACAAAGTATATTTATCCCACTCTAGAAGGTATTGTTTTATTTTAAATTGTTGTTTATTTCAGCCCTGACTCCTCAAGATACCCAAGAATATTCCCCAGAAAATGGCATAAAACATATATTTCACAAAGTGATAAGTGGAAAATATAGAATTTGTAACCTTGACTATTTACAACAAAAGAAAATATGGAAAACTACAAGTGAGAATAAACACCGGAAATCATATAAAAATTTAGACATTGTTCATCACCAGAGAATTTATACTGGAGAGAAGCCCTACAGATATAAACAATTTGACAAAGCTTTTAGTAAAAAAATAGGTCTTATTTACCACAGAAGAACCCACACTGGAGAGATGCCCTACAAATGTAAAGAATGTGGCAAAGCTTTCAGTCGAGAATCACACCTTATTTGCCACAGGAGAACTCACACTGGAGAGAAGCCTTACAAATGTAAAGAATGTGGCAAAGCTTTCAATCAAAAACCACACCTTATTTTCCACAGCAGAAATCACACTGGAGACAAGCCTTACAAATGTAAAGAATGTGGCAAAACTTTTAGTCAAAAATCAGACCTTTTTAGGCACAGCAGAACTCACACTGGAGAGAAGCCCTACAAATGTAAAGAATGTGGAAAAGCTTTCAGTCAAAAAGGAGGCCTTACTTGCCACTGGAGAACTCACACTGGAGAGAAGCCCCACAAATGTAAAGAATGTGGCAAAGCTTTCAGTCAAAAATCAAACCTTATTTGCCACAGAAGAACTCACACTGGAGAGATGCCCTACAAATGCAAAGAATGTGGAAAAGCTTTTAGTCAAAAAGCAGACCTTTTTAGGCACAGCAGAACTCACACTGGAGAGAAGCCCTACAAATGTAAAGAATGTGGAAAATCTTTCAGTCAAAAATCAAACCTTATTTGCCACAGCAAAACTCACACTGGAGAGAAGCCCTACAAATGTAAAGAATGCAGCAAAGGTTTCAGTCGAAAATCACACCTTATTCGCCACAGAAGAACTCATACTGGAGAGTAGCCCTACAAGTGTAAAGAATGTGGAAAAGCTTTCAGTAAAAAAATAGACCTTAGACCTCATTTGCCACAGGAGAACTCACACTGGAGAGAAGCCCTACAACTGTAAAGAATGTGCCAAAGCTTTCATTTGAAAATCACACCTTATTTGCCACAGAAGAACTTACACTGGAGAGAAGCCTCACAAATGCAAAGTATGTGACAAAGTTTTTACTCAAATATCAACCCATATTTTCCTCAACAGAATTCACACTGGAGAAAAGCCCTACAAATGTAAAGAATGTGGCAAATCTTTTAGCCATAAAACAGACCTTATTCACCACAGAAGAACTCACCCTGGAGAATAGCCCTACAAAAGTGAATAAGTGGCAAACTTTTAAGAAAAAATAAAACTTTATTCACCACAGCAGAAGACACCCTGGTGAATGTGAAGTGTAAATAAAGTGATAATACTTTTAAAGAATAACTAAACCTCATTAACAAAAGAATTTATACAGAAACGAACCCCTACAAATGAAAACAATGTAGCAAAGCTTTTAATAAGAAATCAATTCTTTTTCACCACCAAGCTATTTATTCTGGAAAGAAGATATAAATGTAGAGCATATAGAAACATTTTAAATTATATATCATACATTACTAGACATAAGAGAAAACACACTGGAAAGAAGCTTTACAAATGAGACCATTGTACCATTCCTCTAAGAAAGAGTCAACATATAATCCTCACCACAATAACCATAATAGAGAAAACGTTTTGAAATGTGAAAATTGACAATGTGACAATGCCTCCAAAATTAATTCACCAAATCTCAGCACCTGTGGATACATACTGGTTAGAGAGAATACAAATGGGAAAAAAAAATCATAACCACCAGTTTCTTAAACACTACTGATTTTTGGAGAATTTATTGTGCCCAGAAATCCTAAAATGTTAAATAATATTTTGAAAATTTGTTCAAATTTTAAATTCATTAAACATCTGAAAACTCATACCAGTAATGAACATTGAATTTTTTTTTCCAAAATGTATGCCTTATATAAAAATGAAACATTTATAATAAACACTTTGACAAATGTGTGATTATAGTAAAGTCATTATTTAAACATTACACCTTGATGTATATGAGGGCCAGTAAAAGACATTACTCATTTAAATATAGAAAATAAGTAGTTGCGTTTAAATTTTGCTTAAAATTTTTAATCATTATCAAGTTATTTGGTAGAAATATCAGTCATAAATATCATACATGCATAGTGTAGAAACCTCATCTTAAAAAGCATATAATTTTTGTTTTCTAAATCAAAAATTACTATTTTTATTTTTAAATACTGGAGAGAAAAATATATGAAATCTATTTTTTGATGTTTAACTCTGAATTGTAACATATTAAACTGTATTTTTTTGCATGCCAGTTTATATTTAGGGATTTTTAAAGACTGAGCCAAATTCCTAAGCCCTCTCCCCACTTTTTCAAATATTGAGACTCTCTTGCTAAGTTGCTTGAAACCACACTAAGTTGCTGAGGCTGAATTTAAACTTCTGAAACTACTCAGATTCCCAGTTTTCTTGGATTACAAGCATGGACCATCATGCCCAATATACAGTGCATTGTTTTTACCTATATTTACCTTATGTATTCAATATGTCTTTATAACTGAATATTTGTTTATACATTAACACTCATGTATTTCATCCTGTTTTTAATTGACAGACATCACAGTGTTCTACTTGAGTAAATGTTTTATGTAACAGTAAAACATACTATTGAGTAAATAATACTCTAACATCTCTTAATTCTTTTACACATTTTAATCAAACTTAAAGTGGAATATAATTTGCATAAGCCAGATCATTATATTTTTTTTCTGTTTGTATTTATGGTGAAATAAGAGTTATAAGAAGGACATAGATATAGGAAAATAAGCCCCAGATTTTCATTTTAACGTTTCCTAGTGATTTGAATAGACTGAATTTCCACAAACTTAAAGGTAGCTCTTTCAAGAGAGAAGAGCTCTATCTTTCTTGTGTGTGAATAATGACCTTCTAGACTTCAGCCTCGTTGGAAACATTTCATTTTTCTGTGAATGAGATCAATTGGTGTTTTTATGTACATTAGTAAATTCTGACATCACTGCTATTTTATAGGTAGTGTTATTTCAGTTAAGGAATCAGAGAAATAGATCTGGAGTCAAGGTTGAGTGAGGCCTTATAGTTATGACAAAATAATCATTGAGCTATGTTTCATAGTCTTATTTTCTGTGGACCAATTAGTAAGAGGTAAACTGATAAGGTTGTATGTAAAGATTAAGTTTCTTATCATTAAATTTTAGCAGCTACAATAGGGCAAAGGCTTCTTATACATGGAATCCATACAAAAATAATATTGAATATCATTCACAATTTTATTAATATTATATGTAATTCATGAAGAACTGAGTTTACAATAATATATGTCTAAGAACAAGGTCTGGGGACATTGTACACTCTCCAATATAGACATGTTTATACCAATTTATTTTATTTATTTATTTTTTTTTTTTTCACGCAATTGGGATTCTCATTTATTGCTGGTAGAAATGCAAAATGGTATGTCCATGTACAATTCTGATAAAAGTCTATTGCTTTAATTCTTTTTTTTTTTTTAATTTTTTATTGTGGGTTGTTCAAAACATTACAAATTTCTTGACATATCATATTCCACACTTTGATTCAAGTGGGTTATGAACTCCCACCTTCACCCCATACACAGATTGCAGAATCACATCAGATACACATCCATTGATTTACAAATTGCCATACTAGTGTCTGTTGTGCTCCACTGCCTTTCCCATCCTCCCCCCTCCCCCCTCCCCACCTCTCCCCTCCCCTCCCCTCCTCTCTCTCTACCTCCTCCACTGTATAACCCTGAGGGTCTCCTTCCATTACCATGCAATTTCCCTTCTCTCTCCCTTTCCCTCCCACCTCTCATCCCTGTTAAATGTTAATCTTCTTCTCCTGTTCTTCGTCCCTACACTGTTCTTAGTTACTCTCCTTATATCAAAGAAGACATTTGGCATTTGTTTTTTAGGGATTGGCTAGCTTCACTTAGCATAATCTGCTCTAATGCCATCCATTTCCCTGTAAATTCTATGATTTTGTCATTTTTTAATGCAGAGTAATACTCCATTGTGTATAAATGCCACATTTTTTTTATCCATTCGTCTATTGAAGGGCATCTAGGTTGGTTCCACAGTCTTGCTATTGTGAACTGTGCTGCTATGAACATCGATGTAGCAGTGTCCCTGTAGCATGCTCTTTTTAGGTCTTTAGGGAATAGACCGAGAAGGGGAATAGCTGGGTCAAATGGTGGCTCCATTCCCAGCTTTCCAAGAAATCTCCATACTGCTTTCCAAATTGGCTGCACCAATCTGCAGTCCCACCAGCAATGTACAAGTGTACCCTTTTCCCCACATCCTCGCCAGCACTTGTTGTTGTTTGACTTCCTAATGGCTGACAATCTTACTGGAGTGAGATGGTATCTTAGGGTGGTTTTGATTTGCATTTCTCTGACAGCTAGAGATGTTGAGCATTTTTTCATGTACTTGTTGATTGACTGTATGTCCTCCTCTGAGAAGTGTCTGTTCAGGTCCTTGGCCCATTTATTGATTGGGTTGTTTGTTTTCTTATTGTCTAATTTTTTGAGTTCTTTGTATACTCTGGATATTAGGGCTCTATCTGAAGTGTGAGGAGTAAAGATTTGTTCCCAGGGTGTAGGCTCCCTATTTACCTCTCTTATTGTTTCTTTTGCTGAGAAAAAACTTTTTAGTTTGAGTAAGTCCCATTTGTTGATTCTAGTTATTAACTTTTGTGCTATGGGTGTCCTATTGAGGAATTTGGAGCCCGACCCCACCGACTGTAGATCGTAGCCAACTTTTTCTTCTATCAGACGGCGCATCTCTGATTTGATATCAAGCTCCTTGATCCATTTTGAATTCACTTTTGTGCATGGCGAGAGAAAGGGATTCAGTTTCATTTTGTTGCATATGGATTTCCAGTTTTCCCAGCACCATTTGTTGAAGATGCTATCCTTCCTCCATTGCATGCTTTTAGCCCCTTTATCAAATATAAGATAGTTGTAGTTTTGTGGATTGGTTTCTGTGTCCTCTATTCTGTACCATTGGTCCACCGGCCTGTTTTGGTACCAGTACCATGCTGTTTTTGTTACTATTGCTCTGTAGTATAGTTTGAAGTCTGGTATCGCTATACCGCCTGATTCACACTTCCTGCTTAGCATTGTTTTTGCTAATCTGGGTCTTTTATTTTTCCATATGAATTTCATGATTGCTTTCTCTATTTCTACAAGAAATGCCGATGGGATTTTGATTGGCATTGCATTAAACCTATAGAGAACTTTTGGTAATATCGCCATTTTGATGATGTTAGTTCTGCCTATCCATGAACAGGGTATATTTTTCCATCTTCTAAGATCTTCTTCTATTTCTCTCTTTAGGGTTCTGTAGTTTTCATTGTATAAGTCTTTCACCTCTTTTGTTAGGTTGATTCCCAAGTATTTTATTTTTTTTGAAGATATTTTGAATGGAGTGGTTGTCCTCATTTCCAATTCAGAGGATTTGTCGCTGATATACAGGAATGCCTTTGATTTATGTGTGTTGATTTTATATCCTGCCACTTTGCTGAATTCATTTATTAGCTCTAATAGTTTCTTTGTAGAGCCTTTTGGGTCTGCTAGGTATAGAATCATATCATCTGCAAATAGTGATAATTTAAGTTCTTCTTTTCCTATTTTTATGCCTTTAATTTCTTTCGTCTGTCTAATTGCTCTGGCCAGTGTTTCGAGAACTATGTTGAACAGAAGTGGAGAGAGAGGGCATCCCTGTCTAGTTCCAGATTTTAGAGGGAATGCCTTCTGTTTTTCTCCATTCAGAATGATGCTAGCCTGAGGCTTAGCATAGATTGCTTTTACAATATTGAGGTATGTTCCTGTTATCCCTAGTTTTTCTAGAGTTTTGAACATAAAGGGATGCTGTACTTTGTCAAATGCTTTTTCCGCATCTATCGAGATGATCATATGGTTCTTATTTTTAAGTCTATTGATGTGGTGAATAACATTTATTGATTTCCGTATATTGAACCAGCCTTGCATCCCAGGGATGAATCCTACTTGATCATGGTGTACAATTTTTTTGATATGTTTTTGTATCCGATTTGCCAGAATTTTATTGAGGATTTTTGCATCTAGGTTCATTAGAGATATTGGTCTGTAGTTTTCTTTCTTTGAAGTGTCTTTGTCTGGTTTAGGTATCAGGGTGATGTTGGCCTCATAGAATGAATTTGGAAGTTCTCCCTCCTTTTCTATTTCCTGAAGTAGCTTGAAAAGTATTGGTATTAGTTCTTCTTTAAAGGTTTTGTAAAATTCTGCTGTATACCCATCTGGACCTGGGCTTTTCTTAGTTGGTAGTCTTTTTATGGTTTCTTCTATTTCCTCAATTGATATTGGTCTGTTTAGGTTTTCTATATCCTCCTGACTCAATCTGGGCAGATCATATGACTTAAGAAATTTATCTATGCCTTCACTATCTTCTAATTTATTGGAGTATAAGGATTCAAAATAGTTTTTGATTATCTTCTGTATTTCTGAAGTGTCTGTTGTGATATTGCCTCTTTCATCCCGTATGTTAGTAATTTGAGTTCTCTCTCTTCTTCTCTTCACTAGCATGGCTAAGGGTCTGTCGATTTTGTTTATTTTTTCAAAGAACCAACTTTTAGTTTTGTCAATTTTTTCAATTGTTTCTTTTGTTTCGATTTCATTAATTTCAGCTCTGATTTTAATTATTTCTTGCCTTCTACTTCTTTTGCTGTTGTTTTGCTCTTCATTTTCCAGGATTTTGAGATGAAGTATGAGATCATTTAGTTGTTGGTTTTTTCTTTTTTTAAGGAATGAACTCCAAGCAATGAATTTTCCTCTTAGAACTGCTTTCAATGTGTCCCATAGATTCCGATATGTTGTGTCTGTGTTTTCATTTATCTCTAAGAATTTTTTGATTTCCTTCTTGATGTCTTCTATAACCCATTGATCGTTCAGTAACCTATTGTTCATTCTCCAAGTGATGTATGCTTTTTCCTTCCTTCTTTTATCGTTGATTTTCAGTTTCATTCCATTATGATCAGATAAGATGCATGGTATTATCTCTACTCCTTTATATTGTCTAAGAGTTGCCCTGTGACATAATATATGATCTATTTTTGAGAAGGATCCATGTGCTGCTGAGAAAAAAGTATAATTGCTTGATGTTGGGTGGTATACTCTATATATGTCAATTAAGTCTAGGTTATTAATTGTGTTATTCAGTTCTATAGTTTCCTTATTCAACTTTTGTTTGGAAGATCTGTCCAGTGGTTTGTTTTCCTCTTTGATTATCCCCCCCCCCTTTACTGTCCTACCTCCCACTGTTGGTTTTCATTGTTATTTTCCATTTCCTCTTCCTGTAATGCTTTGGCGAGGATGTTTTGAAGAGATGGTTTTCTAGCTGCGAATTCTTTAAACTTTTGTTTATCGTGGAAGGTTTTAATTTCATCCTCCATCCTGAAGCTTAATTTCGCTGGATACACAATTCTTGGTTGGAACCCATTTTCTTTCAGTGTTTGAAATATGTTATTCCAGGATCTTCTAGCTTTCAGAGTCTGTGTTGACAGATCAGCTGTTATCCTGATTGGCTTACCCCTAAATGTAATCTGCTTCCTTTCTCTTGTAGCTTTTAAAATTCTCTCCTTATTCTGTATGTTGGGCATCTTCATTATAATGTGTCTAGGTGTGGATCTCTTATGATTTTGCACATTTGGCGTCCTGTAGGCTTCTAGGATTTGGGATTCTGTCTCATTCTTCAAGTCTGGGAAGTTTTCTTGTATTATTTCATTGAATAGACTTCTCATTCCTTTGGTTTGGAGCTCTGTACCTTCCTGTATCCCAATGACTCTTAAATTTGGTCTCTTAATGTTATCCCATATTTCTTGGATGTTCTGCTCATGGTTTCTTAACAGTCTTGCTGAGCTGTCTATGTTCTTTTCCAGTTGAAATACTTTGTCTTCATTGTCTGATGTTCTATCTTCTAAGTGTTCTACTCTGCTGGTAGTATTCTCCATTGAGTTTTTAAGTTGGTTTATTGCTTCCTGCATTTCTAGGATTTCTGTTTGTTTGTTTTTTATAACCTCTATCTCCCTGTATAGTTGATCCTTTGCTTCCTGGATTTGTTTGCGTAATTCGTTGTCGAAGTGATCTTTCATTGTCTGATTTTGCTGTTTAATGTCTTCCTTGATACTCCAGATCATCTGAAGCATGTATATCCTGAATTCTTTATCTGACATTCCATCTGCTGCAGCTGTTACCTCTTCTAAAGTTGCGTTGACCTGCATTGCTTGTGGTCCTTTCTTTCCTTGTCTTTTCATACTGCTTGCGTATCTTTCCTGCAGGTGCGGGCGGCGGCTCTGCTCTCTTCTTATTCCAATTGGGGTGTCGTGGCTACCACGCCGGCAGGTCACTGGGCCTGTTCTGGGAGCTGGCGGCGGCTCTGTTCTGCCCCTACTCCAATTGGGGTGACGAGTGTACCACGCCGGCAGGCCACTGGGCCTGATCCGCCGGTCGGTTGCAGGTTTGCCTACCCTGCAGGCGCGGGCGGCGGCTCTACTCTGCCCCTACTGCAAATGGGGTGACGTGTCTGTCGTACCGGCAGGCCACTGGGCCTGTCCCGCTGGTCGGTCACAGATCTGCCCACCTTTCTTGCACGGGTGGAGGCTCTGCTCTGCCCCTACTCCAATTGGGGTGTCGTGACTACCCCGCCTGCAGGACACTGGGCCTGTTCCTGGCACGGGCGGCGACTCTGCTCTGCCACTACTCCAATTAGGGTGGTGTTTGTACCACGCCGGCAGGCTCCTGGGCCTGATCCGCAGGTCTGTTGCAGGTCTGCCTACCTTGCAGGCGCGGGCGGCGGATCTGCCCTGCCCCTCCTACCACGCCTGTGGACCCCTGGGCCTGATCTACAGGTTGATCACTGGTCTGCTCACCCTGAGGTCACGGGTGGCGGTTCTGCTCCGCCCCCGATTGGGGTCACGTGACCACCACACCGGCAGGGCCTGATCCGGGCGTGGGAGAAGGATCTGCTCTGCCCCTACTCCAGTTGGGGTGACGTGTGTACCACACTGGCAGGCCACTGGGCCTGACCCGCCAGGCTGTCACAGGTCTGTTTACCTTGCACGCTCATTCGTCACAGTGCGAACCGCGGCTCTGCCCTGCCCCTCCTACCACGCCCATGTACCACTGGGTCGCGGGTCTGCCCACCTTGCGGTTGCGGGTGGCGGCTCCGCTCCGCCCCCTCTCCAATTGGGGTCACGCGGTCACCACGCTGGCAAGCTGCTGGGCCTGCTCCGGGCGCTGGCGGCGGCCCGGCTCCTTCCCTCTGGCTCGACGACAAATTGAGGAGACTCGGGTGACTGTGCCTCACCCCCCCTACCAGGAGACCAACTGCTTATGTCACCACTGGTATTGATGAAGTTCCCTCCTCCGCCGCTTTCTGCAGACATCAGATCTCTGCCATGTTGGTGTCCTATGCGAATGGCAGCATTTCGTTCCCCTTGCCGGGCAACCAAAGCACCGGGTGAGTCCTGACCGGCCCTCAGCAGGACCCGCACCGAGAAGCAGTTTCCGCGGGCTCCTAGCCCCGGGCCAGGGAAGTTCCGGGAGCCGGAACTCGGCCACTCCGTGCTCGGTGTAAGCTCCTATAAATGTAAGCTCCAAGAAGCAGTCCCCGCGGGCTCAGTTCCGGGAGCCGTAATTCGGCTCCTTAGTGCTTGTTGTATGCTCTGGTAGGCGCAGGGTCCAAGAAGCAGCCTCCGCGGGCTCAGCAGCTGCTCCGCGCTGGGTATTCACTCCGATAAGATCAGGTTCTAAGAAGCACCCAGGCGCTGAGCCCTAGCAATCTGTCTGCAAGCCGCAGGCGAATTGCAGCCTGAAATTACCTGTTCTATGGCTGAATGAGCTGCGGTCAGTTGAAAACAGCGGTGGTGACGTCAGTTTACCAACATGGTGGCTGCTGGCCTCCTCTGTGGTCTGACCGGTGTGGAGAACTGAGATGGACCGCTTCCTTCCCCCGTCTCGAACCCAGAATTCAGCCCTGAGTACGGTGCTTGCGCGGCTGGCAGAAACTGCAGCGCTGTAACCCTGCGTCTCTATCCCAGCGCACGCTGCAGATTCTAGCCTCGGGCCGATTTGCTGAATAAGCAGTGCGACAAACCTCTCGCGTTTGAGTCCCCGTAGCTGATCCTCGTGCGATGGAAATCCTTCCTCCAGGTTCCGGAGCACCCCACTATTGCTGGAAATTCCTAACAAGATATCCTTTAGCCGTCCTGACTTGTCATACTCCCACACAGTGAAGCAGCACACGGGGGCAATGCACTCCCCTCGCCGCCATCTTTAAACTTCTCTATACCAATTTAATTATACATGAAACTACACTAAATGAGAATGAAAATCAATTGGATCAACACACAACAATATACAAATAAAAACTTGTGAAGACTTAAGCAAAAGACCAATAGTGGATGAAGTGTGGCTTCCAAATGCTAGGAGGAAAATGGACATATAATCAGTTAGAGGTAATTGAATAAAGATAAGTTACCCACTTTGAGTTAGAACAGCATTTGATAGAAAAAGAGTCACAAAGTTAGCAAAGATTATTCACTTCCATTTGTATGCTTTGCAATACATTCCAAAAGATTTCTGCATGTTTTATTTCAGTCAAATTGTGAAACAATCTAGAAATTAAAAAAATAAAATAAAACAGTTATTGCTTGTCTGGTTTTAAAAGCAAGAAAAAAAATAGAGATTTATTGAGCTAGAAAAAGTTACTAGTTAGAGGTAAAAAATAGAACTGAGATTTCCAGAGTCTCAGTATAATGTATTTCAGCCATCCCTGGCTTCACAGAGCATTTTTGGTTAATAAAGAATTTGTTCACTCTCATACAACTTAAAGAACATTGCTTTTTTTTAGTCAGTCTTTTCCATTAATAACAATGATGTACCTTTCAACAGTTTCCAGCCACAAAAATACACAATTTCAGAAATCTTCTGGTTCATCCTCCATATATTCTGTCACAGTATTCACCAGGACAAGATAATATAAACCTTTTGGCAGCCCCATCAAAGCATTCACTTCTATTAATTTTAAGGCCAAACATATACTGCAGAGAAAAGTATGATACATGCAACAACATAGTTTTACTTAGTAAAAATATTTTTTAATGAAAAATATATCCCAACTGCTTTGTCTTGGGATTGCATTAGAAAAATATGAGGAAATTATACTGTGTATTATGACCTCAGGATATGAGCCTTAAAATTACCTTAAAATAAAAAAGAATATTTTCTGTTTATTTTTAAATATTATTTTTATATTTCAAACATTCAAATCAAATTTCACAGCAATCAATGGTATAAAAAATATGAGAAAAACAACTGCAGTTTGGTGTCTCATTGTGACCTTTCAATACCTGCTGTAGTTTGCCTGTTGGTTCCACTTTTAATTTAAAAAAATATTTTTTCCATACAGTTTGAGTGAAGTGGAGGACAAAATCTCCTGCAATTTTTTTCCAGGGCTAGCCATCATACTTGAAATAACTGGACCCCAAATCAAAATATGTTTACTGTACATTCTAATTATATCAGTTCTTAACTTATCTAGCATAAAACAAATCTGCTTTCTTCTGTTAGAATATCTTGAGCCCAAATATATGTAACCTGGGAGCTAAAATAAGTATGACATAAATGAAGAGGTCTTTTTTGCATAAGGCAAATTGCACTTTTTTAAATTTGATTTTTCTTCTTGTGAAGATGTACACTTCTCTACCTACAGTGGTATTATGATTGATGGTTACTTGTGTGAATACACGAGGCTTAAAATGCAGCTATATGATTTTTAGTCCTTTCACTGGTAAAAAAATACTATAATTTGTATTCTAATAAGAGACTCAAAATGGTGCTAGACAAATCTATTTTTTTAATCTGCCTCTTTATTCATGGTATTCTAATTGTTTTGATCTAGTCAGTTCAGACCATTTCTGATTAATGGGTATCATCAAGATGTAGCCATGTATTCAAATTCCCTCTATGATCAGTAGCAATACTTCCCATTAAAAATCAAAACATTCTCATAGGGAATTTGCTATATTTTAAGGAGCCACTCTTGCTTTTTCTTTACTAAACAGAATCAATTCCACATAGTTGAGTCCCAAAGTAAATGGCAATACATTAACCTAAGCACTGTGAGGAAAATACAAGATATCATCTTTGAAATATATAAAAAATAAGAATCACAAATGCTAAGACATTACCATCTAAACTATACCAGGGATTTTAAAATGTTATCTTAGATGTTCTACTCATTCATAGTAAGAGGCCTTAGAACTCAAAGTCATTTTATCTTGTTGTTTTAGTCTGTTTTATAATGCTATAGAAAAATACCAGAACCAGGCCAATGTATAAAAAGAGATATAAATGCATAAAAATATTTTCTGAGGGTATGGGGTTGGGGCTCAGTGGTATTGTACTCACCTAGCATATGCAAGGAGCTGGGTTCAATCCTCAGTACCACATAAAAATAAATAAATAAATAAAATAAAGGTATTGTGTCCAACTACAACTAATAAATAAATAAATAAATATATTTTTGAATACATAGTTCTGAAGATATAAGTGCATTGTACCAGAATCTTCTCAGCTCCTGTGACAGCCCCTTCACCTGCATTACACATGAGATGGCATTACGGTGAGGGCTCATTTGAGAGGTAGAGAGAACATAAGGAGATAGGAAGTCAGAGAAATCCATTAAGAAGACATGCTCTTTTTGTAAAATCTGCTTTAATAAGAACTATGTTGTGTCCCATGAAAACTATCTTGTGTCCCCCAATGATCTAACCACAATCTACTAGATCTCACTTCTTAAACATTCTACTATTTTCCAACTCTCTCCCTTTGGAAACTAAGTTCCCAAAACATGAGTATTTGGGGGACATACTCAATTAATAATGAAAGTAATATGAGAAAGACAATGTAAAAAATGAGACATGCAATGTCATTTCTTAGTACTAGATACTACAATAAAATACACTAATATTCTTTCTCAAGGCACATTTTTTTTTGAAGCATAGTTCCAAAAATCTGCAAATGCAATTAAATTTTACTTATTATACACAGATAAGTACTTTAAAATGAGGAAATACCTGGAAATAATTCCTTTGGCATATTTATATTTTCTAGAAAATAGGGTCAGGTTTAATATAATACATCTTCTACATTTTCAGTGACAGAATTTTTAAATTTTAAGTAAACTTCTCCTGTAGGCTCAAAATTCACTATATAACTATGGTATTAATACAATTAGTGATGGATGTTACAAAAAAATTAGTATTTTTAAAAGAGTTGTTTGAAATGAAACACTAGATCAACACATGATCCTTCAAACAAAATATAATAATGCATGCACAGCAATAAATTTGGAATAAAGACGGCATAGGTATTTATTACCTACAGAACTTTGAAAACACATGCTTTGGACCTAAAAGACAATTAAGAGAGGGTTGCGAGACCCCATGGTATTTCCCCAGCACTGCCTGAGCTATGCCAGAGATGCTTGAATATCTGGATATGCCCTAGACACCCTTTTAAGCAGAGACCACCAGTGAAATCAAGGGTAAATTATCTCTTTCTCAGCTGTGGATTGGACACCAAACTCTGGCTTTTAGCATCTCTTTAAGCACCTCCAATCCCTGAAGTAGCATGAACTCTCAGACAATGAAGAAGTAACAGCCCACTCTCACAGCTCCTCCTCATCCTGTGATGAGCCCATAAATATCAATACCCTGTTCCTGTTCACTCTCTTACTCTTACTCTCTCTTACTCTTTTATGCTTACTCTCTCTTACTCTCTTACCTTTTATCTCTCTCTCTTACTCTCCTCTCTCTCTCCCTCCTCTCTTTCTTCCCCCTCTCCTCTATCTTCCCCCTCTCCTCTCTCTCTTCCCCCTCTCCTCTCTCTCTTCCCCCTCTCCTCTCTCTCCCCCTTTGTTCTCTCTCTCTCTCTCTCTCTCTCTCTCTCTCTCTCTCTCTCTCTCTTTCTCTACCTTCTTTTCCTCTCCCTCTTCCCTTCTCTATTGACCCCCTTCTCTTCTGCAATGGCCGCTATTGTCCTGCTAATAAAATCTCAGACAGGTAAACGGTTGTTTTGGCTTGTTGAGTTTACAGAGCTTTCCCACCATCCTTTACAGCTTTAAAAAGAAGAATCATTTGATACTTTGTAATCAAATGCTCATTCTTGTCCTCTCTTATTCTTCCATAGACAGAGATACCTTACTAGAATGTATTTAAGTTGGGATTCCCCATTGTAGACTTGGCAGGATGATATGTCCTCATTTCATTCTAATACTCTCTCCTGGGTCAGTTGTTTCTGAGGTATCCACAGCTGTCATGTCTATATCATTTTGGAGTGTGTAAGACTTTTGAATTTGTGTCCTCTCCTGCCAAGAGGAAACAATCTGAAATATAGTGTGGAGATTATCTGGGGAGTAGTTGGATGCCCTGGACCTGAAATAAATTTCCTGAGACACCCTTCACTGAAGTCTTTATTTTTTCTTTGACTACTGGCAATACTGCTACATGATAATGGGTATGCAGTCATTTCTTTGACTTCCTAATTTTAACTTCTTGAATTTATACCCAGACTTAATTTAACCATGTTATATTTTATTTCTCTTTTAAATAGTTCAAGGAGTCTATATTATTTTCACAAATGACTTTCCTAAACTTACATTTTCACCAACAGTGTGCAAGCATTTTCTTTTTCACATATTCATAGTTTCTTGACCTTTTTTGTTATTAGATTGTTGACAAAACTATTCTGTCTCTTTTTTGGTGGTAGGTCTTGGTAATTGAACTCCAGAGAACTCAACCAATGAGCCACATCCCAAGCCCTATTTTGTATTTTATTTAGAAGCAAGGTCTCACTGAATTGCTTAGTACCTTATTTTTTTCTGAGGCTGGACATTGAACAAAGGTCCTCCTGCCTCAACTTTACAAACTTCTAGGATTACAGGCATGTGCAACCATTCCTGGTGACAAAAGGTACTCTAACACCTGTGCTCAGTATACAAGTGGTCACTTTTTGACTTGTGCATCAAATCTGTCATGAAAGATTGTAGAATCCAGTCTGTCAAATAGCCACAGAGAGAATATGCAGAAACCTGTTCTGGGAATTCACAACTGTATGTGCTTTCTAACCCCTTCTCTGAACTACTGCTGGAGATTTTAGCAGCCCATTGAGATCCTTGCAAATCAATGGAAAACCAATAGTTTTTGATCTAGGGAAGATTTGCATATGATCACTAGTAAGCTTCATTCCCAGAACTTGAGCATTTGGAATGGCTTTCTCTTTGGGGTCCTCTGCCTAAGCTTCCTACCTTTCTTTTGAAGAGTGTTTTGTTATATGTGAGGTAACTAGTTTCTTCCATTGAATGGGAGATTTTAAGACATTAAATCTGTCAGTGAAGAAAAATTTTCCTGCTGGGAAAAATTGGCTGTAATGGAATTTTTAGAGGGGCAAGCTGGATACTGGAGCTCTTTGTGTGCTGAACACCCATAAATGCATAAACCAAATTATTTGTGATTTAAACTTCTCTGTCCTTGTCCCAGGGTTTTAAGCCCATGGATGCCCCTGCATGAAGATAGATAACTATCAATTTTTTTCCTGTATTTTTAGTACTATGAATATGAAGATCTTTCTTCAGCACAAGCAAAATTATGATCTAAAGGACAGAAAACTATTTAGAGGTAGGGTGATATATATATATTATATATAATATATAATCCCAATCTTCCTCTTCTCAGGGTACCACTGGCTGTTGGTAATTCTGTTCCAATTACATAGCACATTGCCTAAGGCTGGACTTAGGCCCAAGTCGACTCTAGCTTTTAAAATCAACAAGTGGCAGATATTTTCCCAGTTGTATAGTTTGTATAAATCTCTTGACTCATTTTTTTACTTTGCCTAAGAGAAACTTAAAACATAATATTTACATTTAATATATTCATGGATGGAGAGAGAGTCAGGAGCTAGTATTCATTTATATCCTCAACATTGTCCTCCCTTAAGATATGCCTTCTATAGGTGGGCTGGAATTTTAACCCAGTGCTTTACAGATTCTATACACAAACTATACCAGTGAATTCTGCCTCCAAGTTGATCTTTCTTTAGGTTTGGCCATGTCATCCATTCACATATGATGTTGTTCTTGAGGTGTTAGTAGTATTTTTTAGCTTGTGACCACAAATGTTTCTCTTCTGAGTTGATGGAGCACTCAAAACACAAAAGACATATAAGCCCTCTCTTAGGGAAGATGGTATTAATAAAGCAGACCCCATGGGGTCTGAAACCCATATTTTTATGATATGGAAGACCCTCCAATAGACTGGGTCTTCCAAACATTGTTTGCAAAGATAGAGAAAAGTCAGTTTATTGAACAAAATTAGTAATGTGGGTCTGTGCCTCTGCAGAGGAGAATAAGTGGTAAAAGAGCCACAAAAGTGAGTTCAGGACTGGACATTACAACATATAGCTACAAAATCCTGAAAACAAGAAAACAAGAAGTCAGAGAGCACTTTACCCACTTAAGCTCATTTGAGAAAATCAAATTCAGATGAACAGCAGAGGACAGAGGCATAGCCAAAGGGATATAACAGTATCTTATTTTTCTACTAAATTTCTGTTATTATTTCCCACAATTATAGAGTTCTGAATCACCTCAATTACTACATTTTTTAATCTTTTGGGTGTTATCATTACCTTGTACATAAAATGCATGCAGCACACTGAATTTACCCCTGCATTTATGAACTTATATTTTATTTTTTTCTCTATATAACTGTATGTGTATGTGTATATTTCTATCCCACATTTCAAAGATTTTGCCATGGAAAGTTATTTGATACCACCTTCCTGGAATGCATTTTTGTCATTTCAGTTCAGTACATCTAATTGTTCCATTCCATGTAGTTGGTAAAGATGGGGCCATTGCAAGGTCTTTCTTATATTTCTAATTATTCACTGGAATTAAAGATCAATCTTGGTGCCTCCAGAGGATTTAATTCTCATTTACCTTTCTTATACATAGTGTTTTATTTTTTAATGTAAGAAGTAGTAATTGTATTTATAAGGTGAGTAAAAGATTCTGAGATGTACATGGTGCTTTAGAGATCCTCAAATCCCTAGGGTGGTAGTTCTGATACCACCTTACCCCTGAAGCATCTTGATTGCATTCCATCTTGGACACTGGTACTATGCTTCCACTGAAAGTGATTTTTTAGTTATGAATATTTCTATTTTTCTGCCCTCAATACTCTTGGAAATGTGGGGATTGGTGATAGGTTTAGAATTATAATTTTCAACACTCTTATCATAGACCCATTTGATAATAAGAGATACCAATATTCTAAGAAGAAGAAAGAATACAATTTACCAATCCTAAAGAGGTAACAGAATAAACTCTGGAAATAAAATAGTAGACATTCAATAAATTTGTTTCAAAAATATTTTAATTGGTAATATATTACTACATTAGAAAAGAGTAATGTAAATGCAATTTCAAATATTAGAGTTGTGACTGATTATTTTAAAGAGAGTATCAAAAGCTGTGTGCAGTGGTGCATGCCTGTAATTATGGAGTCTTCTGAGGCTGTGGGTGTAAGATTATTATTTCAATCCAGCCATCCTCAGCAAATTAGTGAGGCTCTAAGAAACTCAGCAAAACCCTTTTTCTATATAAAATATTTTATAAAGGGCTGAGGATGTTGCTTAGCAGAAAATAATTCCTGGGTTATACCTGTAATATAAGAGAATGGGAGAGAGAGAGAGAGAGATAGATGAGAGAGAGAGAGAGAGAGAGAGAGAGAGAGAGAGAGAGAGAGAGAGAGAGAGAAGGTAATCAGTGACACTTTCAGGGTCAAGGATATAAACAATTTTAAAAAAATAATGGGTTAGTTGATGAAAACTCATCTAGGATTACTAAATGCGGCTTTGGGAAGTTAGTCTTTTCTCAAACATATACAGATAGAAGTCCTATTTTAAGGTGTGTATAGGAACAAAGAGGAGTTTTGTCACAGCTTTTAGTTGACTCAGAGGCCCACTTTACTTTGTGATTGGAATTATGCCCAGGTGATATTTCCTTAAGCTGTTTAAAATAATGTATTTTTATCAAGTATTCATAAAACAAGACTATGATCTAATATAAATCAGGCTTGGCAGAGAAAAAAATGTTCAAATAACAATTTACAAACACATAAATCAATGTTAGAGAAGTTAACATTCAGAATATTTATACCATTATATAATAACTAGGAATGTAAAAACAATGACAACTAATGTAAAGTGAATAAATAAATAAACAAAAAATAATGGAATGAATGAATGAATAACTAAAAATTAAAAAGATGTAATGGACTCGAATTTTCAAGGAGGGCTTGTAGCCTTGAAAAAGTGTAAATGTACTTGAAACTGGTGTTTTACTACTTAGTGATGAATACCTTATGAACTACCAATTCTACTTCTAGATGGGAAGAGTTAAACACAAAAGCCATTCACCTGGCTCTCTCACTTGGGAACTGTGCAACAGTTACCTTTTTCTCCAAAAATTTTATTTCTGCTTCTAAGAACACTACCCCTTTACCCTCATGCTGCCATTGTAGATTTGTTGCATCTGAACCCTTCTACTGCTCAAGTTTTTTTCTTTATTCTTTATTGCTATTTCCACCCTTCCCCCATATATTCCACAAATAATTTAAAATATTTATTTTTCAGTTATACTGGAACACAATACCTTTATTTTATTTATTTATTTTTATGTAGTGCTGTGGATTGAACCGAGAGCCTCTTACATACTAGGTGAGCACTCTAGAGGTGAAGGAAACACCCAGTACCTCCACCAATACTTTTTTGGTAAATAATAATAACAACAACAACAACAACAACAACAATAATAATAATAATAATAATGGCAACTAGGTACTCAGCATTTACCAATCTTACATCCTGCTCCATCCATTTCCTGCCTTGTGCATGAATAATTTTGAAATGCCCTCCATCCAGACATCAATAGCCCAGAGTGCTCAGAATTGGGATAAAATATGCAGAATATTAGAAGTTGATTACACAACATTAAAGCTATATATAGTGGGATGCATCTAAAGCTGAGGATAAAAAGAAAATCTGCAGACTTTACTAGTAAAAATAAAAGGTCTAAAATTCATGAAAATCAATAATTTTGTAAAGACAGTTTTATAAAAAAGAGTAAAGGAACATACTAAGCAAATGTAAAAATTTTCAAACCACACAAAATGTGCAAATGCACTGAGTGTCATGTGTGGTGCTTCCAAATGACAACTTAAATTTTAAAAGATATAATTAAATTGATATATGGCAATAAAATATTAATTGTATATAATGGTAATATATATGTACATGTACAAATATGCCTCATTTAATCATGGGTTTACATTGCAAGAAGTGCACTCTAAACTTTTTCTTCTTTTTTTAATGTCACAGTGAATAATGACATCTAAATTAGTGTATTACAAAATGTTTAGGCTACATATTATATACAAATAAATAACATAAGGTTATTGTGTCCAGCCACAACTAAATAATAAATTATTAAAAAAACAAAACAAAACAATAACAACAAAAACATATAAAGAGAAGTGTCAAAGTGGGAAAACTAATGACCTCATGTAAAATTAAGCATGTTCAGTAAAAAAGAAAATTACACTTTTGGTAGAAAAAGTGTTCAAAAATTAAAACCTCTCAACATCATAAGAAATTAGAAAAATACAAACTAAAATCAGATAAAAAATTACATAGTATTGATCAGCACAAAAACCAAATTACTTTGAAATAAAGAAAGAATGTAAATTGCTAATATTTTTGTGTAGATTATTTATTTAATATATATGATATTCCTCAACCAGTAGCATAGCCTATAGAAATTACTGGGCTTCTGAACCATGATAATATATAAATACATGATAGGATAAGGTTACAGCTATGTTAGCCCATGCAGTTGAAACCAGGGAAGTAGATGCAAAGAGGAGGTACATTCAAAATGAAATAAATAATAAAGTTTGAAAAAAATGCTTTTTTGGGATGAGACACATTTTTAGTTTTATTGAAGTCGCACCTCCTTTCTCCAAAGAAAAGTCTTAACTGGGCTTTTCCAGAAATCTTCACCTTGGCTGATTTTAGGACTGTCAGCAAAAGAGTCTCTACAAAAGACTGCAATGTAGATAAACTTCTGATTTTTCATTTTTCCCAATTTTACTTGGCTGCTGGCCAGGAAAAAAATCAGCACTCTCGGTCCTGGACATCCCCTTAATAGTTTCTCACAAATATGTATCCAGGAAAGTAGTTTGTAAAACTGTAAGCAAGGCCTCTGGCCTTGAGCTGGGGCTTCACAGAGATGTCTACATTTGTAAGGTAAAATAAGTTACCAATTGGGCTCCATGGTAATAGCTGGCAGGGGAGGAAAGAAAGGGGAGAAGAAGCTCTCTTCTTCTCAGGTGCTGTCCTTGAAGGGTTTACTTGTCCAGGACAGTGAAAGAAAAAAAAATGCTTTTATGTGACTTCTGCAGACTGTGAACTTCTGAGCCCCTCCCCTTACATGCTGGGTATAAAACTCTGAAACTCTCCCAATGCAGGGTTCAGGGAATTGATGGATTACAGCAAAATCTGTGCCCTCCGAACCTGGCTGCAGCCAAATAAAACTGTTTTCTGCTATCTTCAGTGCATTGCCTCATCTTTTTCCACAACATCATTGTATCCAGTTTAATTGATAGAACAAAATATTACATAAGTATTACATACAAGTGATATTTGTTTAACACATCACATGTATAGAAGATTTCAAAGACAATATGTGCAACTTATCACAAAACATAATTTAAAGAAAACATAATATTATTCTATTATATAAACCATGTGTGTAAATAAAACTCATAATTACAAAGAAAACTATTTATCTTATTTTAATGTATAATATCGCCCACTAAAATTTTAGTATATTTAAATGTTTTTTTTTTTTTTTTTCTGAAATTAATCTAGGAAAAAATACGCAAAATAGCCCAAACCTCCAATTTTGAAGACCAAGCAAAGTTGCTATTGTTATGTGATATTAATGTGTATTATGAAACTATATGCAATAACCCAAACAATGAATCAGAAATTAACCAAATGTGAATCCATACAGATGTCATTTTTTAAGTATTGTTAAGAGCAATAGAAAGGCCTAAATAAAACCATTTATATTAAAAATAATATTAGATGTGAATGGTGAAATTATCCAATCTGAAGTTGGAATTTGGGACTAGTAGCAAAGTGTGTGTACAGAATGTGCAAGGTACTCAGTTCCAAACTTAGAAACACAATAAAAAGCAGATGTTAAGGGGGGATGATATGAAAATAAAGCAGAATATTAAAATTCTGGGTTCTCCCTCCATCTATAAGTACAGTAAATAAAAAGCTACTCATTTTCTGAGTGTCTCTTTGACAAAGTTATAAATGACTAGAGAGACTTAAATACATTTGACAATTTAGAAAATATCTACCTTCAATCAGAATGAAAAGCTGGGGAACACTGAATATTAGTTTTGTCTTGAGCAAACACTGCATCTGGGACCAAATCCCTATTGTCCAGCATCACCTGAAGTAAACAGAAATGTAAGAGGAGTGATATTGTAGTATCTAAGCCACGGAAAATATGGTGATTTCTAGGAGCCATGAAAGTCTCTGCAAGTGTTTTATCAGCTGAGTTCAAGGAAAGAGAAATAGCCAAATATTAAAGTTGTTAGTTTATCTCAAGAACACATTTGCCAACATATTTTCCCAATTGCTGTTGCTGTCAGAAAACATTCTCCATACTTTGTATTGTGTAAGTAATATGGGGAAATGCAATAAACTATTGGTACCCTGAGTGAGATTTTATCACTTTATGAGCCCAGCTCCAAACCTGCTCACCCCAGTAATACAGCCAGAACTATGAATTGCTCCTAAAAGGAGTTTGCTTGTACACTGAATTTCTCAACTTGAACATATTTCGTTTAAGTTACTATGTCCTGAAGTTCCAAGCTCTGCAAGCAAAGGTGATTGAGCTTATGCAAATCTATAGATTGAAAACCAGAGTTTACATTGTTTTTCTAGCACCTTTATGGACTATCATACCCAATAGTGGTTCAGAACAGGGATTAGAAACGAGAAATCCCTGTTTATTCAAACAAATCTTTGCAGAACACTTCTACCCTGGCTACTTCACATAAACTTGCCTTGGGGATTTCTACCCTGGCTACTTCACATAAACTTGCCTCGGGGATTTAATGCATGAGTCCAATAGATTTCCTGCACCCTTTTCAGGGCTCTTGGAATGATTTTAGAAAAAATCTGACAGGTATAGTTGCAGAGACCTTTAATCCCAGAGGTTTAGAATTGTGATTTAAAAGACAGTCTCTGGATCTTAGCAAGCCTATAAGCAACTTAGTAAAACCTGTCTCAAAACAAAACATAAAAAGGACTGGGATGTTGCTCAGTTCCTAGTTCCAAACCAAACAAAAGCAAAGAAATATCTGAAAGATTACAGCGATGCCAAAATACATATACGTGTAAAAATATTTGTGAAATATAGAATTAATAAATATGTTTTTGGAAAAAGTGTTAAGGTTCTTCAAAAGCTTAGGATAAAAATGACATATATTCCTTGAAAATAATTTTGGGTAGCAGAGCAAGGTTGCACATGCCTGTGTTCCCAGTGGCTCAGGAAGATTAAAAAAAAAAAAATGATCTTAAGTTCAAGAACAGTCTCAGAAATTTGGCAAGGCCCTAAGCAAATGAGTGAGACATTGTCTCTAAAAAGGGTAACAGGTTGGGCTATAGCACAGTGACAAAGTGGCCATGGGTTAATCTCAAGTACTTAAATAAATTAAAATAATAATAAATCTGGTTAAAAAATGACATACAATTCAATAATAATATTTCTGGATATATATCTAAATGAATTGGGAATCTTTTCTCAAAGAAATAACTGCAGTTCTATTTTCAATGTAGTTTTATTCACAGTATTTTATAAAAGAAAAAAAAAATATAAACTTTCATTCAGGCGTGCTTGCAATCCGAGGGGCTTGGGTGTCTGAGGCAGAAGGTTATAGAATTTATAGTGTTACCACTGTTGACCTGTGATGAGTTCTTGCTTCCCCAATGTTAAAGTATAACACTAGAGAAGCACGCAGAGGCAAGATCAGAGTGGAAAATAGAAGTTTATTAAAAGACAGCAGAAAAGACTTCTCCCAGAAGAAGAAGGGGACCCAAGAGATGGAATCTGTGGAAGTGCAGTTATTTCCCCTTTTTATAGTTCTTTCAGTGATTGCATGTAGGTGGGAAGGCCTGAGGTGTGGGACACAGGTGGGTCAAAGAAGTAATCTGGGTAGGAAGGACTTCTGAGTCAGCATCTTCAAGTTCGCTGGGGGCTGTTCATTAACACTTCTTTGGAATGGGCTCTGGCCTTGGGCTTTTCCCAAACTTCATTAACATTCCAAGAGTTGTTCAACTTTTCCCGGAATTCATTCTCAACATGGACTCCATTTTGGATCTTACTCGATATTAGACCCAATTTACCTAACTACACTGACTACCTAACTTTAAATCTGGCTTCAATAGCAGCCTCAGCAATAGTGAGACACTAACAAACTATTTCTACATAAAATGTAAAATACAGTTGTTGATGTGGCTAAGGGGTTGAATGCCTCTGAATTGAATTATTGGTATGGTCCCCCAAAATGAACTTCCTTTTTGATGAAAGAAACATCAGAAGATTCCTTCCAGCTTCACAGCACCCAACTACTCCCCTTAGAGGCTACCCGCTTATAGTTAAAACTGATCTCCAGAAGGCAAGACTCAGAAACTGATATTTTCTAAATAGGACATGAGACTTTGGTATCTGTTCTAAAACTAAGGACTGAACAAATATAGGAGCTTGAAAAGAGAACATAACATAACACATAGTAAATTCTTCAATGGGGAATCTTAACTCAGACACTGTGATAACTGAAACCACAGTTGGAGATAAAACTAGATTCTCTGCTTCACTGATTCCTGGGTTATTGATTTAATCCAAACAAATATTGAAAAAGTATTAAAATTACTCCTTAATATTAATGTAAAACAGTGAAGCCAGATTACAAAGATAGGTAGTTAGTGTAGTTAGGAAATTGGGTCTAATATTGAGTAAGATAAAGAAAATGGAGACCATTATTGAGAATGGAAGCCAGGAAACCAGAACAACACCTGGGGATATTGAAATGTTAATGTCCCCAAGGCCTGGAACCAATCCTAAAGAGCTGTTAATGAAGTAGTGCCCAGAAAACAAGGAGGATCTAATCAAACCACCCGAGGCCTTTCCTGCCTAGATTAAACCTGCATTCTACCTAATTCCCAACTTTTGGCCTTACCACCTGCATTATATCACTACAGGGTAGAGGGAAACAAAGGACAGGAATGTGGGAGGACTAAAAGAAGACCTTAGCTATATAAAAGGGAAGACCTCCTCCTTCCATAGATTCCAAGTCCCCTACATCCTCAGGGAGCAAGTCTTTTCTGCTATCTTTAATAAAGCCTTCCACTTTCCACTCTACACTTGCCTAGGTGTGCTTCTCAGGTGTTATATTTCAGCATTCAGGGAAGTAAGGACTAATAACTGGTAAACATCAGTAACAACAGGCTATTAAAAACATACCAGGTTATTTACATAGCTTTTGGCCTTCAAATACACTGTGTAGTCTAGCCTTTGTGATTACAATTTCCTGTAGTTTACAACAAGTCTTGAAAAACTAGCCTCTATCTCAGAGCAAAGCCTGTCCAAGTAAGAGACATGGCCTTTGTCCTTGGAAAAACGCACAGAGCACTCCTAAGCACATTACCACCCTGCTAACTTATTTATCTACAAATAACAGAGAGATCTGCTTGGCCAGGTGTCCCTGACTCAGTCAGGCTAGGTGGGGACCCATAGCAGCCCCCTAGCAGCCACCAATCAGCATGAGTCAGGGAAATACCTGGGATGCCAGATGACCCTCCCAGTAGTTTATGGTGGTTGATAACATATTGGGAAACCATGTAGTTCAGCACGTACACCCCTCTTGGCTTAAACCAATCCATTCAAATGAATACCCCTTTTGTACTGACCAATCACCCCTACCCAACTTGTTCCCACCAGTGAATGTGCTAATCATGTTTTAGAGTTGTTATTTGATTTGATTTTCCCAAGGTGTGTGATGATTTACTATGATGTATGTGAAGTCCCTGCCCTTTCCAAAGTATGTATAAAAATGCTGCAAACCCTGGGCTTGGGGCCTCTCAGAATCACCAGTTGCTGTGTGTGTGCACAGAGGATCCAGCTAGCTTGCAATAAACACCTCTTTCCTGCTTACATAGATCTTGGGTCTCTGGTGGTCTTTGGGAGTCCTGAATTCGATCATAATAGTCTAGTTCCATTGTTATTTTCCTACACACCACCACAAAGATGTTTGCTGGAATGTTCAGAATTTTTCTACAGGTTATTTTAATAATGTTTTCTCACATATATCTTTAATTGGGACACATTAACTATACTATTTTATTTATAAGAGAGTCATTATTTGTAATGTCACCCAATTTTCTAATTTTTCTGTTCTTTCTTCTTATGTGAAAGACTCACAAGGTTAAAGCAAAATCTTTTAAAACTCCAATTCTTGGAGATAAAAATTACAAATAAGGCATCCCTTCAAAATTAAACATGGGGAAAATAATTGATCATGTTGATATTGCAGTTTTGAGATGAAACTTAATTCCCACTATAACAAGTTTGCTCTGGGATCTTTTCTCACAAATTTTGAAGAATAAAATCTGTGGACACTCAGGGAAGATAAGAGTAAAAAGAATAAGAATCAGTTAAGCAAGATAAAATGGAACTCCTCGACCTGGGAGAGGGCATTATAGCAGAAAAACCCATTTTGGTGTGCCAGTTTTGGAGTATATGTACGGTTTTAGGAAGAGCATGGGGCAAAA